>NC_140914.1:6720276-6842776 GCF_045865225.1 Trachurus japonicus | reverse complement strand
GGGGAAACACAGAGTTTGTGTTTTGTGTGTGTGTGTGTGTGTGTCGAGGTTTCCACTTGTGTCATCATCTTCTGCTGAGGTTTACAGGTGTGTGTGTGTGTGTGTGTGTGTGTGTGTGTGTGTGTGTGTGAAGTCTTCAGAAACAGAGGCCGATCTTTCCTGTTCTGTCTCTTTTCTCTGGCCACATGTGTTTGACAAGACAAGACACGAAATCTGAGGGAAGGAGGGGGGTGGATGGTTGACTTCCTCTTTCTGAACAAAAACAGCTGGAGCCGAACATCTTTATTATGAAATTCACAGAGTCATTGAAAGTGAGACATGTTTCCAAGAAAACTAAACAAAACAAAAACCACACACACAGGAAGCTAAAGGATTCTCCTGAAGTGAAGCTGCATGGTTGTTGTCGTCCTACGGGTGCACACACACACACACACACACACACACACACACACACACACACACACACACACACACACACACACACACACACACACACACACACACACACACATCAGACACATTATCATGATCTCACACATATCTTAATCTTGACACACATATAGGCTATATAATCTTGGCATCATTCGAAAAAACCTGAAACAGGAAGCGGTGGAGAAGCAAAACTGTGTGAGGAACATTATGCAAATACATAAAAAGTGAAGTCTGCAGGCAGCCAAAGTAGCAAAGGTCTCAGTCTGTGAGTTTATACAATGGTTGTTCATTTATGGTGAATGAAGCTGGTAGACTCGCAGCTGAGTGATAACACTATTGACTTTTAAAAGCACAGTCGCACTTAACAACCCCAGTCAACCTCCATAATAATAATAATAATGACAATATAAAAATGTGATGTGTTAACCACATACATTTAAATTATTCATGCAAGTTTATCAAGACAACCTGATGTTCATATATGACACGTCTGACTGTTTATATTATCAACATTATTGTAGACAGTAAATAGTAATTTGATTATGTTGTAACGGTGCAAAGAGGAGAAAAATAAGCAAAACGCACAATTAAAACCACATCAAAGATTAAATCAAGAAAAAGGCAAAATAATAATAAAACCAGTGTAATAAGGACAATTATGCTGTTATCTTATCTTATCTTATTACCTGCTTGGTGGTTTGTTGTGTGACTACTGTTGTTATTTATCTGCCCATGTATCGTTATATTACGTATTGTACGCTTGTCTGTGTCATAGACTGACTGTCTCTGTTTGTGTGCCCCCTATTTTTTCTTTTCTTTGGGTATACTGCTCAGTTCAGGACTGTTTCTGTGTTAAAAGACTCAAACAACGTGTTGACATGAAAGTTTTTTTTCCTTCTCCCCCGAGCCTCGGTTTGTCGGAGTCACTTAAATGATCTGTTGTTTTCTCCTGCATTTAACTCATGTGTCTGTGTTTCTGTTGTTTTTTATTTCACAGTAATGTTGAACTTCAGCAAGTCGCTCCTCAGAAGAAGAGCCCTCCTCAGACGCCTGACGAGCAGAAAAACAGGTGAGAGCAGAGACGGCAGACACTTCCCCTCAGGTCACATCAGTTACCACAGGTCACACACACCTTGCAGCCCATTTACATGTGTGTGTGTGTGTGTGTGTGTGTTTATGTGTGTCACAGGGAGATCATCAAATCTGCAAAAGATCGTTACTCACAAGCCTGGAGGAGGCAGGAGGAGAACTACCAGAAATTCAGGTAAAACAACAACAAATGTAATTGTAGTGTATTATCACATAATATACAGTATGCACATATATCTCTATACAGGCTATACGTTAAAACAGAGGGAGGGAGGGTGACAGACAGCAGATAAGAGATGAGTCGTTGAGGGAGGTTGAGAGAGATAAAGAGAAAGAGAGACGGCGAGGAGGACAAAAAATCTCCATTTATGTATATATACAGTATATATATATCTGGACCATATAAATATGTATTTTTATGTTTAGGTCTGTTTGCTTATGTTGTAAACATCTATAACACAAATATAAATCTCAAATCAGCCTGTCAGTTTCTGTTGATAATATTAACAGTTGGTTCAAAAGTCTGAGACCAGTTTCATATGTAAATAAATGTCCTCATACAATATTTCATTTTTTTATATAAACGTGCATACATTAATTAGAGTATATATGTAATGTTAATATATATATGGTTGCATCTTATAACATATGATAATAATTTTAAGATAAACAAGTTGACATTTAAGGCCTGGAAAATATCCTATAAAGTTGTATTAGTGCTGTGCTGTTGAACAGAAAGTGTGCTGTGTTTGTTTTCATTGTTAGTGTGGCTCCGTCCATTTCCTGCAAACGCCCCCTATAGAGTGCCAAAGTGGAAGCAGGAAGTAACGGCACCATGGGTCGGGTCCTTAATTCGGAAAAGTTCTCCATACAAGTGAACGGGAGTCCAAGTTTTATTTTGTGATCCGAATGAATTGTGCCATGAGAAAAAAATATGACCTCTACCAGTTTAAAACATCACGTTTCATGACGAGAAATCAGCAGTTTGTTGTAAACCTACTGTAAAATCAAATTCCTTTCCCGTGTCAGTTGGTGACGTATTTTTTGTGGGACACCAGATCTGTAGTCCGTAGAGCGTCGTCACACAAAATACATTCTTCCGTTGCCGTTTTACAACAAACTGCTGATTTCTCGGCATGAAACGTGATGTTTTAAATAGGTAGAGGACATATTTTTTTCTCATGGCACAATTCAATCGGATCACGAAATAAAACTTTGACTCCTGTTCACTTACATGGAGACTTTTTCCGAGTTAAGGACCCATGGCGCCGTTACTTCCTGCTTCCGCTTCGGCACTCTATAGCTTCATAATAATAAAACCCAACAGTCCGTGTCCTTTGTTGAAAAAGTTTACTAAAAAACTTTTCTTTCTTCTTCTTTTCAATTGACAAAAACAATAATCCCATGCAAACACGGTCAAAAGTACTATGATCTCTCAGCTCCATAGCTTCAATCAATCAACATCTATACGTCACATTAACCAATGAGAAAACTTCAGTCAAAAATAAGCACTCTGCAGTGAACTATGGTACTACTGTACCTATTATCTTCAAAAGACAAATCAAATCAAATACCATAAAATCTAAATGATTTACCACTTTGGTTACAATGTAACAAATGCACATTTTACTGTATGATATAAAGTTATCCTCATGTATCCAGAGGACTTTCATTGTGGTAATACAGTATATAAACATGTCAAATGAATGGTATTAAACACATGTACTACTGGTAGAATCAACAACACAACAACAGTGTGAGGAGGAGCTCATGAGGAACTCATTCAACCTGTTAGGGCAGATTCATCACATTTTCTCAGAGGAAAGCTTCAGGCCATAACATCAACCTGACACATTAAAGGCTTCTGTTGGTGGTTTTGGTTTTGAAGACCTTTCAGATCAAACAGCAGCTGCTCCAGAGCCTGTTTTTGTTGTTGTCGTCGTCACAGTAACTGAGTTAACAGGAATGAATAAAGTATCTGCTCCAAAGAGTTTCAGTCTCAGAGAGTTTCAGAGAAGAAAAGATGAGATGTCATGTTGATAAAAAAAAAGAAGAACAAACACAAATGTGGAAGGAGAAGTAGAAATAGAAAATGTTTTTTTTTAAAGCAGAAGAACTTAAGCGTAAATGATCTGAACGTGACAATTATGTTATGTCAGAATCACACCGAGTCCTTTCTACTTCAGCTGAGTATAAAGATACTTTAGTATTTTTTTTGTCATATTTTCTTTTTAACAGGAACAGTATCTGACCAACTGAGAAATAGTGGAACATGTAAAAAAAAAAAAAACTGAATTTGGACACTGGCAGGTTCAGACACAGTGGAGACTGTGCGGTCAACACAGATATCAGATTTTCAAAATAAAATAAAGTGAATCCCCCCTGACTTAATAAAAGCTCCGCTTCAAAGTAAAAGTAAAAAGAAATGTAGTGGAGTACTTGTCTTTAAATATTGTTTTGAGAATAAAAGATTGAATTTACGTCACAACTCAGTGTAGGTTTTTTTGGTATTTAATACTTATTTAACTTTATTTTGACGAGTCCTTTTTACTTTTTTTGCCTTTTAATCTGTGAAGCTGTGTAAATGTTCACTAAACTGCAAACAAAATCTATCTAAAAGGACAAAAAAGTAAATGAAATCTGAAACTGGACTCATTAAACCAGACAAACTGAAATAAAAGTTTCTTGACTAACTGTAAATTATTATCAATAACTGTAGCCCCGTGTGTTTCTTCCTCAGGTCTCAGCTGAACACAAAGTGCCGCGGCTACGAGCAGGGCATCATCTCCCAGGCCAACACACATGTTGGAACCAAGCTGGTGTACGACGGCGAGAAGAAGAGGAGCCTCCAGGTGACGCCGGAGATCTTCAGCACCTTTGTGAAGGTATGTTTTTTGTCTTTGTTTATCATCCTATAGTAGGACCATTATAACATCTGATGCCTTTTTTAATCACAGTCTAACATCTAATGAATTTAAATTATGAAAACATTGATTCAGGGGGCACCCAGATTTGAACTGGGGACCTCTTGATCTGCAGTCAAATGCTCTACCACTGAGCTATACCCCCTCTTCTATTGAACTGTGCAGTATAATGTGAACATAATCCACTTTTACACAGGTATAGCCTCCACTTCGAATTTAGGTATTTTCATCTGTGTGTTTTTTTTTTTGGAAAATACAAAATGAAACGGCAAAAACTACTTACATCCACTCACAGAGGTAAAATAAATAAATAAATAAATAAAAGGGTGTATAGATCTTTGATGTAGATCAGTATCACACTGCTAAACCAAAGGAAGTAAGTAGGCCTACAGCAGATTAGAAAAAGGTCAATTTCAACTTAAAGGCTGTTTGGTTGTTATCTTTTCCATTGCGCAAACTTTCATTGGACTCTTGTGTCATTGATACACA
The DNA here is from genome assembly GCF_045865225.1 of Trachurus japonicus. Classification (NCBI taxonomy): domain Eukaryota; kingdom Metazoa; phylum Chordata; class Actinopteri; order Carangiformes; family Carangidae; genus Trachurus; species Trachurus japonicus. Next base: position 6,837,842 of record NC_140914.1, on the reverse strand, counting down.
GTGGATGACTTTAATTTATCATCTTCCCTGAGGATATTATTTCTATTCTTCAATCTGGAAGCTCAATTTAGCATTACAACTCATTATATTCCTAGATTTAGATAATTTCCCAGCCACTGACAAAGCGCCTCATGTATTAAGATGATTACAGTCATATAAGGTCGTATTAAAAATGGCACAAAGGAATAATGTAGGTTATTTAGTTCAGAGGGCTTTAAAGAGTGAAACTGGCTTCACTGGACTCAGGATGTGTGTGAGCGTCCACAGGCCTCATGAGAGATAAGATTAGAGATGACGTAAAGTCCATAGCTGTGCAGAGAGAACAGGCAGCCCATGGTGTGTTCAAGTACACCTGGAATTAATGAGAGTTGGAGGAGTTTGGTGCAGATTTAGCTCGACTATAAATGAATGAATTCCTTCACTGTCTTCACACTTCACACTCACCGATCGCTGACGATTCAGGTCGGAGGTGTGAAGTAACAACGTCAGTTCCTCGTCAGCACTGACGTCAGCACTGACGTCAGTTTTCTCGTTTCGAGGTTTTGTCTCTTTGTTCTTTGTGGTTGTTGTTTTTTTTCCGCTTGTTAACACATGGCCCAGGTGTGTGGTTGCCAGATCTCACCCAACTCTACCCAACAATGATCTGCAGAAGAGGAAGTGGAAGTTTTATTCTGGGAGTATTCAGTGCCATATTCAGGAAATGATAATCACACACCCTCACACTTGGTCACAAGAGTCACCACAGAGTTTCTGCATTTATTGACTCACTGACTGATGATAACTGACATCAACTGGTTTAAAGATGTGACTTTTGTGCATCCTAACAATATGAGTAAGTTAGATTTAATCAGATTTTACATGGAGATGGTTTAAGTTTTTGCACAAGTACCTGCAGTTTCCCTGCCAAAATAAAATGAAACTGTATCGGAACTGAGAACAAACTGTTCGAGCTGAACTGAGAGACTGAGGAGACTGCACTCATTCCTCTCTAGACCACAGATGTCATAACAGGCTTGGCAGGCTCATCTTATTTCAAATGCTTTGTTGACATGCCTGAATCCACAGACCACAGCTGCTGATTATCCAATAACCATAATAACAATAAAATACAACTTAATTGTCCAGCGTGGTGGGAATTTCATTTGGATTCTGGCCACTCCCTGTCGAGAATAAATGTGAGAATGTAGAAACTATAAACCACGGACCTCAAAAACCACACAAAACACAATCATGATTCATCGTCTTTATTTGCCAATAGTCCATTGGTAATTTTAAAAGCTGTTTGGTCAATAGAGGAAAAGAAAATCCAGAGAGTCCAGAGAGAGGAAGACACTTGAACATGAGCAAAATGAATGAATAGACACACTCATGTGAAAACATGTGGGCTCTGTGGGGGATTTCCCTCAGAGAGAGAGAGAGAGAGAGGAAGCATCTCCGCTCATTCACTTCCCTCCATTATGGCTCTTTTGTCTTTGACGCACTAATGCTGTTGTTTGTCTTTTAAATTTTTTTTTTTTTTTGATCCCATTGCAGGAGCATCCTTTCGTTAATAAGACGTTGGACACATGTGCTGTCGTCGGGAACGGAGGGATCCTGGGAAACAGCAGCTGTGGGCGGATGATTGACTCGGCTGACTTTGTGATCAGGTAAAGAACGTGGATGAAGGTGGATGAAGTGATGAAGGTTGTTAATGAAACAAAGTGAACTCTTCTTCTCCACCTGCTGACCTCTACATGTTCTCTGTTCAGGTGTAACCTCCCTCCTCTGGAGAACGGCTACAGTGAACACGTGGGCGGGAAAACCAACCTGGTCACAGCAAACCCAAGCATCCTCGTAGAGAAGTGAGTCAGCAACATGATGGACTCAACTATGGAGGCCCGTGAGGTCCAAAATGTCATATTAGTTTGATCTTTACCCTCGAGGCCCCTTAAAGAAAATGGAGTTACACTTTTTACCCTTTCATAAAAGTGTAATAAAAATGTAATATATAAATATTTTTTATTAACTTTCATCGCATCAAATCTTTTCAACAACTTCAGACATTACCATAGATTTAAAGTTTTAAATCAAGCTCGGCTAAGTGTGGCTTCCCGTACCTCATCTCATCCTGCTCCTCTGGCAAGGCAAGGCAATTTTATTTGTATAGCCCGTTTTTACAAACAGTTTGTCTCAAAGGGCTTTACATGGCATCATAACAACATCCTCTGCCCTTATACCCTCACATCGATTGGCAAAAACCAATTTTAACAGGGAAAAATTGGAGAAACCTCAGGGTGAGCAACAGAGGAGGGATCCTTCACCCAGGACGGGCAGACGTGCAATAGATGTTGTATACAGACAAGAAAACAGTTAATAATGTGTTAATAAGTGCTGATGAAGGCAGCTTCTGGTGGGAGGAAAGACAGGGAGAGCAGGCCAGCTTAATGGGAGGACTGGGTGGCAGACTGGTTCATGGGAAGGGAGGGCAGGAGAGATGGAGCTATCTATATGTGACAGTGGTGGTCCTGTCACTATGCCTCCAATTGATCATGTGCCCTGGCTACTTGGCCAAGGGGATGTCCCTTTGGGTGACTGGCAAGCGTGCATGACTCTGACCCGGGAGGTGTGGGTTCAATCCCCGCCCGAGCCCTCTTCACCTTGCCACATTCAGAAACACAGAGAGAGTGCGAGACACCAGGCCAAACTACAAAGTGCAACAGATAATGATAATGACAGTTCAAAATGTGCTGAGAGGAGAGGGCTCCATGTAACCAGATGTGTCCCCCAGCAGTCTAAGCCTATAGCAGCATAGCTATAAAATGGTTCAGAGCTACCTGAACCAGCCCTAACTAAAAGCCCTGTCATAAAGGAAGGTCTTAAGCTTAGACTTAAATGTAGTTAGAGTGTCTGCCTCTCTGACCCATGGAGAGAGCTGGTTCCACAGTAAAGGAGCCCTGAAGGCTCTACCTCCCAGTCTGTTTTTAGAGATACTGGGAGTCACTAACAGACCTGCATGATTTTGAAGTCTATTCTAAATCCTACAATAAGCCAGTGGAGAGAAGCTAAAGTCTCTCTTCGTAACTCCTGTCAAAACCCTCGCTGCAGCGTTTTGGACCAGCTGGAGTCTCTTTAGAGAGTTTTTTGGACATCCTGACAGGAGAGAGTTAAAGTAGTCCAGCCTAGAAGTGATAAAATGAATGCACAAATGCATGCACAACTCAAGGTCTGGTTTCGTTTCTTCACACTTTCTCTTTATTTTCAGGTACGGGGCTCTGAATGGGCGTCGCCGTCCATTTGCGGAGAGTTTGCAAATCTACCAGGACTCCCTGCTGCTCCTTCCGGCCTTCTCCTACGGCCACAACACACCCGTCTCCCTGCGGGCGGTCTACACCGTTGAGGACTTCAGAAGCCCCATCCGGCCGATCTTCTTCAACCCCGACTACCTCCAGAAACTGGCCACTTTCTGGCGCTCGCAGGGCCTGAGGGCGGTGCGGCTCAGTAGCGGCATCATCATGGCCAGTCTGGCAGTGGAGGTCTGTAAGAATGTGCACCTGTACGGCTTCTGGCCGTTCAGCAGTCACCCGGACGACTACCACACCCTGACGAACCACTACTACGACAACAGACAGACTAAAACCAAATTCCACGCCATGCCAGCCGAGTTCGACCTCCTGCTGCGGCTGCACACTCAGGGCGTGCTCAAGCTCCACCTGGGCAAATGTCCACAACCTGAGAAGTAGTTTCGTCTGAGAGCACAGGAGCAAAGTGCCTTCTCTCTCCCTGCAGCCTCAGGAACTCATGAACCACTTCATCTTCTCTTTCAGTGGGATGGATGTATTTTTTATCTGATGACACAGATGAAGTGTCGCCACGTGAGGCAGATGCTCGGAGGACATTTACATTGATATCAAAGGAAATGCATAAAGACTGTAAACCTGTAAACGGCCTTATAATGTTGTGCACAACTGTATTTATTGATGCAAATGTTCCAGCTGGAGTCTGGAGGGTTTATGTTTGTAATGGGAAGCCTTTGTGAGGCCTTTGTACGGAAGCTCAGAGCGGCCGTACAGCCATACATTTTCGTTCCAGAGGTAACGGGATCATCTGTAGGAAAACGAAACTTTGTTAATGACATAATTAATTAGAGATGTATCCATGGAGACGCCCCAGGGCCTCGCAGCATCAGGCTCTCTAACACTGCACCGCTGATCGAGCTGAAACTTCCCTAACGTCTTCTTCAATCATCGGCCTTAGAGTCGGAGCCGTGATTGATCGATGAGATTTATGATGCACTGATCAATATTTTCCTGCTACACTGAATGTTTCCTTCACTGAATTAGACTGTTTGTTGTTTTTGTTACCTCCACATCTCATATTAATTATTGTGTCGTTATCTCAGTAAAACAAGGTTTCGTTTTTTCTGAATATCTCCAGACATTGATCCTGTTATTCCGGGAAAACAGAGAAAAATTATAGCTGCTGCGCAGCAATGGTTAGGGCTGGGCAATTTTAGGCAAAATTAGGCAATTTGAAAGTGAAAGCTCCAAAGCTGTAGCACACGTGGTTGATTTGTTATTGTAAGATTTGCAAGTTTTGAAATTTAGAGGCTTGCTGTAGCACTGCCATCAGGACAATTGTGTTGTGTTTCCAGTTAAGGACATCTGGCACGGGACTGGACCTTTGTGAAAAGCATAGGCAGAATTCTCATTTGGAAACGTTGCACAAGTTGAGGCTTGAACTCACAATCTTCAACACCAACAACCAGCCTCTATTTCTCTGAGCTAATTGGCAAGTGGGAATGTCACATATAGCTTCGGCTGTCAAAAATTCAGTTATTAAGACAAAAATCCGAAAATACACAAATTGCATCTAGACAGTATGGAGATGTTGGTAATTTATTTTTAACAGTGATTTATTGGCTTAATAAGTGAAAAAGTGATGTTTAAGAATGCCATTTTTGCATTGACTGCCCTAGCTGGAGCTTGAACTCACAATCTCTAACACCTAAAACCAGCTTCTAACTCACTGAGCTAATTGGCAAGAACTGAAACCTGGTGTGTGGCCTTGTGGACTCAGGGACTCACCAGCCAGGCAGCAGTTGTCAAGGCAGATTTAAAAAATGGTCAAAATGTCATAAATTATGTTATCAAAACAAAAATCTGATAATACATACATTGAATCTTGACAGCATGGAAATGTTGGTGATTTCTTTTTAACTTAAAGTGTTTTGCTTCATAATAGAAAATCTGATATTTAAAAATGCCACACTTACATTGACTCCAGTTGTTCGCATGAGAGTGAAATTCAAAATGCTGTAAAAAAAAAATTCAGTTTTTGAGATAAAATTCTGATATTTGCCAAACATCATCTACCATGACTCCAAAATTGTGTCATTTTTTTAAATGACCATTGAACATGTTTTTAGCAAGAATTTGCAAGTATATGTTTTTCCATAAATCAACCACCTGTGTGGATTCTTTGTGGAGGACGGTCTGAAGATGCTCTGTACCAAGTTTGGTGTCAATTGAGCAAAAATTGTGGGAAGAGATAGGTTTAATACGTTTTACAGTTTTTGAAAAAACCAAAGCAATGGACTTGATGATTTGCACTGAGTTTAAATATACAAATGTTTCCAAGGTATTGGGGCTACATTTTGGTGAAAGTTGCAAAACTGTAGCACGTACGGTTGGTTTGGTAGGAATTTTCTAAGTTTTTACATTTAAATTCTTATTGTGTCCCCCAATAAGAAGAAGAAGAAGAAGAAGTAAAGAAGTAAAGAAAGAAAGAAAGAAAGAAAGAAAGAAAGAAAGAAAGAAAGAAAGAAGAACATGCAGGATAACTAGAAAAAGCATTTCCATAAGGAAAATGCATGTGAATGCTGAAAGCCATTGCTGAAGCCATGCTAAATTAGCAGAAGAAATTGACAAAGAAAGGAAGGAAAGGAATGATATGCAAACCCTGGACTTCATGATAGCCAAACCAGCAAGCGAACCACTCAACCACAGATAACCTGAAACATACTGCGTTTTATACCATGATAAATCAAAGACTGTTTGATGATAGCTGAATAGTTGAAAGGTATGAAAATGTTATAAGGTGAATCAAGTGTGGCGCTTAACCGGGAAAGAGAGAGGTTGCCCAGGCTGGATTTGAACCAGCGACCATGGGATTGACAAGTTCGCGCCGGGACCGGGAATAGTAGACTGAGCTTAATTCTCTTAACTTTTACCGTTCATTCTCTATGGTTGTTCTTATCACTACGGGTGTTATATATTTTTGGCCACAAGCGGATTTTTGGGGGCGCTGTTTCCACATTTTGGTAAGAGTAAGAGACTCCTTACAGATAGAGAGCGAAGAGGGAGAGAGCAGCGCCAGCATCGAAGCAAGTGATTGTCCGACATATTTTACCACCACCACCACAACAACATGTCAAACTTAACTGTCCTGCCACTCTGGGTTGTCAGTGGGCGGTCTGCCAGCCTCTTGTCTTCAGTCCTACATGCGACGTAACCCTGCAAACAAATGTGATGCAAATGTATTTGCTATGACACAACAGAAGTTCAGACCAATCCTCAAACTTTGCCAAATCATGAGGTGAAACAACTCTTATAAGGGAAACAAAACAGTAACAATAACTGCACAAAATACTGACAATTGAACCTGATGTGAGAAAAACAAAAACCAAATAAAAAATGTGGGTGTTTTTGTGTGTGAAGACGCCATTGTAATGCAGTTTGATATATCAAACATAAGCAATAACATAATAACAGTAAATCAAAAATAGGTCCCAGGTTAAGATAATAAGGTTAAGATATACTTTATTGATCTTATATCACTGTGTCATAGCAGCAGGTATACAACACAAAATAAAGAGTAGAGAATAAAAATTGAAATAATTTTGAAATAAAAATAAATACATAATATGAGAAATAGTGGGTTCAATGGAATAAAAAAGTCGATCTTTTTTTATATTTATAGTTATCCTTAGCTTTTCATATAATCCAGCAGAACTGCAAAAAGTTTCAGTGGTTATTTCATCATTTTCTCCCAACAGACACCAAATTCAAACCAGTTTCAAAGTGTATAAATATGGTACTAATCACAAACTGTAGCATAAACAATAAGTAACTGATCCAAAAGTAAATTAAATCCCTTTCTGTGCAGTTTTACCAGACATTAGAATAAAATACAGTTTATTGTCAGGTTTGTCATTTTGAGGATCTGTCACCGCCCAGTGGTCACAGCTGGAATCACATATCCAAACACCTGATCTGAACATCTGCCAAAAGTGTTACTACAAAAAATCTTACTTGAGTCTCCAGGGGGCCATCTTTCCACACAGTAGTTTATATAATAAGTTGCTAAGTGATGATGACATATTAGACTCCCATGAGGTTTGTGGAGTGCTTACTTGTAGTAAGTAATGAAAAGACCAAAGGCTATGAAACAATCTGACACCTCCTGAAAAAAAGCCATCTACTCCACTCGCATTTTAGGATTGATTTGTATGGAGGGTCTCTAACAGAGGGGGACCTTTAGGGGCCTTCAGAGAAGGCCTAAGAAAATTCTAAAAAAAAAACTTCTGGACCAAGAAATATGACTATTAAATAAAAAATTATAATTCTCTCTTTTTTAATTATTTCTATCTCATTTAATTAATACATTTTCTCTCATCTAAAAAGAGGAACTACTTAAGTCTGGTTGCTTTTGTTGTGGTTTTATGTTATTGTGTGACTATTAAAGTGTGAATCGTGGGTCTCTATGGCTATATTAAATAACACACACACGGAGGCGAGGCTGTGACTTGTGTGCTCTTTAGTGGCCGTTCAACTTCACATTTTCCATTCTTTTAGGTTTAACTCTTAACAGAACAACCAGATTTCTGTCAATACAATATTTATGATGACAGATTATCACATCTTCTCTGTCTTTTAAAAAAAAATAAAATAAACTTAAGCACTCAGTCATGAGACTATGAACTAGTCTTTGAACCTGACAGGACATCTCACTACTGGCCACTTCTGGTGCAGTATGCAGGTGAACTGCTCACATTCAAAGGCGACACCACCTGTGGTGCTGGATCTTGTGGTTGCTGAATCTTCATCTAAGTCAGTGTCTCCGAAGAGACTTGGGTGTATCCTCCTCAGATGTCGCCTATTCCTCCTTAAAGCCTTTCCTAGTTGCATGTTGTACAAGCGTGGCTTATGTCTCTGGCCTGTCACTATGGCTGGCTCCCAACCACATCGTGTTTGCATGTGTATGGTGGTACCTGGGTCTAATGTGTGCAGTGGCTTGGCATTTCAGTTTCAGGATTTGCAAATCCTGTATCCTGCTGTGTTGGGGTTGACTGCTTTAGCAAAGCACTGGAGCATGTCAGTGTGCTGTGCAGAGCTCTTCCCATCAGCATTTGTGCAGGTGTCATGTTCAACCCCGTCACTGATATGTTCCTCAGTGACGGCAATACACAATGTGGGTCTGTGCCAGTTTGCATTTGTGGCGGAAGCGGGTCTGGTTGTGTGTTTGTATGTTTTTTTAAAGGTACTTTGTCACATATACAGTTAGTACAGTGAAATTCTTAACCCATCCCTGAGGAGCAGTGGGCAGCCACGGTGCGGCGCCCGTGGACCAACTCCAGATTATGAGCCAGTGCCTTTGGTCAGGGACGCTGACTGGAGGATTAGACACGCAGACACGGGGGGAACATGCAAACTCCACAGAAAGGACCTGGGCGGCCAGGGATTAGAACCCAGGACCTTCTTGCTTTCAGAACGGCGTCCAGTCGCTGCAAGTGCTCACTGACAGATGAGGAGAAGACGATGATGTCGTCCAAGTAAAGAAGCAACGACTGACCTTGCTGACCTCCTCTCTGATCATATTGCTCATATTTAAACCTTGACATTGTCTCACCGAAACCTGGCAGAAGTCTATTGATTTCTTTCATTTAAATCAGTCTCTCCCTCCCGTGTTTGTTTACATTGCCATTTTGGACTTGATCTGTTGCTCTGGCGTTGCCCCACTTAATCTCTCTGGTACAGAACTCCCACTTTAAGATCACAAATTCCTAACTTTCAATGTCAACCTGCCTGTTTGGAAATCCCCTCACGAACACAGCATTTCCTTCCGTAATCTTAAGAACACGGATATCACAGACCTGAAGAGTCTAATTTCAACATCAATCTCTCACTCACAGCAAAACCTGTACTGTGACCTTTTCTTCATCTGCTCCCTGGTTTACCTCTGAGCTCCATCAACTCAAAACACATGGTCCTTGTACCTTGAGCGCCTCACCAAAAAAACTGGACTCACTGCTCACCGGAAAATGTACTCGGACCTGACTTTTATCCCCAAGATGCCAGGGACAGAAGACACAGTGCTAGGGAGATTTTTAATGACAAGCACCCCACAGCTAGGAATTACCTTTCTGCACAGCACAACATCAAGCTCCAGGTAGCTAACATAGGGGATCTCCAGCCCCTGAGTGACGTGCAACTGCAGCCATTTGCAAGACTGAAGCCGATCCTGGCCCCATGAAAACTGTTCAAAGAATTGGCCCGTGCACGAGCAGGTACAGGTGGCCTCCGGCACTCCCGTGCAATGTGGCCTGGCTGTTGACACCTTTGGCAAATTAAAGGGACAACGAGGAGTTTTGGAAAGCAAAGTGTTTTCATACTACATTTACCATGGGCCTCCGCGCACGGTGAAATTCTTGGACCGGCGCAAGACAGACATCTTGCCAAGAAAGTTTTCATTAATCAAGAATAAAAGTCAGAGGTTTGAAGACAATCGGATACCGTCGTAGTTCCGACCATAAACGGCGATTCGGCGGCGTTATTATCATGACCCGCCGGGCAGCGTCCGCGAAACCGAAAGTAAGGAAACGCTGGTCGGCTCGCCCAGCATTTCCACCATTAATTAAAATAACAAAATAACGATAGAGACAAAACTATATATTTATCGAAAATGGAGCCATTAACAAGTGTGGGTAGCGTAGATTCATCCACATTAATGTGAGACTTTTTTGTAATCAAATACAAACTCCTCGTTGTCCCTTTAAAGGGCCATTGCGGGAGAAGTTCCGTGGTGGTCGTGGGGCCTGCAAAGCAGCTATGGTCTGGGTGAGCTGGTCAAGCTGGGCCTGCTGATGCTTCAAGTGTTCCATTAAATCACTCAGCTCTAACCTTGGAGAAGCAATAGGATAAGTTGGATGGGAATCACTTTGCACCCCGTACTGAAGACCATAAGTTGATGGTAGGGAATGACTTTGCCCCCTGAAACCACCTGGTTGGCCCTCCCTTCCCCATCTGATAGTCAACAAAGAAGGTGTTGGCCTGCTACGGATGTACTGTTTAATAAGCCTTCGGTGGAGAGAACTGTCAGGAACATTTCACGCAGAAGATCCACATAATTAGGTATGCCATCTGGTGCGCACTGCTTAACATATTCCATTATGTGTTTGTGTGTGGGTGTGTAGCCTATGTGTAGTGTATCCTGCCAACAACGCCAAGAATGTGGCGAGAGCAGGTGTGGCTTGGCGTTTCGGTTGTGGTATAGATGCTGGCGTGACTGCAAATCCTGTATCTTGCTGTGTACGTACCGTGAGGTTGACTGCTCTAGCGAAACACTGGAGCATGGAAGTGTGCTGCACAGAGCTCTTCCCATCAACATTTGTGCAGGTGTCATGTTCAACCCCTGTCACCTGTGTGAGTGTGTGTTTGTGTGTGGGTGTGTGCATGTAGTGTATCCTGCCAACAACGCCAAGAATGTGGGGGGAGTGGGTGAGTCAACAACGCCACCTGTGATTTTAACCCAGGAAATAGCCATACAAGGCCAACACAGGTTCGTGAATCACACTTGGGGCCAGATGTGGTTCAAAGAAAATATAATTTCATTAACCAATTGATCAAAATGACTTTAAAATGAATGAGGGTTGAGGTGTTGACTGACCAAAGGGGGGATGGGCCCAGATTGAGCAACCACACTGGCGAGGAAAACTAACAAACAAAAAACCAACCAGTGCTGGGGCTTACCACGGCGGCAGGGAACTCAAAGGGGACAAATCCAAACTATAAACCACTAGTGCACTGAAACAGAAACCATGTAAAACACCAGGGAAGGGCTGCTGCTCGCTCAGCACCTGTCTTAAATTAGAAAAACACAAAATTTACACAAGGCACAGTATGGGGACATCTGGGGCATCTACAGTTAAAAAGAAAACCAGAAATAAACACAAATGATATGAGACCAAAAGAAACCAACCAAAAATGTCAAAACCGACTGGAAATAAAAGAAACCAACAACAAATTCAACCTACAACTAAGGAGTTTACGAAAATGAACAAAAAGTTCTCCCCCGGGATGACAACGCAGGTTAGCCGGCCAACCACCTCAGCAGCCCAGCTGCTGCCTCTGTGATGATCTGCTCATCCAGTAGGCCTAGCCTCGCTGCTCCACAGGTGGAGTTTCACTGCTACTCAAACAGGCGTCATTTTGACAAACTAAGCGCATATTGGGGATCTAAACAGTTAAAACTAAACTAAAAAATATTAAAACTTAATAAAGTGATGTATTAACAGTGGGAATTGAAATAATTTATCGAGATAATCCAGTAGCAATCTTCTTTGTTTGTTGTCAATTCAGCTACTTGCCAACACTGCCCCCTACTGCTGAGGGGGGGGGGGGCTTTGTGAATCACAAGCTGTTTGTTATTGGTTTGTTTGTGGATCTGTGTGGATCTGGACAAGAACGTCTCAAAAATACGTCATTGAGGAAAGAGATACGTGTGTGATTGGTGATCCACAAATGTGAATTACACTTCACAAACTGAATTTTCAGTTTTACAAATGATTTTTTTTATTTTTACAAATGGAAAATTATATATTTACAAATTGACAACATATTTACAAACACACATGTATTTGAAAAAAACAAAATTACAAATTTTACATTTTTATTTCTGGATAGCAAAACATGTGCGCAAACCAGGTGTGGCAGGACGAAGGACGTCAACTGTCAGATCCCTCCACCCCTTTTCACAAGCATGTCCTTGTGACACATAGGTGACACACAAGTATTTCAGAGATAGACAGGAATAACTGAGTTTTTAGTCCCTGTTTTTGTGTGGCGGTGATGCGGAGAACGATAGTTTTGTTTGGGTTTTTATCTTTTTTCCATCTGTTTTACCCCCAAAGGGTTTCACAACTGTTTCTTTTGTCAAAGCTTGACGACATTGTTGAAGTTTCATACCAGAAACACCTCACAATTACACAAAAGCCATTGACAGACACAGACCCAGAGCTTTTGTTTGCCACAGCAGGTTCTAGTTTCTAAAAGGTCATCATCAAGGACATCACTTCTAAACGCCCTGACGAAGACCGTCTGGTCGAAACCGGTCGGCGTCTCATATTTTAATAAGAGATATGCCCCACTTAAAATAAAAGCTTTTTAAAGAAAATTCCTTGGCTCGTTGGAGTGCCTAAAGTAAGCTTTTTTGCTTTTGCTCTTTTTACCACTTCATAATACTCCCTATTTCTGATCCCTACATAAGGGGAGGGAGGGTAGTGAAAGAGGATAAAGTGTGGGAGGGGGTGTAGTCCTGCCTCTCCTCACTAGGAGGCACATCTAGAAGCAGAAAGAACATGTGAATATAATTGGCCAAACTCCAGCTATTATATTACATTATATTACCTACCATCCTTTATTCCTCAGGCCATACAAGCTCTGAATATGTTATAATTATTTGACTGCACCTGGCAAACCCTGAGAGAGCTGTTGTTGTCTATTCCTGTTTGTTCATTCAGTTTGTTTCTGGTTTCTATGTCTTGTATGCTGTGGAGTGCTTTGATTGTTTTATGCTTTGTTGTCTTGGAGAGGCCAAAGACAAATTTCCACTACAGTGGACAATAAAGTCTTTCTATTCTGTTTTATTCTATTCTATTCTTCAAAATACATTACAATATGCAGATACAAATACATTACAATAGGCAAATATAAAGATATATCTAGAGCACATCACAAAGTACATTATCTTAAAAATACTCAACTCTGACCCTGTGTAAAGAGGGAGGGGGCAGGAGCAGACTTGGGTGATATGATGAGGGGATATCCTGTCTTTTCCATTCATGTTGCCATTTCTAATGGCAGATTTGTGTTTGGCTATCCTCAATTTCAGGTTTCGCTTATATCATCCCACATGGACATTGTAGCATACATACCACGTGTTGACATACAATTTATAAACACCTTGATTTGATACTTTTCACCCATCTGAGGGTGACTGAACACTTTGGCAATGGCAACATGGATTATGCCATCGCTATACATTATAGAGACAGAAACCATGGCTCTGCCGCTTCCCTTAAAGGGATAGTTCAACATGTTGGCAAATTGGCCCATTGCCATAATCCCTATAGTCATAGCAGTAGGTTCATTACCTTGTTGGTGCGAGCTATTTTTAGAACAGTGGAGCAGAGCCGTGAGCTGCTCAGAGCTACGCTACAGAGTCTCATGGGATTTCTTGGTCTCCCTCATCAAACTCATCAAATACACAATCCAACAACTCCACAACGCTCTGGTGGACAAGTTGTGACCTGCACATTCACCACGCTATGAGATAATAACGGTACAAGAGGGAATTGTTTTCGAGACAAATGCAGAGACTGCTTGCTTAAAAACTACCCCTGAAGGCAACAAGCATCAGCGGTTTTGCATGAATTTACCTCTAAAATAACTCTGTCTCGTAACGTTCTGTTATTATCTCATATCTTATATGGATATCTAATTTCATCGGAACGACTTGTAATGACACCAAAGTTATCTGGGTAAGTAAATTATTGTATTTTATGCTAGAAATAAGGTCCAGATAGTAAAAAACGGCAATTCCCCTTTGATTAGTCATCGAGTCTTAGCTCATACTTAGCGCATGTCTGCAATAATCTCCAATCTGCATTGAAGGAACCAGAGGTAGTGGATACATTTCTGGCAAAAGATGTTGAGAAGATTGGACCTAATGACAACACACCATTTTCCACCTTCCGTATGAATTTAGGCGTAGCAACTCGCAAATATTCAGAGTGTCTGATTATAGATTTATCAGCCCCCCACAATGATAGTACTCCAAGCATTAACAGCCTCATACCTCTTGCGCCGTTCTCTTTGTTTTATGCAACTGTGGACCATGCTATCCAGTTTATCAAGCAAGCAGGTAAAGGGGCGGTGTTTAGCTCAGTTGGTAGGCTGCAGTCCTCGCTGCAGGCGGCCCCGGTTCGAGTCCCGCGTCGGACGGCCCTGTCCTGCATGTCATTCCCCCCGTCTCTGCCTCCCATTTCCTGTCACACTCTCAACTGTCCTATCGAATAAAGGCATGAAAAGCCAAAAAATATATTAAAAAAAAAAAAAGCAAGCAGGTAAAGGAGCATGGCAAGGCAAGGCTGATATAACAGACGCTGTTAAGAATTCTTCAAGTCAGAAATGTTTATGTATTCATGCTTTTATTTTGAAGAGGGCGTCTTATTTTGAAGATAAGATAAGATAAGAAGACTTTATTGTCAGGTGGTTTAAAAACACAGTGGAAATTTGCCTTTGGCATCTTGGTAGTCAGCCAACAACAACAGCTGGGTACATCCAGCACAGTAACAAGTAAATAAATAAACACATGAAATACAATAACACATGAAATACAACATTACAGTATCATACAACAGCTGCGATTTCACTGTAGCTCAAAGTTCACCTGAAAATGCTCTGGTTCAGGATATCCACTGCAGACGGCACAAATGACTTTTTGTACCCTGCGTTTTTAGCTCTGGAGGGAACTCTGAGCCTCCTTCTTGATGGCATCAAAACAAATGTAGTTTTATATGTCTCCACTCTTGTTTTATTGTTTTATTGCATGCTTTTATTGTAACTACATTACCTGTTCCATCTAGTTGTATTGCCACTAGTTTGCTTGTGTGTTTATTGTACAGCACTTTGGTCAACCTGGGTTGTAATTTTAAATGTGCTATATAAATAAATATGTATTGTATTGTATTGTAAATGCGAAGTTGAGAGGGTGGGTGGTGTCACTGTAAATTTGAGTGGCTTTTTTGGCCATAGAACAATTGTATATTCCCTGAAGCTGCATTTGCTTGTCTCCTGTTATCTTACTGGCCTGGTTAACTACCCGGGCCAACTTATTCCTGTGTCTGACTGGGAGGTTCCCATACCAGGAGATGATATTAAAGGAGAGAACACTCTCAGTGAGTGACCGGTAGACCATGGTCAGGGTTTGTTTACTGGCGTTAAAGCTCTTCAATTGTCTAAGAGCTTTAACGCCAGTAAACAAACCCTGACCATGCAGTTTATGCAGTTCCTCTTCCTGCCTCACGTTCTCCGATTGACATGTTTACAGTGGTACCCCAGTCACTGACGATGTAAGTTGTGTTAATAGTGATGTGAAATTACTGCAGGCTGCGCTCAGATTTCCTGTCAACGAGCCGAGTCTCGCGCAAATGTGGAAACAAACACTCTCAGTTTCAAGCAGCCGGCACATGCACAAACCAAGATTAAGCTGCATAAAGCAAAGCAAAACAAAACAAAACAAAAAAACTCTGCTCCAAATTACACAATCATCAATCAATGAGATGCTAATTCCAGCGCTAAAAAGTGGAAGAGCCCGAGAGCTTCCCTGTTACGGGCAGTGCACTTTTTGAATATACGACAAATGACACAGACATTACAAAGTACCCATAAGGTACAGCTGCTCCCTGGAGTCAATGATGTCTAAAACATGACTGTGTGTGTGTTTGGGGGTAAAAAGCTGGTTGAGTGCAGTTTTTACTTTACTCTAACAGCCCTGTGTCTCTGATCGTCTGTCTTTATTGGCTGCACAAATCCTCTTTATTGATCATTTCATTCATCCTCGTCTGGTCTGGTCTCAGTGAAGCAGCTTCAAACAGCTCAAACTATTTTATTTTATTTTTTTGCAAAAACTTCCATCAGTCTGCCAAGATTGAAAAAAAAAGAGCTCTTTTGTTTTGGGTGGCGGGGTTGCTGTGGCACAGCTCGGCTTACTCAGCATGTTGTTACCAGGCATTATTTACTTTATTATGAGAAGCTCAGCGTGGAGTGTTTTTTTCTTTTTCCACTGAGATCTAAAAATCAGGAGGGATAAATGCAGGAGAACTGAGCGTGGCCCTCTTGTCTGTGTGGGTGTTTATTGTCAAAATGTATCCCATATGCTGGACATATTTCCCATAATTCCCTTTTACCTCGCTGGACTTTTTATTCTCCTGCCACTGCACAGCTGGCAGCACATGAGTAATGGCTCCCTCCCTCCTCCTGCTTTCTGTTTTCTCTTTGGCTCTCTTGTTGTCTCTCTGGCTTCATTTGACTTCTCTGTTGCTCTCATTTTCATCTTATTTGCTTATCTGTTTGTTTACTTTACTTTACTTTACCAACTTGGTAGCGCTGCCAAGTTGTCCAGTTATAGTCGGATTAAGGCAATAGTTCAGTTTTCTCAAGTGTCATATAAACGTACTGAGTGAGAGGAGGAAGTGTGCTCTCAGCTCTTAGTTCACCCAGGGAGGGAGAGAGGTTTGGGGGGGGGGGGGGGGGGGGGGGGAAGAAGAAACTCTGCGTCAAAGAGAAAATCGAATAACTGACGGTGTGCCTCCTCAGGCAGGCGAAATGCGGCATTTCAGCGAGTTAATACGGCCTCCCGTCCTGTGGACTTTTCTGTCACAGAGTAAAAAACTGAATATAAACAAATTAATAAGCTTAATAAATTCTCAGCTACAGTCCCCAACCAGCCCCGCCGGTCTGGGCCAGGTTCGGGCTGAGAATAGGATAGGCTACAAATGACTCGGTGATGATACCATTTTTTTTCTTTACTTGGCCGGCATGGCGTAAATGTGCATATGCATTGTCTAGTTTCAGTCCAATTAAGGCGTAGTAACCGTCACGTTCCACTCGCGCAAAATATGGACGGCAGAAGAATGTTGGACGTCAATTTAAGACAAGGAGGCGCATTATAGTTCGTGACATTCTGTGGTGGTTTGGCACCCTTTTCCACCGAGTTGGTTCCAGTGCTGGTTCGGAGCCAGTGCCTGATTAGCACCGGTTGTTTGTTGTTTTTTTTTTAAGTATATTTTTTGGGCATTTATGCCTTTATAGATAGTACAGTTGAGACAGACAGGAAATGGGGAGACAGAGAGAGGGGGAATGACATGCAGTAAATGGCGCCCGACGCTCGAACCAGGGCCGACTGCAGCGAGGACTGTGCCTCTATACATGGGGCGCCCGCTCTAACCACTACGCCACACGACGCCCCCCCCCGGTTGTTTGCTTTTTCACTGCCTAAGAACTGGTTTTTGGTTTCTAAAACTGGTTCCAAGCTGGCACCAACTTGCTGGGCTACAGCTAAGAACCAGTTCCTGTAGGTGCTGGCAGCGGGGTTACCTGAGCTATAGGACCAGTGCCAAGACACAGTATTGATACCGGATTAAAGCAGAAGTAAGCGATCCGGTCGTTTTGGCTAATGCTGCGTTCCAGGCCGGCTTTTGAAACCGTAAATTACAGCTTCAAGTCACAACTTACGACTTTGTAGCGTTCCAGGCAACCCACTCGTGTTTTTCCGACCTGTTTTACCTGTGAAAGTGCACTATAACGGCCACTCGTAACTTCCGACCCGTGAACTCGTACCAGATCGAACTGGTACAACTTCACAGGTCGGAAAAACACGAGTTACGAGTTGCCTTGAACGCACCATAACAGTCCTCGTCCTACGTCACCGCATTCACGCGCATCCCTTGGCTGCACACACAGCCCTTCATGCCGTTCTCTCTCCTCATTGGATAAAAATTGTAGGATATGAGAAAAATTTTCTCCTCAGCTCAGAGCAGAGCAGAGTGACTGACAGACCCGTGTTTCGGTCCAAACACTCTATGTAAGTGATTGCTGTCGGAAGATATAACTATTTAAGACTTATATTAACACAAAAATATCGCTTACTTCTGCTTTAAGTTTGTTTGTCTGATGTGTAATTTATGTAAACACAGTTGAAACTAGCTGAGCTACAGGCGGTGGCTAACAACTGAGAAGCTGAGAAACTGAGAAGCTAATCAGACGGACCACGTCCGGTCTTCAACACCCGCGGGTCAGACCAGGTTTTAATGTTCAGGTCTGTTTATAACTGTAGCAAATACAGGAGCAGCTCCTGTATGGGGTTGTTGTGTGAAGTGACGTGTCTGCAAAGGGTCAATACATGCTGAAGAAAATCGATTTCCAATCGCATTATCTGGGTGTCTTAATCGAAATTGGAGAACTCCAATATTAGTCGGATTAATGCATTTACATGCACTTCAGTTGTCCAGTTATAGTCAGATTAAAGCAATAATTCGTTTTTTTAAATGTAATGAGTGAGGTGAAAGAAAAAACACAAGAGGCTGAAGATAGTGCACATCATTTTAAGTAAACTTCAAGATAATGACAACCAACCAAACAGTTTACCAACGCCGTGTTGGTCATTTGTGCTTCAGCACGGTACAGAACAACTGGCCCTAGTGTGAGTCCACTCTAACACTCCTCAGAGAAAGAAAGAAAAAGAGAGAGTGTCAGTATGGTAAACTAGCAGAGGAGGGAGGGAGTGAGGTAGGGGGAGGAGGGACAATTAAAACAGAGGGAGGAAGGGTGACAGACAGCAGATAAGAGATGAGAGTTGTTGAGGGAGGTGAAGAGCGACAGATAGAGAGAGAGAGACGGTGAGGAGGACAAAGTCAGCAGGAGTAGTGAGGGATGAGGGGACAGCTGAAGATGACACTTCTCTTCTCGGTGAGCCTGCTGACTGGCCTCATTTGGTTCGTGATCAGTGACAAGTAAGTGTGGAACTACCACACACACACACACACACACACACACACACACACACACACACACACACACACACACACACACACACACACACACACACAACTACACAGCAACCCACACACATACAGACATCTCTTCATACTGAACTTAGGTAGTGGATGTGTGCTTGGAGTCACTGGTGGTGGAAGATGTTCAGATATGAGGTGATGCTTCTATACTGTAGAGGGGGAGACACAGAGTTTGTGTTTTGTGTGTGCACACTGTGTCGAGGTTTCCACTTGTGTGTCTCCAGAAACAGAGGCTGATCTTTTCTGCCTCCTGTCTCTGGCCACGTGTGTTTGACAAGACAAGACAAAAAATCTGAGGAGGAGGAGGAGGGGGGTGGGGTGGGTAGAAACAGTAAAGGGCAGAGTGACTGATATATACAGAGTGGTGACACTTCCATAGGACTCTGTTGTAAAAAAAATGGCGGACGTAAAACTGACTAACTTCCGGGTCATGGGGCCCTCAATAGTTCCAAACATTCCTCCCGTGGCGTTCGACCACGCCTGTTTCTATGGTTGTGCAGCGAAAAACTGAGTTAAGTTGATGAAATACCAATTTTAAGTCATAAAATGGTAATCATCTTTGCAGTGTACAATAACCATGTTAACTTAATAAAATAATATTTAATGTAGACTGATCGGATTATTGTATAACATTTATTTATTGATGTAAAAGTGGTGATTTCTGTACGTATGCCTGAGGCAGCGCTGCTCTTCTGTCCAATACACACCTGACGCTTCACTTTTCATCCAAACAAACTAAGGCGACTGCCACAGGTGTTAGATTTCATCAATGACACCAACATTTATCTCGGTCGGATAAGTTACTCGGTTTGTCACTCTCAGATGACGACGCAAGTTGGCCAGTCAATCAGTTCAGCAGACCGACTGCTGCCTCAGGGATGACCCGCTAGTCCCGGTCGCTGCCAATAGCATCTGAACTGGAGAAACAGGTCCTACAGCTTACTGTGGGTTATTACCTGTTGTTCACATTTGGCACATCTGACTGGAATGACACGCAGGAAAGGTCCGGCCGATGCGGGATTCACATTTTTTTTTATTGCGAAAACACTTACTGTGGGTCGTTACCTGTTGTTCACGACACATCTGACTGTTTATAATATCAACATACATTTATTATTGTAGACAATCGCCTAAATAGTAATTTGATTACTATGTGTGTGTGTGTGTGTGTTAAAAGACACAAACAACATGTTGGCATGAACGTTTTTTTCCTTCTCCCCTGAGCCTCGGTTTGTCAGAATCACTTTGATCTGTTTTTTTCTCCTACATTTAATTCATGTGTCTTTGTTTCTGTTGTTGTTTCACAGTAATGTTGAACTTCAGCCAGTGGCTCCTCAGAAGAAGAGCCAACCTGAGACACCTGACCAGCAGAAAAACAGGTGAGAGGAGAGATGAGATTCTCCTCGGGTCACATCAGTTACCACAGGTCACACACACCTTGTAGCCCATTTACGTGTGTGTGTGTAATTTAATTCTTGTGTCTTTGTTTCTGTTGTTTCACAGTAATGTTGAACTTCAGCCAGTCACTCTTCAGGAGAAGAGCCCACCTGAGACACCTGACCAGCTGAAAAAAAGGTGAGAGCAGAGATGAGATTCTCCTCAGGTTTAATTGTTTATTAAAGATCCCCATTAGCTGGTACCTTAGTAGCCAACTAGTCTTCCTGGGGTCCACAAGGAACAACACAGAACATACACAAGGGAGTCACATCCTCAACATATACATTTACAAATACAGTCAATTACAATATGTTAAAAAGTTAAAACAAACATTTTAAAATGTCCACAAATTTTAGACAGTTTGTGGAACCTCTTGTACTCATGTACAGAGTTATTGCTCTATCTTTCTTCCTCTCTGCACTGAGCACTTATGTATTTTTGTTGTTGTATTTTATTTCCTCTGTATTTGGTTTTATGTAAAGCGTCTTTGAGAGCTGTAAAAGCGCTGTATAAATAAAATGTATTATTATTATTATTATTAAATACAAGATCATGATAAGGCCTTTGTTCTTGGGTGAGGTACTTCCAGCTGGCCATTGCTGGACCCTCTAGTGCTATAGTTGTGCACAGTATTTCTAAAAACAATTTGAGTAAATAAAAAGTCAGGCGCTCAAGACAGTGCTCGATGCTAACCTGTTATCTACCATCAGCCATGAGAGGGAATCATGCATGCCATTTTTGGCAATCTGCAGCCTTTTGAGCTCAGTTTTGGCAGGTAACACACATCCTGGAGTCCATTTACTTGTGTTTAATTTAATCAATGTGTCTTTATTTCTGTTGTTGTTTCACAGTAATGTTGAACTTCAGCCAGTGGCTCCTCAGGAGAAGAGCCAACCTGAGACACCTGATCAGCAGAAAAACAGGTGAGAGGAGAGATGAGATTCTCCTCGGGTCACATCAGTTACCACAGGTCACACACACCTTTGTAGCCCATTTACGTGTGTGTGTGTGTCATTTAATTCATGTGTCTTTGTTTCTGTTGCTGTTGTTTCACAGTAATGTTGAACTTCAGCAAGTCGCTCCTCAGGAGAAGAGCCCACCTGAGACCCCTGACCAGCTGAAAAACAGGTGAGAGCAGAGACGAGGTTCATGCATGCCATTTTCGGCAATCTGCAGCCTTTTGAGCTCTGTTTTGGCATGTAACACACACCCTGGAGCCCATTTACGTGTGTGTCATTCAATTCATGTGTCTTTGTTTCTGTCGTTGTTGTTTCACAGTAATGTTGAACTTCAGCCAGTGGCTCCTCAGGGGAAGAGCCCTTCTCAGGAGAAGAGCCCACCTGAGACGTCTGACCAGCAGAAAAACAGGTGAGAGGAGAGATGAGATTCTCCTCAGGTCACATCAGCTACCACAGGTCACACACAGCTTGCAGTCCATTTACGCGCGTGTGTGTCATTTGATTCATGTGTCTTTGTTTCTGTTGTTTCACAGTAATGTTGAACTTCAGCCAGTCGCTCCTCAGGAGAAGAGCCCACCTGAGACTAAAGAGCAGAAAAACAGGTGAGAGCAGAGACGCACTTCCCCTCAGGTCACAACAGTTACCACAGGTCACACACCTTGCAGCCCATTTACGTGTGTGTGTGTCATTTAATTTGTGTCTTTGTTTCCGTTGTTTCACAGTAATGTTGAACTTCAGCCAGTCCTTCCTCAGAAGAAGAGCCCTCCTCAGAAGAAGAGCCCACCCCAGAAGAAGAGCCCACCTGAGACTAAAGAGCAGAAAAACAGGTGAGAGCAGAGATGCACTTCTCCTCAGGTCACATCAGATACCACAGGTCACACACACCTTGCAGCCCATTTACATGTGTGTGTGTGTCACAGGAAGATCATCGATTCTGCAAAAGTTCTTTACTCACAAGTCTGGAGGAGGCAGGAGGAGAACTACCAAAAATTCAGGTAAAACAACAACAAATGTAATATACAGGATGTGCATATATTTCTATACATATACATTCTATATACAATGATTAGAATGTATATTTAATGCTTAATATATGTGGTTGCATCTTATAACATATGAAAATAATTTCAAGGTTTTAAGGTGCAGACATGTAACATAGAAAAAACAGCTGACATCTAAGGCCAGGAAAATATCCTATATAGTTGTATTTATGGTGGTGCTGTTTGTTTTTAATTTGAATAGAAAGTATACAGTGAGTGTTTTCATTAGTGTGGCTTCTTGTTAGTGTAGTCCATTTCCTGCAAATGTCCACTATAGCTGTAGAGCCTGAGCTTCATAATAAAACTCCACATTCCGTGTTCTTCATTCAAAAGGTTAACTGAAAAACTTTTCTTTCTGTTACAAAACAAAATCTGTGCAGTGAACTCCCGTGCAAACACG
This sequence comes from Trachurus japonicus, assembly GCF_045865225.1. NCBI lineage: Eukaryota > Metazoa > Chordata > Actinopteri > Carangiformes > Carangidae > Trachurus > Trachurus japonicus. Next base: position 6,815,114 of record NC_140914.1, on the reverse strand, counting down.
GTCAAAAACTAGTGTGATCTCTTGGCTCAATAGCTTCACTCAAATGAAACACAAATATACATTGCATTAAACAATGAGAAAACTGTTGTCATTACTATGGCACTGTGTATTATCTTAAAAGACAAATCAAATCAAATACCACTAAATCTAAATTATTTATCACTTTGTTTAAAATGTGCAAATGGCAAATTATTATGCACATTTTACTGTATGATATAAAGTTATATCATCATGTATCCAGAGGCCGTTCATTTGTGATAATAATAATAATAATAATAATAATAATAATAATAATAATATATTGTAAGCATAAGCTTACGATATATATTGTAAGCATTTAATATATTTTCCGAGACCCTCATTGTGAATTTGACAGCAGAGCTCACATCCTGATCTAGGATGGTTCATGAGGAGGAAGGGCACGACCGGCTGCTTGGCGTTTGGACAAAAAGATTTGACTTCGAAAACGAGGAAGAGAGTCAACTATGCTGTTGACTTGCCAGGAATGAAAACAACGCGGATAATAAAGTTACCCGTCACACAGCCATTTAGATTAGATTTGGTGTCAGTAAAGGGCACATTCAAGACCAGTACATTTTGCAATGGTTCAACACCCCCACTTGTTCTGATATTGACAGCAAAATCTAACATGAAATACATTTTCACTTGAACCCAAACGTAAAACACACAAACGTATCCATCCTGACTCTCGTTATGTTACGTTACGTTATGTTTAGGGAATGCATCTGCCACTATGTCAGCTGTTGGGCAATACCGTGCCCAAGCACGTTTGCCCCCTAAAGTCTGGATTCTATGGCTAGTGTGAGTGCAAGTGTACCGTACTTGAGTACAGTTGGAAGAGGTGTGCTTGAGCACGGTACGCTTGATCACGAATGCACACAAGCACATAACGCGCTTCGGGTTTGTTCTCCATCACGTTTCTGCAACTGCGTGTAAACAACAGTCACTTTACGATTACGTTGTGCCATGCATATGTCAACATCGCTTTGAGTAAACTTCAAGATAACCATGACAACCGGTCAAACAGTTAAAAGCCACCGTTCTTTCTGCAGTCAGGTTATGCGCACATCTGCCGTGTTGGTAAACAAATAATCCCTCAATATCAACGTGATGACGTATGTGTCAGAGGCAACCGTGCTTGAGTACACTTGGGTTCAGGGTAAGGTGAGTGCGGGCCAGCGGGGGACGGGGGGGGGCATTCATGCTTCAGCACGGTACGGAACAACTGACCCTAGTGTGAGTGCACCCTTAGAAGGTTACTCTCAATCAACATACATCTTGCCATTTCAAACAGTGTTCTCCAATTTCTATCTCAGCTGTCCCATTTTGAAGGGGGGAATAAGGAGCTGAGGTCTCATGTCTAATGGCATTTTGACTGATTAGTGACTGAAACTCCTTAGAGAGTTAATTATCAAATCAGATACATTAGATTTTTCCATAAGGTGCAACATTGGCAATAAACCTTTCTGTAGCACTGACTGTGTCACTCCTGGCTTTCAAAAAATACACAAAAATTGCACCTGAATAGTCATCAGTGAATACCAATGAATACCGGAAGTTCTCATCAAAGTTCTTGAATTTTGTGATGTCTGTCACGATATGGGATATGGCCCCTGTGTCTACCATAAGCCCTCTCTTCTGTGGTCTACTGACGGGGGCTGCATCCACCTGGCCGACCTTAAATGCAAATGTTTTGAGTTGTGACTTGAAGGCTGTGGAGAGCTTTGTAGGTGAGGAGAAGGACTTTATATTAGATGCGGTATTGTACTGGGAGCCAGTGAAGTTGGATGAGAACAGGGGTGATGTGGTCAGATGATTTGGTGCGGGTGATGATCTGGGCGGCTGAGTTCTGAATGATCTGCAGTCTGTTGATGAGTTTGGTGGGGAGTCCGGTGAGAAGGGCGTTGCAGTAGTCGATACGTGATGTGACAAAAGAGTGGACCAGGATTTCGGTGCTGGATTGGGTCAGTGATGGGCGGAGTCTGGAGATGTTGTGGAGGTGGAAGAATGCAGTCCGGGTGATGTTTTGAATTTGGGGTGCAAATGAGAGGGTGTTGTCCAGTATGATGCCGAGGCTCTTGACTTGGGAGGAGAAGGGTACAGGGAATCCGTCGATGATGATGGGTGTGGCTGGGGTGTGTTGTGATTTGGTGAGGGTGGATTTGGAGCCAATGAGCAGGGCCTCAGTTTTATTGCCGTTGAGTTTCAGGAAGTTCCTGCTCATCCAGCTCCGGATGTCGTCAAGGCAGGTGATGAGGGAGGTGGGAGGGATGGCAGCGGTGGGTTTAGAGGAGATGTAGACCTGTGTGTCATCAGCGTAGCAGTGAAAATGGACCCCATGGTGACGGAGGAGTGTGCCCAGGGGGAGGAGGTAGATGGTGAAGAGAAGTGGACCCAACACTGACCCCTGGGGGACACCCAGTGAAACACCCGAACACCCAGACTTGTGATTCCTTAGTTGCATGAATTGTTGACGGTCAGTGAGGTAGGAAGTGAACCAGGAGAGTACAGCACCAGTGATCCCAATGTCAGCCAGGCGGTCCAGTCGGCTGCACGGAGGAGGTCGTTGGTGATTTTGACTAGGGCTGTTTCAGTGCTGTGTTTTGGACGGAAGCCGGATTGGAAGGGTTCATGGAGATTGTTTGTGTCGAGGTGGGACTGTAGTTGTGCGGCAACCACCCTTTCAAGTGTTTTAGAGATGAAGGGGAGGTTGGAGATGGGCCGGTAGTGGTTAAGGTCAGCTGGGTCAGCACTGGGTTTTTTCAGGATGGGAGTGATGGCGGCCAGTTTGAGAGTGGGGCGTACAGTGCTAGTAGTGAGGGAGGAGTTAATTATGTTGGTGATCATGGGGGAGATGGATGGCAGACATGCTTTGACAAGGGAGGTGGGAAGAGGATCGAGCTGACAAGTGGTGGGGTTGGCTTTATGGATGAGTTCCATAATGGTGAATTCTGATACTGGGGTGAAGTCAGAGAGGAAGCTGATGAGATGTTGGCCAGTGGTGATCATCCAGGGTGGGTCGCCAGAGGGGGTGCAAGATGAGGCCAGTTGTTAGCGAATGGTGTTGATTTTAGAGCTGAAGAAGTCCAGAAACGCAGTGCACTGGTTGGTGGAAATGTCTGGAGGGAGGGTTTTAGGAGGCTGAATTAGGTGGCTGACTGTTGAGAAGAGGACTCTGTTGTTACCTGAGCAGAGAGATCTATGACCCACCCCCCCACGTATTGCGACGTTACACTTTTGGGACTCATCCTGAACAGGCTGAACAGAGATTTTTTAATCAGCGGTGGGCACAAAGTTTCTGCTGCACAGACGTTACTTCAGGACCAACAGTTTCCAATGGCTGCAGACAGAATATCGCGCAAAATCAGTAGGCCTATGATCATGCAGCCTAAACAATCAGCAATCACACAGCTGTAGGGCATATGACAACTCCAAGAGAAGAAGTCCATTAGCTTCAGTATGCTTCAGCTTTAGGCCAACACTCACGGGTGAAAACGGCATAATATTTCATCGGATGTGCCTTTTTGTTTAGACGGTGACGGCGTTTGAAGTGAAACCACCCTCCAGAGTGGAAATCTTAAAAATGCTCCGCCGTTGCGTCCCCATGTAGAGGTGGAAACGCAAAAGTCTGCTCTGATTGCTATGACCGGTGAAGGGCACGGAGGGCAGCATTACGATGGCCGGCGTACAGCCTGCCGGAAATCAAGAAGAAGAAGAGGAAAAAATTCTGGGTTGTATGCAGGCGTGCAGACTTGGTGGTGTTGTGTGTTGTGTGGCACACCGCCATCGAGGCGCCTGGTGTGCATACAACATTGAATTCCACAGACTTTTGCGTCATCATATGCACGCAGATTGTTTCCGTGTAAATGTAGCCTCAGTATCAGTAGTTAGCATCAATCGTGACCTGGAAGTCGCTCTTATGAGGCAAGCAACTTCACGATGGAGATGACTGAATGGTAGCCATCGAGGCTTAATGAAGGGAGGCTGCAATTTATGAGACTCATTGACTTAAAGATTGGCGATAAATTCATGAGCATATTTTTTTCTTTTTCTTGCATCTGGCATCTGGAACAAAAGGGATGGCTATATAGCTAGGAACTGGCCCACATTGAGGAGCAGAGACAAGATTAGGCTCTCATGACAGCAGTCCACCATGTTCTTGATGAGGCGGAAGCATGAATTAAAAGATAAACGTCCTGCCTTAGTAAAACAAACAAACATAGTGCCACCAGCTTGCAAATGAAAATGTAAACACTCAAGACCAAACCAGGATCTGAGTTGCTTACTTACAACACCTTGGTCTGAGCTGGTCTGAGCGCATCAGACCAGCTCCGTGGCGAAGCTTTCCAGCTCTGGATCCTCGATTGCACCAGGAACGCAATCCAGTGTTTCCTCTACATTCATTTAGAAGTGGCGGCCCGCCATTCCTAAATCCTAGCCGCCGCTCCTTCAAATTTCTTTCTTTTTTTCTTTCATTTTTTTTTTTTTTTTAAATTGTTGCAAATACTACACCACCGCCACATGTCTCCACCTTCACAGCAGAGTCCTGCACTGGGACGGGTACTGTCGAGTAAGGTAAAGTACAGATAACTATCTTGCTCAGTATCTACTCTTTGCACCTCGTCTGCACCTCGATGACGGACCACAGCGTGTCCGGTGACAGAATAACAACAGTGGTCGCTGTTGCCGGTGTGTTTTTAAAATTAGTGGGTTTGATTCTCGTGTTTGAATACGGTGGTCAAATACAGAAGTTATCATGACGTGAACCGTATGTTGTGGAAACGGGGGGGGGGTTCTGTGCCGCTCCGCCACTCCTTAAAAAAATCCTTGAGGAAACACTGCACTCCACAAGAAATTGGAACAGCTCCACGGACCGAGGAAGGGTGAAGCTGAAGCTAAAGCTGGAGCAGAAGAACACAGATCAAACAACAGTGGCAATGACGCGAGCAAATAGCAAATAGCAGCAGGGCAAAACCTCATGAGCAGCAGCAGCGAGATGTATGTAGAAGCAGCAGCAAGGGCAGCAGAGCAGTAAATAGCAGTGGCAGCAGCAGCATAGCCAGGGATGAGCAGGTAAGCTAGGGGGTTTAAGTAGCCCTCCCTATTTGGATGAAGAGAGCATGTGACTGATCAGCTGATCAGGATAGGCGCAGATTGAGTTGTCTGCCTGAACTAGCTACGCAGGCTTCGCATCATTTAATTCCCCCTGACTTAATAAAAGCTCTGCTACAAAGTAAAAGTAGTGGAATACTTGTCTTTAAAAATTTGCAGCATAAAAGATTGAATATAAGATTGAATATACCGTACGTCACAACTCAGTAGGGCTGACCCAAAAAATTTGAAGCTTCGAAGCTTCGTTCGTTGCCATGGTAATCGATCATTAAGTCCGTGATCGATTGTTTTGTTTTTTTTCTTTTTGACACCAGCTCTCATCGGCAATTGTTACATTACATGAGTAGGCTACTTGGCCCCCCCTCGGCCGTCGAACTTTGACTTTGAACGATTTTATGTCCGCGAAGCTTCGATTATCAAAATATGATAATCGGGACAGTCTTTCCCAGTCCTACCACACCAACAGGACGACGGACGAAAAGAGAGGGTCCTCTTCAGTCCAAACCCAGACGTTCACACGGTTGGCTCGCCATCTCCCTTGTCAGGGAGAGAATCGAGACTCCAGGGTATCCAAAAGAACCCAGCCTGTATAGCACAACAGGGCTTAATTAAATCTATTAACTTATTTTTAACTGTATTTTCCAAATATAATCAATATCAATGTGTAATGTAACTTTTCACTGTGAAAGGGACAAGGACAAGGCCTACTCACACACACGCACGTGCGCGCACATGTGCATACACGCGGTCTTCTCTTTTATCATAAGAAAGTAAACAACACTGTGAGCTAATGCTTCGGCTAGGTGGCTAACACACCACGAGGATATGCTAACTCGCGGAGCTGCTACTGTAACTACCAACACTTAACAGCACTCACCGGGAAAAGAAAAGAATTAACACAGGTAAAGTTCCCAGGGTCGCTTCTCCGTGGTCCACCAGACACTCAGGTACAGGAACAGTTCCTCAGTATGCACGATATGAAGTATTTTTCCGACTTTTTTCACTCCGACTTCTGTATCTCTGCTCTCGTCCTGCCACCGCTCGGTGGTGTGTGTATCACTGCGTGTCTCACTAACCCGCACCTTGAGCCGGTCTCTCCAATAGCAATTCAGCTACACTTCTTTCCCTTCACAGAACCATGCTTAACCTCTGGGATATAATTAATAAATAAAATAAATACATGATGAAATAACGACTATGATTAGGAATTAAATTAAAATTATGCTCAATGAAAGAAAAATAGTAGGCTAACATTTTTTCTCTTATTCAGGTAGGTTCTTTTTAAAAAAAAATTCAGGTTACAGAACTAACATACGACTTCTCTTTTTTTCAACAGGTTACATATCTACTTATTTAACTTTATTTTGGCAAGCCCTTTTTTTGTTGCCTTCAATTTGTGAAATTGTGCAAATATTCACTAAACTGCAAACTAAATCTATCTAGATAAATAAAGTAAATTAAATCTGAAACTTGACTCATTAAACCCTTAAAACTTTTTTTTTTTTTAATCCAGACAATTGTTATTAATGACAATAGCCCACTGTGTTTCTTCCTCAGGTCTCAGCTAAACACAAATTGCAGTGGGTACAAGCAGGCCTTCATCTCCCAGGCCAACACACCTGTGGGAACCAAGATCATGTACGACGGCGAGAGGAAGAGGAGCCTCCAGGTGACGCCGGAGATCTTCAGCACTTTTGTGAAGGTATGTTTGTTTCTTCCAACTGTGATCCCACACTGAAAAAAGTGAAACAAAGCTGTTGTTCATTTAATGTGTTTGTTTTCATTCCAATAAATAAAAAAAATTACATTGCTCAATTAAACTAAACTTTCTTGTTTATGTTTATGGTTGAATCGAATTTTTTTACTTTACTACAACGTAAACTGACAGCGAGGCACCAAACTGATTTTTTTTATTTTAATCAAAGCATTTTTATTAGACTGAGTGATTCGCGCATGCGCATTCTCTGGCATTCTTTAAAAATTCTGGCGGCAATTGTACTTCCGCCTCAATCCTCCATCACAGAAGACGTGGTGCTGAAGAGAAAAATATCAGGCCCACGGCATTGTGGCAACGTTAAGGTAAGTCATTCCGATTTTTAAAGATGACTGGACGTAAACTTTAGTCCCCAGATAGAGAGGCTGCCTTAAGTTCGGTTTTTAAGTTCGGGTGTTCGCCGTCGCTGTTGTGTTGGCGAGGCCGAGCGGAGGTTTTATGGGTCACCGGAGCTCTGGAGAGGAGTCTGGCAGCCATGCTGCGGGCTACGTTCAGTTGTTAATTTTACTGTATTTGTGCTTGAAAAACGTAGTTGTGAACCCGTAAACGGCGCTCTCTCCCAGTATGACTGCTTTTACTGAGAGCTGGAGTCAGACGTAGCGCCTGGACAGACAGACCCACGGACAGATGTCGCGGACTTAACGGTCGTCACAGCGCAGTCTGTGGTGGTGAGTGAGGTGGAGCAGACAGGCAGGTGAAGGAGGGATAAGGCGAGAGAGGATGGTGATTGAGAAGGCAGATAAGCTATTTTATTTTTCAGCAAATGTTCTTGTATTTGACTTATGGATAGTGGAATAAATATTATACTGGCGCCGTAACGTAAACGTGCGGGGTCGTCCGCTGGTGCAGGGTCGTCCGCTGGGGGGGGGGCGGCGACGGCGACGCAGCAGCAGAACGATAGGAGCTGTCCATGGTTAGGCTACTTGACCAAAAGTCTCTTGAACAATCAAACAAACAGAGACATATGGACTGTGAATAGTCAAAATACAGAGGTTATCATGACGTGAATCCTATGTTGCTGTGTAAAAAAAAAAAAGACCGTTGATTCGGTGGAAACCCGGCTTTATGGACGCGGGGGGGGGGGGGTGTATAAGTTACTTTACAGCCCAGAGCTAAACTGAACTGTGTAATAATGAAGCAACATAAGTTATGTTTTGTCAGGTATTTTATTTCATAGGCATAGTAAATCCGATTTAAAAAGAACAATTTTAAACTGTATTAGATGTAAGTTCATGTAACATTGAGAATATCCAACATTAAAACGTGTTTTTCTCTTTTAATTTAAGGAGAGCAGCCACAAGATCTAGGCTACTTTGTGCAATAAGCATAAGCAGCAGGAGCAATGAAGACATGTTGGCAAGATGGCCAGCACTTTTTCAGATGGAAGAGGTATGTTTTTAGATGTAAGGCACCTTAGAGAGAGGAGAGGAACTTAAAGCAGAAGTAAGCGATATTTTTGTGTTAATATAAGTCTTAAATAGTTCTATCTTCCGACAGCAATCACTTACATAGAGTGTTTGGTCTGAAACACGGGTCGGTCAGTCGCTCTGCTCTGCTGTAAGCCGAGGAGAAAACATTCCTCGTATCCTACAAGTTTTATCCAATGAAGAGAGAGAACGGCATGCAGGGCTGTGTGTGCAGCCAAGGGATGCGCCTGAATGTGGTGTTGCAGGGACGAGGACCAATAGATCCATGACGGGGGCGGGGGCTGCTAACTCCATCGGCTGACAAAAAGTTAACCAAAACTACCGGATCGGTTGCTTCTGCTTTAATATATTTATTAATGCCATTAATTAGACATTCAGATGATTTTTGAAACTTCAAAACTTAGGTCTTTACAGAAGATAATTTATTTAATACACTTTCTGCATGCTCTGTTTTTGTTTCTCCAGATTAATGCTGAGTTCGGGATGCGGGTGACAACAGTTGCCTTGGAGACAAAGTTCTTCGACAAGCACACATCAAAACTGCTGGAGGTCATCAGGAGCAAGGGAGGACGTGTGAAAGAGCAGGCCAAGGCAACTCTGCAGGTTTTAGACAAGGTATCTATGTATGAGTTGGTTCTCAGTGAGATCCATAGTTGAATAGTTGGGGTGTATGTGCTTTTAATAATACCTATTCTTCCTCAGACCGTGGACATCACTTCAGTCCCTCCTCCCTCTCTGCCCATTCAATACAATTAGATTCTTCAAACTACTCAACTGTTACACTTGCAACATGCATAAACATACATTTTTAACATTTCAACTGCCTTGAGTACTTGAATTAATCACCATTCATCTCTTGGCTTACAAATTGTACTTTTCATTGCTTCAGCAGTTTGTTCAGTGGATTCAGCATTGCTTCAACAATGGTGTTCAGCATTGACATGCATTGTCTTCAGGAAATGCTCATTCTAATTGTTCTTATTTGTTTTTTGTTTTTCTGTGTGTGCAGGATATGCAGGAAAATGAAGCAGCCATGGCAATCATCAGTGGAAACGAGGACATTCAAATCGTCATTGACGGAACAGACGTCCTCAGAGAGGTGCCCACAATAGCAACGCCTGTGTGCGGCCATGTTCTTCGGGCTCACCTACGCTCTCCAAAAAATCTGCAGTACACCCTTGACTTTGTACCCTTTTATCTGGGGTTGGTGTCTAATCCTGAACCTGAATCCTGAGTTGATCTACTCTGAGATAGGAAACCCAGTTTGACTCAGAGTTTTCACTAAACCTGCTTTGTGAAACGGACCCCTGGAGACCACTGATTTGCTTATTGCAGATTTTTCAGACCAAGAGAGGGACAGGAGCTACATCACATGTTTGCAATTGCAGGTTATGGAACTGAGGACATCGGCACACATCACTTTTTATTTTAAGGAATAATTCCTCTCTGACTGAAAAAAATGTGCCCATATGCTGTGTGTTCACTTGAAAATGCATGTCTTGATTACCTTTTGTATTTCAGAGAAAATAACTGTTATGGTTGAGAAGCACTGTTCTATGTTAGTACAATATGGGGGAAAAAATGTAGTGATTGAAAAAAAAAAAGTCATTTTACCTGAAGATGCAGACTTTTACTGGTTGCTGACTGTTGTATTTGAGGGGGAAAAAACTGTTATCATTGAGAAGGACTGCTCTTAAGGTAGGACTATGGTAATACATTTTGGGAAAAATGTAATGATTGAGAAAGTTCAGTTCACCTAGAAATACAGAGATTTCCTGGTTGCTGTTTGTAAAACAAAAAATGTTGAGAAGGACCGTTACGGTGGGTCTATGTTGAAAAAAATGTTCATTCAACAATAAATGTGTTGAAAAGGAATGGCTTCTGAGTATAAATCAAAAGGTATTAAAATGATTATTATTTATAATTCTGGTCTATAAACATTAAATTATGATGACTTAAAATTTTAATTTGAGACAACTTAAAAAAAATAGTTTGCTCCCATATTCAAAAGTTGTTTCAATTAATTTAAAATATTCAGGTTGAACCAAGTATATTATTTACATTAAGTAATAAAACCAATGTAATTATTTTAATTTGGGAAAATCTGAAATAATTGCTTTGGTTCAACCTGCAGAAATTGGTTTACATGAAGTTAAATATTTCAGGTCAAACCAAATGAATTATTTATGTTGTATGAAACTACAATATTAGGTGTGATCGATTACCTCAATTTTTTTAATTTGAACCAATGTTTAATTTTTTTCAGTGCACTCACTAAGACTGAGGAACATTTATCCTTTAAGATCTAATGAATTTAAATTTGAACTGGGGACCTTACGAGACAGAGTTGTTTTGAGGTAAATTCATGCAAAACAGCTGCCTTCAGGGCAGTGTTCCGGCAAGCAGTCTCTGTATTTACCTCTAAAACATTTCTGTCTTGTAACGTTCTGTTATTATCTCATAGCATGGTGAATGTGCAGGTCACAACTTGTCCACAACAGCGTTTTGGAGTTGTTGGATTGTTTATTTTTATGAGGGAAACCAAGAAATCCCATGAGCCTCCGTAGCGTAGCTGAGCAGCTTGCGGCTCTGCTCCGCCATTCTAAAAATAGCTTGCACCGACAATTAAAGGTAACAAACCTACTACTAAATCTATAGGGATTATGGCAATGGGCCAATTTACCAAAATGTTGAACTATCCCTTTGAACTAAAGGAAGTACAGCAGATTACAAAAAGGTCAATTTCAACCTAAAGTTTGGCTGTTATCTTTTCCATTGTGTAAACTTTCATTAGACTCCTGTGTCATTGATGCACAGTGGATGGAAGTTGCCTTAAAAATGTTAAATTTATCATCTTTACTGAGGATATTATTTCTATCCTTCAATCTGGAAGCTCAATTTAGCATTACAGCTCATTCAATACCTAGAAATATTTTTCCAGCCACTGACCAAGTGCCTCATGTATTAAGATGATTACAGTCATATAAGTTCGTATTAAAAATGGCACAAAGGATTTAGTTCTCTATAAATACTGAATTAAAGAGTAAAACTGGCTTCACTGGACTCAGGATGTGTGTGAGCGTCCACAGGTCTCATGAAAGATAAGATTAAAGATGACGTAAAGTCCATAGCTGTGCAGAGAGAACAGGCAGCCCATTGTGCGTTCAGTTACACCTAGAAGGAATTAATGAGAGTTGGAGGAGTTTGGTGCAGATTCACAGAGACGAATTAAAGGTTGAATCGTTGTCAACTCAACAATAAATGAATGAATTCCTTCACTGTCTTCACACTTCACACTCACTGATCACTGACAGTTCAGGTCGGGGGTGTGAAGTAACAATGTCAGTTCCTCGTTCCACTATTCATAAAGTCAAAAGCACTTAAATTCATGGACTTGATAGACCAGAAAACAGCGTTAGTCCTGTACAAATCCAGAAATAACCTGCTTCCATTCAACATACAATCCATGTTCAGAGAGAGAGAGGGGGGTTACACCCTCAGAAACAAACTAAATTGGAAACAGCCTGCCTACAATACAGTTATGAAAAGCAGGTGCATTTCTGTTTGTGGCGTGAAGTTATGGAGTATGAAATACAGTAAGAATGTGCCAATATTTTAAAAAAGATACGAGGCGGTTTTTAGCTCAGTTGGTAGAGCACCTGCCCCATGTGTCGAGGCTATAGTCCTCACTGCAGGCAGCCCCGGTTCAAGTCCCGTGTCGGACGGCCCTATCCTGCGTGTCATTCCCCCCCTCTCTGCCTCCCATTTCCTGTCACACTCTGAACTGTCCTATCTAATAAAGGCATGAAAACCCCAAAAATATACTTAAAAAAAAAAAAAAAAAAGATACAAAGACATGATGATAGATAAATACAAAATAAATACAAAAGATAGATGTATGTATGTATGTTTATGTTTCTATGTATGTGAATGCGTAATATACCTACACATGTAGGTGTATATGTGATACATATGTTTGTACATAGGTATGTATGCTTTTTTTATGGATATGTAAGAAAATGGGGGGCTATATATAAGCTGAAGCTTCCGCCCCTATCCGTTGGTTGTGACAAGAGTTTATACTCTCTAAGTAACCAATAAATTTCATTCATTCATTCACTCATCAGCACTGACGTCAGTTTTCTCGTTTCGAGGTTTTGTCTCTTTGTTCTTTGTGGTTGTTTTTTTTCCGCTTGTTAACACATGGCCCAGGTGTGGGGTTGCCAGATCTCACCCAACTCTACCCAACAATGATCTGCAGAAGAGGAAGTGAAGTTTTATTCTGGGAATATTCAGTGCCATATTCAGGAAATGATAATCAGACACCCTCACACTTGGTCACAAGAGTCGCCACAGAGTTTATGAATTTATTGACTCACTGACTGATGATAACTTGATATCAACGGGTGAACAAACTGTTCGAGCTGAACTGAGAGATTGATGAGACTGCACTCATTCCTCTTTAGACCACATAACAAGTTTGGCAGGCTCGTCTTATTTAAAATGCATTGTTGACATGCCTGAATCCACAGAACTTAATTGTCCAACTTGGTGGAAATTTCATTATGATTCTGGTCACTCCCTGTTGAGAATAAATGTGAGAATGTAGAAACTATAAACCACGGACCTCATCAACATTTTACATTTCATTTTTCAAGTTTCTGTAAAATCACACGAAACACAATCATGATTCATCGTTATTTGTCCATTTTTTTCATGTTGTTGTTGGTGATTTTAAAAGCTGTTTGGTCTCAATAGAGGAAAAGAAAATCTAGAGAGTCAGAGAAAGAAACCCGAACAATGAATGAATGAATAGACACACTCATTTGGCTCTGTGGGGGATTTCCCTCAGAGAGAGAGAGAGGGGAAGCATCTCCGCTCATTCACTTCCCTCCATTATGGCTCTTTTGTCGTTGACGCACTAATGCTGTTGTTTGTCTTTTAAAATGTTTTTTTTTTATCCCATTGCAGGAGCATCCTTTCGTTAATAAGACGTTGGACACGTGCGCTGTCGTCGGGAACGGAGGGATCCTGGGAAACAGCAGCTGTGGGCGGATGATCGACTCGGCTGACTTTGTGATCAGGTAAAGGAAGGGGGATGGAGGTGGATGAAGGTGGATGAAGTGATGAAGGTTGTTTGTTTGTTTGTTTGTTTGTTTATTTTCACATATCAAAGTTTAAAAAGATATAACATATAAAATCCAAAACAATGTGAAGGGGAGTGCCAAAAAACCCTCCAGGGGCTTGTAGGGTGGCATTCTCCGACTACACTTCTAAGCTAATGAGCATACATTTGTGAGGTACAAAAGTCGTTCATACATAATAAATACAAACATGGTTTAACATGATTTAACATTGTTCAATGCAATACAAAAAGCTTGATAAACATATGATAAGAAATATAAAATAATCCCAGTTTAGATAGGCAGACCATGTGGAAAGTATTGACTGGTTAGCAGGAGAGACTTTAGTGCTCTCCTAAATTGTTGTAAAGATAAATCAAAAAAATGTACAGGTAATAAATTCCATATTCTTGGTCCACGATAAAGTATACAGAACTGTGATTGAGAGGTACAACAATATTGGGTTCTAAGGTGACAAGAGTTACGTGTGGAACAGGTGTGAAATTGATAGTTGTATGCAAATATATAATGAATTGTTAGTGAAAACAAAGTGAACTCTTCTTCTCCACCTGCTGACCTCTACATGTTCTCTGTTCAGGTGTAACCTCCCTCCTCTGGAGAACGGCTACAGTGAACACGTGGGCGGGAAAACCAACCTGGTCACAGCAAACCCAAGCATCCTTGTAGTGAAGTGAGTGAACAACATGATGGACTCAACTATGGAGGCCCGTGAGGTCCAAAATGTCAAAAATTAAATCATTGAGACTCCTTAAAAAAATGGAGTTACACTTTTTACCCTTAGGTTCCAAAACGGTCCCTCTCATAAAAGTGTAATATTTTTATTCACTTTCACCGCATCCAATCTTTTCAACAACTTCTTTTTTTATGTTTTTATGCCCTTTTTGTCATAAGATCCCTTGATTTTTTTCAAATTCAGAAATTGGTCCCGAGGGTAAAGAGTGTAGGCATATATGCAAAAAATCTTCTGTTCTATACACTTTGCAATAGAGAGGATCATGGAATTTTGCATCTGTTGTCTGAAGATGAGACGAGAGATGCGGCTAAGTGGCTCACCTCATCCTGCTCCTCTGGTTTCGTTTCTTCACACCTTCTCTTTATTTTCAGGTACGGGGCTCTGAATGGGCGTCGCCGTCCGTTTATGGAGAGATTGCAAATCTACAAGGACACCCTGCTGCTCCTTCCGGCCTTCTCCTATGGCTACAACACTCCCAGCTGCCTGAAGGCGGCCTACACCGTCGAGGACTTCAGAAGCCCCATCCGGGCGATCTTCTCCAACCCCGACTACCTCCTGAGACTGGCCGACTTCTGGCACGCGCAGGGCCTGAAGGAGGCGCGTCTCAGCACCGGGTTTATGATGGTCAGTCTGGCGGTGGAGGTCTGTAAGAACGTGCACCTGTACGGCTTCTGGCCGTTCAGCAGTCACCCGGACGACTACCACACCCTGACGAACCACTACTACGACAACACCCCGGTTAATACCCATTTCCACGCCATGCCAGCCGAGTTCGACATCCTGCTGCGGCTGCACACTCAGGGCGTGCTCAAGCTCCACCTGGGCAAATGTCCACAACCTGAGAAGTAGTTTCGTCTGAGAGCACAGGAGCAAAGTGCCTTCTCTCTCCCTGCAGCCTCAGGAACTCATGAACCACTTCATCTTCTCTTTCAGTGGGATGGATGTATTTTTTATCTGATGACACAGATTTCCTTCAATAAATAAAATTGATAATAAGTGTCACCACGTAAGGCAAATCAAAGGACATTTACACTGATGTCAAAGGAAATGCATATCAATCGTAAACCTGTAAACGGCCTTATAATGTTGTGCACAACTGTATTTATTGATGCAAATGTTCCAGCTGGAGTCTGGAGGGTTTATGTTTGTAATGGGAAGCCTTTGTGAGGCATTTGCACGGAAGCCCAGAGCGGCATGAAGGGCTGTGTGTGCAGCCAGAGCCAGTGTGGTGCAGCCAAGGGATCCGCCTGAATGTGGTGACGTAGGGACGAGGGCGGTTATGGTGCGTTCAAGGCAACCCGTAACTCATGTTTTTCCGACCTGTGAAGTCGTACCAGTTCGATCTGGTACGAGTTCACGGGTCGGAAGTTACGAGTGGCCGTTATAGTGACTTTCACAGGTAAAACAGGTCGGAAAAACACGAGTGGGTTGCCTGGAACGCTACAAAGTTGTAAGTCGTGACTTGAAGCTGTAATTTACGGTTTCAAAAGCCTGCCTGGAACGCAGCAGACCGGATCGCTTACTTCTGCTTTAATGACGTAATTAGAGGGCCCCACAGAGCCCCACAGCATCAGGCTCTCTAACACTGCACCGCTGATCGAGCTGACACTTCCCTATAGTCCAGGCAATCTAGCTCATTTTGGACCCAAATATAGAACTAATTGTAACAGAATGTTTTTTTTTTTTTTTTAAAGTATATTTTTCGGCTTTTTGCCTTTATTTGATAGTGATGACAGTAGAGATAGACAGGAAATGGGGAGGCAGAGAGAGGGGGAATGACACGCAGGAAAGGTCTGCCCGACGCGGGATTCGAACCGGGGACGCCTGCGGCGAGGACTGTAGCCTCTACATGGGGCGGCCGCTCCACCCACTGCGCCACGCACCGCCCCGCCCCGTAACAGAATGTTTTTCACCATACATAATTTCTCTGAGGTGTCCAGAACAACATACTAAAAGTCCTAAGAAATCCTATTTGGGGAAATATGTTTAATTCTCATTGATTTACTGTATATAAAGTATATGGTGCCGAAGACCAGAAAACAATACACCCCAATGGGGCTATTTTTTTCCTTTACTGCTATCACAATGAAACTTTACACAATAAAAGTATCTATCAAATGTAACATTTTTTGTATTACAAGTTTCTTTGAAAATGAATTTGAATATGCAAATGACCCATACACTAATGAAATATGCCCAAAATATACCCAAATAGGCTTGTTTTTTTCCTTTACTCCTACCACAATGAAACTTTACACAATGAAAGTATACATGAAAAGTAATTTTTTTTTGTATTAGCCTACAAGTTTCTTTTAAAATGAATTTGAATATGCAAATGAGCAATACACTAATGGAATATGTCCAAAATATACCCGAATAGGCTTGTTTTTTTCCTTTACTCCTACCACAATGAAACTTCACACAATGAAAGTACACATGAAAAGTAACATTTTTTTGTATTACAAAATTTGCATATTCAAAAGGAAGACCTGAGTCCCCAGTAGAGGCTGACAGAAACAGAACAGGTGAAACTAGTTGTACCACATCACATTGCGTGCAAGGAAAGGTAAAAGATAGGTAGGATAACATTTCAGAGACAATATTTTGTCTCTGTATCTTTTACCTTTCCTTGCATGATACGTAGGATCAAATTTCAACAGATTTGTCTCTGAAATTTTATCCTACATGTCTTTTACCTTTCCAGGAAATAGCCAGCATGTTTTTATGTGTGGGAGTGACTTTTGCACATGTGAATTTGCACATGTGATTTTCACATGTGATATATGGAGAAAATGTGTTTTGCACATGGGAAAAAATAAAAACGGACACTCCGGACAGGATGTGAAAAGTGGACATGTCCGGGCAAAAGAGGACGTTTGGTCCCCTAAACCAGACCCGGGTATTTTACAGAAATCCGCCCTGTGACGTCCACAAAGAAAAAAAAATGAAAAGAAAGAAAATCCTCCATCATCTTATGTTTAGGCGAATGAGTAGGCCTACCATGACTTTGAACTGCGATATGACCCGATTGCTTTTATTATGTTTATTGATGCCCATTAATCAGCTGTTTGGAACAGTCAATGACAGCCATGTTAGAGCAGTAGCCTACACATCACAGACAGAAACCTCCTCCATGTAGAAGAGGAGTAGTCACAATGGTCAGACACACCTGCATTAATCAGTTTGTCCAATAATGTGAGACAGGAAATAAAGGAGCAGCATTAAGTTCAGGAAGTAGTGGAGCTGTGCATTGAGCGGTTCTTCCGGTTCTTCAGCTCGCTCTCATGTCGGTTTGTAATTATTGGATGATATCATCTCTGAGTGCTGCCCGGCTCATTCCAATAATAATGATTCCACTGTGGCATTCGTAACATGTAACTCAGAGGGGAATAGCACTAGCGTATCATAACAAAAATATTGGTGATATGAAACGAGTTTTGCGACAGATAATGTGTTAATTAGAGGCTGCATTCCGCTGCCCCGTAGACTCGCATTATACGCGGCTCTCGGCTGGATCTAATTTCGTCAGAAGGACTTGATAATGACACCAAATTTATCTGGGTGTGTAAATGGTTGTATTTTACACTAGAAATAAGGTCCAGATTGTAAAAAACGGCAATTCCCCTTTAAGTTAAACTATAAATTATCTGAGTACTCCCTCCCTTGCCACACCCCTATCAATGTGATGACGTATGTGTCTGAGGCAACCATGCTTGAGCACATTTGGGCTCGGGGTAATATGGGAGACAGGGGAGT
Organism: Trachurus japonicus; assembly: GCF_045865225.1. Classification (NCBI taxonomy): domain Eukaryota; kingdom Metazoa; phylum Chordata; class Actinopteri; order Carangiformes; family Carangidae; genus Trachurus; species Trachurus japonicus. The sequence continues at coordinate 6,797,147 of NC_140914.1, read as the reverse complement.
GGCCATTCATGCTTCAGCACTGTACGGAACAACCGGCCCTAGTATGAGTCCACCCTAACACTCCTCAGAGAAAGAGAGAGAGAGAGTCAGATAGAGCCAGGAAGGGAAACTAGCTGAGGAGCGAAGGAGGGAGGGATGGATAGTTAAAACAGAGGGAGGGAGGGTGACAGACAGCAGATAAGTTGTTGAGGGAGGTGAAGAAGGACAGATAGAGAGAGAGAGACGGTGAGGAGGACAAAGTCAGCAGGAGTAGTGAGGGATGAGGGGACAGCTGAAGATGACACTTCTCTTCTCAGTGAGCCTGCTGACTGGCCTACTTTGGTTCGTGATCGGTGACAAGTAAGTGTGGAACTATCACACACACACACACACACACACACAACCACACACCAACGTGTCTTTATTTGGGAAAATTAATTTGCAGCCAGGAAGATCCACAGATTCAAACACATACACAAATAGACAACACCAGATAACATGTAACATATAACATATAACATATCATGGGCAGATTAAGGACCTACTGCAAGATAAAAATATGATTAAAAAGTGCCAATAATGTACACTGTACAAACAAATAAATAATAAACAGCAAGGGGCCTCAAGTGCAAATGCAACAGGTTACAACAGCCGTGAACAGTCTTTATAGCAGATATCAGTGGAATGTTTTTGTTAATATAAGTCCTAAATAGTCCTATTTTCCGTCAGCAATCACTTACATGAAGTATTTCAGCCTAAACACGAGTCTCTCCGTCACTCTGCTCTGCTGTAACCCGAGGAGAAAATTTTCCTTGTGGGATACAAGTGTTATCCAATGAGGGGAGAGAACGGCATGAAGGGCTGTGTGTGCAGCCAAGGGATGCGCGTGAATGTGGTGACGTAGCACGAGGACCAATTGATGCCTGACAAGGGCGGGGGCTGCTAACTCATGGTGCGTTCAAGGAAACTCGTACTTTGTGTTTTTCCTTCCTGTGAAGTCATACCAGTTCGATCTGGTACGAGTTCACGGGTCGGAAGTTACGAGTGGCCGTTATAGGGAACTTTCACAGACAACAGGACGGTAAAAACACGAGCTACGGGTTACCTGGAACGCTACCAAGTCGTAGTTGTGACTTGAAGCTGTAACTTACGGTTTCAAAAGCCTGCAGAGAACACAGCATTAGCCGAAACGGCCGTGCCGCTGATATCTGCTTTAATTATCTACTGTTTAGTAACTGAATGGCCGTGGGGACAAAGGAAACCTTAAATCTCTTGGTGCGAAGAGCAGGCACCTTCCACCGACGGCTTGAGGGCAACAATACAAACTCAGACTGGAGGTGGTGGTGGAAGATGGTCAGATATGACGTGATGCTTCTACAGAGGAGATGTACAGGTGTGTGTGTGTGTGTTAGGGCTGGGCGGTATGACCTAAAATTCATATCACGGTATAAATCGAATCCCTTCACGGTAACGGCATATATCGCGGTATAAATTTAAGTGTAAAAATTATAATGGACGTGTTTCTGAATGGGTTGTAGTCCCTTAGCAAAGCTAAATTGATTTTAAAAAAAAGAAAAAAAAGCAATAATGTAATTTTTAGAGCATTTATTATGCAGAATGGCTCGGGTTGTATAACATCCTGTCTGTCCTTTTGGCGGACAATCACGTAGTCCAGGAGATGCCAATGCTTCGAGCGAGGGTGCTGCCAGGTGGTTTTGAGCCAGTTCTTCATCTGGAATGTGGTGTTGGTGATGACCAGGTGATGTTCTGCACTGAGGGAGAGGAGCTGTAGCCCATTGGTGTTCATTTCCCCCACTCCGCGCTGACCGATAACCCGGTTCCCTGGTCTGTGCCCACTCTGGCGTTGGAGTCTCCAATGAGTATGAGCTTGTTTGAGGTTGGCGTTTTCTGAATGACATGGTCAAGCATCCGGTAGAAGTCCTTTTGATGTTGTGTTCGGCATCAAGGGTTGGTGCATAGTCACTGATGAGGGTGGTGAAGCGTCCCTTTGTGAGGGGAATGCGCCACATCGTCAGTCTTTCATTTATGCCGCTAGGGGATTCTGGGATGCGCTGCAGCAGTTGGGACTTCACAGCAAAACCAACTCCGTGGATGTGGCAAGTGCCTTTGGGGTCCTCTGTTCTTTTCTCCTGCATTTAATACACATGTCTTTGTTTGTGTTGTTGTTGTTTCACAGTAATGTGAAACTTCAGCCAGTCGCTCCTCAGAAGAGGAGCCCACCTCAGACGTCTGACCAGCAGAACAGGTGAGAGCAGAGACGCACTTCCCCTCAGGTCACAACAGTTACCACAGTCACACACCTTGTAGCCCATTTACGTGTGTGTCATTTAATTCATGTGTCTTTGTTTCTGGTTGTTGTTTCACAGTAGTGTTGAACTTCAGCCAGTCGCCCTTCAGGAGAAGAGCCCTCCTCAGACGCCTGAGCAGCAGAACAGGTGAGAGCAGAGACGCACTTCCCCTCAGGTCACATCAGTTACCACTGTCACACACCTTACAGCCCATTTACGTGTGTGTGTCATTTAATTCATGTGTCTTTTGGCGCGTTTCCACTAGCGCGCTTCGGCTCGGCGCGCTATTTGCGTGTTTCCACTAGCACGCAGTACCTGCAACCAGGTACACTTTTGGTATCACCTCAGCCCTGGTTCCAAGCGAGCCGAAGCGTTACTAAAACGTGACGTCAGGCGACTGCCTTCCACTGATTGGCCGATGAGTGTCGTCACTGGAAGTGTCATAACCGACCGATAAATAAATAGCGTTACAAATAAATAAGCGGCGTTACGAATAAACAGCGTTACGAATCAATGGCGTTACAAATAAATAAACAGTGTTACAAATGAATAAACAGTGTTATGTAACCCCTTTTTCCCTTAGTGTTTATAAACTACACTGTGGTCACACCCAATAAAATAAAACAGGTCCTAGGTTCTCAGCTAAAGATGGTGAATTCGCTGTGGTTCTTATTTAAACAAGGGACTTTATCATTAGAGTGGGAAAAAGGAAATAACTAGTGCGGTGCCTCCACTGAAAACTTACTATGCTATGTGTTAGCAAGAATTATGTAAGCCCTCAGAAATACAGATTAGCCTACTCTTAAAAGAATGTTAAACCACAATATGTAAAAGGTAAGACACAAACATTTATTTTTATTAAACCCTTTTTGATTGTTTTGGAATTATACCTTTAAATTTAGAAAAGCTTCAGCAAATAGAAAATAACAAAACACTTCCTGTACCCTTTTGAATTAATACAGTAATACCTGAAGCTTCAAAATGCTTTCTTTTTACCCTTTTTTTTAATATATCAACAGAACAGTTTTTAGCTTATTTCAATCAACCAATAATGAATCAAAAGAGTGTTTTTAACCCTTTCTGTTACCTCACATCAATGAAATGAAATGTTTTTAATTTGAGCTCAATCCCAATATTTTTAATGAAAACAATAAACCTATGAATGAGGTTTTTAGCTTAGTTGCAAACTAAATCAAATTATGGTTCTCTTTTTAATAAACCATTCACTTACTGTATTCACACCTTTTAAATGTTCAAAATATGATTTCAATAACCCAAATGCAAAGAAATATCAACCAATAGTGCTTTTGTACATTCAAAACACAGTACCAGTACCCACACTTGTACCAAAATATTTTTCACAGTTCACATAAATGATAATGATACCAGAAAAAGTCTAACCCAAGCGCTTGGATAATTCCCCTAACCGTTGGGGCCCATTTGTAGCGTTGGTGCACATGAAGTTTTATCCAGTTATGATCCGGTGCATATTCTCATTTGCCCAGGTCGTAGTATTTCAAAGGAGGTTAAATCGAAAGCAACTGGACTTAGTTATTTCTCTAGGAAGACGTTTCACCTCTCATCCAAGAGGCTTCATCAGTTCATGTACGCATCTGACCAGGCTGGGACTGGTCCAACTATCTGGTGTGGAGACTCACTATTTAACCTCTTGTGTGGGCGTTCACAAGGGTGATGATGTCACTGGTTCCCTTTTGTGCTCCAAGTGCCAACGACAGTCGTTTAAATGACTGCCTTTGATGGAAGGTTGGTTTCGACTTTGTTAGTGCCCTATTGTGTTATAACGACAGTCGTTGGAGTCACTTGCCACTTGTGAACAGTGGTTGTTCTTTGAGGCTAGATTGTTGAATCTCCTGGGAAGGGATGAAAGGGCAGCATTGTAAATTGGAGATAGGTGGTGTCTGAGGCCACCTCCCCTGTTGAGGGATGGTTTCTCTACTTAAAAGTAGCATTTAATACACATGTCTTTGTTTCTGTTGTTGTGGTTTCACAGTAATGTGAAACTTCAGCCAGTCGCTCCTCAGAAGAGGAGCCCACCTCAGACGCCTGACCAGCAGAACAGGTGAGAGCATTTTCATTTCATTTCATTTATTGTTTATTTGTTGAGGACAGTGCACATTAATGAACAATTTAACGCCGTGGCGTCTTGTAAGTGTGCCCGATTTAGCTCAAAGCTAGTTTCCGTCCGTAGTCCTCACATTAAAAAACAGACAGACATACCACAGATCACAGATAATAGTAATAATAAAAGAAAGCAGATAACGATGCCATGCAGCTGAACGCTGCATGGCACTGCTACCTGCCCAAACATAATAGGGTACAGAATGGTAGCAGCATAGCAGTAGAAAGACAGATAACAATCTGAGATAACAATCAGCAGAGACGCACTTCCCCTCAGGTCACATCAGTTACCACAGGTCACACACACCTTGCTGCCCAATTACGTGTGTGTGTCATTTAATTCATGTGTCTTTGTTTCTGTTGTTGTTTCACAGTAAACAGCGTTATAAACATCATTACAAATAAATAAACAGCGTTACAAATAAATAAACAGCGTTACAAATGAATAAACGGCGTTACAAATAAATAAACAGCGTTCCTTTGGGGACCTCTGTTCTTTTCTCCTGCATTTAATACACATGTCTTTGTTTCTGTTGTTGTTGTTTCACAGTAATGTGAAACTTCAGCCAGTCGCTCCTCAGAAGAGGAGCCCACCTCAGACGCCTGAGCAGCAGAACAGGTGAGAGTATTTTAATTTCATTTCATTTATTGTTTATTTATTGAGGACAGTGCACATTAAAGCAGAAGTAAGCGATATTTTTGTGTTAAAGGGATAGTTCACCCTAGAATGATATTTTGCTCATTATCTACTCACCCTCATGTGGACTAAGGGCTGGAAGAAGTTTCAGAGTCCTCCGTCCCTTCTCTGAGTTACAGGGGGTCTTGGTGTAGCAGTGCATGTCCATATAACGGTTGCAAAGGGACACCTGGGGCCTGTTGTTCGAAAGTAGAATAAAGATATCCAGGATAAGTGGAAAAGCCAGGTTGGACAAAGTCTCCTAAGTCCATCCTGGCTTAATTGGTTGTTTGAACGCTGAGTCAGGCTGAGGAGGAGCAGCTTTGTCAAGCCAGGTGTAACTTATTCTCTTGTCAGTAGACCACAGAGATTGATCACAGATTCACCGATGAGAGGACAGGTGTGGCTACTTTCCTCCAATCAACAGGAACTTAATGCTGAAGTCAGGTGACTCACCTCGTAGAAAAAAAAAAAAAAAAAGCACTGCTGCTGTCGTAAAGCTCAGAGAGAGCACGGACAACTGTGGACTGATTGAATGTGGAAGTAGCCTAATCCAAAATTATAATCACAATTTAAGTTCCTTTCACAAATTAACAGCTGTGCACTTTGCCTTAATGATGAGCAGTGGAAGTTGATACATTGCACAAATCTCTTATCATCTAAAGTAAAGTTCACAAATACAAGTGGCCAAAAGTGCAACAGGTGAAAATTAATTAAATATAAGAACATCATGCAGTCTGGTGCTTCAATAAATTGCTGATAACAATGTTCAAATGAGGTGTATAAATTATTTGGAAGGTGCCTGCTCAAACAACTGTATTCTTGTTTTCTTCCCTCAACCAATATTTAGGCCAATATACTGTATTTTGTAACATATTTTATAAAAATAAACATAAATCTATTGCTATTTTTGCTCCATTACTTTTTATGAGAAGCCATGTAATACTAGTGGTCATAGAAAATATCATAGATGGGTCACAGATATCGAAAATAGTGAGTATTGACTGAAGAACAGTTTGCACAATTCGGTGCTAATGTGTTTTCCAGATTTCACAAACCATCAGACATCTGTAGCCATGCAGCAGGCAGCGCTGGCAGATGCAAAGATTCAGTGTGAGAAGCACTAGGCCTAATTATGAAAAAAAAAGAGAAGAAAAATAACCTAATAAATATTGTAAATATTTCATGTTTTTTGATTATTGTAAATGTATTTTGTTTGTTTATAAATCAGGCCAATATGTACATAAGAACATGGAATAACTGTCTGAAACACATTGATTTCTGATCAGAGTGACTGCTGACTTCACAGATAAAGACAACAGAATCAACTAAGCCTGGCTGTTAGCCTGGTCTGGAGCAGGCTAGCTGCAGAGAATAAATCACCATAGTAACTTGACCAGGATAAAGGTATCCAGCTTTCGAACAACCGACTTGAGGCTAAATTCAGCCAGGATAACCAACATATCCCGGCTTAATCCCTTATCTAGGTTTCGAACAACAGGCCCCAGAGCTCTTCGTAAAAAAACACACACAAAAAAACATCCAAATACCTCCATGCTGCTCGTATGTAATGTCCGTCTTGTGCTGAAGCCCCAAATTGCGTAATTGTCCCGAAAAAAACGGAAGCTTCTCAAAGCTTTGCGTGATTTGCGCCGGCGTCAGTGCGGTTACTGCGAATCACGCGAGATTTGGACGGACCAGGAAGAGGAGCTTTGAGAAGCTTCCGCTACAAACAAGCTTAAAATATAGACTTATTTAATTTTTTTCGGGACAATTACGCAATTTGGGGCTTCAGCACAAGACGGACATTACATACGAGCAGCATGGAGGTATTTGGATGTTTTTTTGTGTGTGTTTTTTTACGAAGAGCTCTGGTGTCCCTTTACAACCGTTATATGGACATGCACTGCTACGCTGAGACCCCCTGTAACTCAGAGAAGGGACGGAGGACTCTGAAACTTCTTCCAGCCCTTAGTCCACATGAGGGTGAGTAGATAATGAGCAAAATATCATTCTAGGGTGAACTATCCCTTTAATATAAGTCTTAAATAGTTATATCTTCCAACAGCAATCACTTACATAGATTGTTTGGACCGAAACACGGGTCTCTCAGTCACTCTGCTCTGCTCTAAGCCGAGGAGAAAACTTTTCTCGTATCCTACAAGTTTTATCCAATGAGGAGAGAGAACGGCATGAAGGGCTGTGTGTGCAGCCAAGGGATGCGCCCGAATGTGGTGACGTAGGGACGAGGACCAATAGATCCATGGCGAGGGCGGGGGCTGCTAACTCCATCGGCTGACAAGACGTTATGGTGCGTTCAAGGCAACCCGTAACTCATGTTTTTCCGAACTGTGAAGTCGTACCAGTTCGATCTGGTACAAGTTCACGGGTCAGAAGTTACGAGTGGCCGTTATAGTGACTTTCACAGGTAAAACAGGTCGGAAAAACACGAGTGGGTTGCCTGGAATGCTACAAAGTCGTAAGTCATGACTTGAAGCTGTAATTTACGGTTTCAAAAGCCTGCCTGGAACGCAGCATTAGCCAAAACGACCGGATCGCTTACTTCTGCTTTAATGAACAATTTAACACCGTGGCGTCTTGCCGGATTTAGCTCAAAGCTAGTTTCCGTCCGTAGTCCTCACATTAAAATACAGACAGACATACCACAGATCACAGATAATAGTAATAATAATAACAATGGAAAAAAAGAAAGCAGATAACGATGCTACCTGCCCAAACATAATAAGGTACAGAATGGTAGCAGCATAGCAGTAGAAAGACAGATAACAATCTGAGATAACAATCAGCAGAGACGCACTTCCCCTCAGGTCACATGAGTTACCACAGGTCACACACAACTTGCTGCCCAATTACGTGTGTGTGTGTCATTTAATTCATGTGTCTTTGTTTCTGTTGCTGTTATTTCACAGTAATGTGAAACTTCAGCCAGTCGCTCCTCAGGAGAAGAGCCCACCTGAGACTAATGAGCAGCTGAAAAACAGGTGAGAGCAGAGACGCACTTCCCCTCAAGTCACATCAGTTACCACAGTCACACACACCTTGCTGCCCATTTACGTGTGTGTGTGTGTGTCATTTAATTCATGTGTCTTTGTTTCTGTTGTTTCACAGTGATGTGAAACTTCAGCCAGTCGCTCCTCAGGAGAAGAGCCCACCTGAGACACCTGACCAGCAGAACAGGTGAGAGCAGAGATGAGATTCTCCTCAGGTCACAACAGTTACCACAGTCACACACCTTGCAGCCCATTTACGTGTGTGTGTGTCACTTAATTAATGTGTCTTTGTTTCTGTTGTTTCACAGTAATGTTGAACTTCAGCCAGTCGCTCCTCAGAAGAAGAGCCCTCCTCAGAAGAAGAGCCCTCCTCAGAAGAAGAGTCCACCTCAGAAGAAGAGCCCTCCTCAGAAGAAGAGCCCACCCCAGAAGAAGAGCCCACGTGAGACTACTGAGCAGAAAAACAGGTGAGAGCAGAGATGCACTTCTCCTCAGGTCACATCAGATACCACAGGTCACACACACCTTGCAGCCCATTTACATGTGTGTGTGTGTCACAGGAAGATCATCGATTCTGCAAAAGTTCTTTACTCACAAGTCTGGAGGAGGCAGGAGGAGAACTACCAAAAATTCAGGTAAAACAACAAATGTAATACAGTGCATATATATTTCTATACATATACATTCTATATACATTGATTGAATGTATATTTAATGTTTAATATATATGGTTGCATTGCATATTATAACATGAAAATAATTTCAAGATTTTAGGTAGACCGGTAGACGGCTCAATCCAGGGGGCGGGATGAAGGCTGTCTTTCAAACTGCCTCTGCACGCAATAGGGTAGCGCTATGACTAATCAGAGCAAAGAGCAGGATGACGTTAGCCCGACAAGCCAATTAAAATGTATGTCATCAGATCTATCATCAGATAGAGCGCTGTGATTGGTGAACACAAACGGTGTTCAAGACTCAAAAAGTTCCTATGGCTCGTTTCTAGACCCACCTATGGAGCAAATATATTTGCTGCCGCTAGGGTGCGTCTAGATTTCTAGGCTAGCAAATGTCTACTATCCACAGACATGCTGAAAAAAGTCGTCAAGTTTCTTGACTATGTGTAAATTGTTATTAATGACCGTAGCCCCCTGTGTTTCTTCCTCAGGTCTCAGCTGAAGACAAATTGCAGTGGGTACGAGCAGGGCATCATCTCCCAGGCCAACACACCCGTGGGAACCAAGCTGGTGTACGACGGCCAGAAGAAGAAGAGCCTCCAGGTGACGCCGGAGATCTTCAGCACCTTTGTGAAGGTATGTTTTCTTTGTTTATCATCTTACAGTGGGACCATTATTTTATTTAATTTTTTTTTGGCTTTTTGCCTTTTTATTGATAGCACACAGTAGAGTTAGACAGGAAAGGGGGAGGCAGAAATTACATGCAGGAAAGGGCTGCCCGACGCGGGATTCAAACCGGGGCCTGTACTGTACAGGACTGTAGCCTCTACATGGGGCAGCCGCTCTAACCACTGCGCCACGCACCGCCCCAGTGGGACCATTATTAGTAACATCTGATGCCTCTGAGGCTTCACCTTCACAGCGGACAGACCATCACATACATTTCACAGCCTGTGATCCCATTGACTGAGGAACATTTATCCTTTAAAGGAGAATTCCGGCCATTTTTGACCCCTAAATCGTATTCCTGATGGTGGTCACCCAGTGTTTTCTATTCTAATATATTGTCTACACTTTATTTAGATTAGATTCTGTGGGTGAAATTGCAATAATAAGGTGACTTGACTTGCCCAAAGAAAAATGACTTGGGACTTACTTGAGACTTGAAGGTTAAGACTTAAGACTTGCACATGTGTGACTTGGTCCCATCTCTGCCGTCTTCACACTTCACCCTCACCGATCGCTGACGGTCAGGTCGGAGGTGTAAAGTCAGCTCCTCGTCAGCACTGACGTCAGTTTTTTCTAGGTTTAATTTTTTTTCCCCCATTGCAGGAGCATCCTTTCGCTAATAAGACGTTGGACACGTGCGCTGTCGTCGGGAACGGAGGGATCCTGGGAAACAGCAGCTGTGGGCGGATGATCGACTCGGCTGACTTTGTGATCAGGTAAAGAACGTGGATGAAGGTGGATGAAGTGATGAAGGTTGTTAATGAAAACAAAGTGAACTCTTCTTCTCCACCTGCTGACCTCTACATGTTCTCTGTTCAGGTGTAACCTCCCTCCTCTGGAGAACGGCTACAGTGAACACGTGGGCGGGAAAACCAACCTGGTCACAGCAAACCCAAGCATCCTCATAGAGAAGTGAGTCACCAACATGATGGACTCACTCAGTTATGGAGGCCTGTGAGGTCCAAAATGTCAAAATGTTAGTTTGATCTTAACCCTCAAGGCCCCTTAAAGAAAAATGGAGTTACACTTTTTACCCGTAGGTCCCAAAACGGTCCCTCTCATAAAAGTGTAATAAAAATGTAATGTAATTATTTTTATTCACTTTAAGATTTTTCCTCATATTGGCCCTCATTTATCAAACTTGCGTACACCAAAAAAATGGGTGTACACCAAATTCACCGCAAGGATCGGCATTTATTAATCTGAGCGTGAGCGTACGGTACGCACAAATCTCACGCCAGCTCTGACCAGGTGTACGCACATTTGGAACCAGCGTAGAACATGCAGGAAGGAGTGCTGCTGTGTCAGAATGATTATTAAACCATAGTCTAATAACGCAGCGATGTGGACCACATGTTGTTGTTGTTTATATTGATAAAAAGATAAAAAGTAGCCAAAAAAAAAAAGAAACGATAAAACCAAGTCTGTGTTGAAAATATAACTCGACTTTTATTTTGGGCAACTGAGATGAATTAAAAACCACGACGTGACAGATGGTCGTTAATCAGCTGTGTCAACAGTCAATGACAGACAGACCTGTTATTGTAGATCACACACACAAACCAACATCTGCAGCACCAGAGCATGACCGGACGGCTCCTCAGTCTCTCTCTCTGACGGACACCGGAGGGCGGGGGGGGGGGGGGGGGGGCTCCGCTACGAGTGTTTTTCTTTTCTTTTTTTTTTCCCGTCACCGGGACCTGTCAGCGGGACATCGGGCCGGTGTTTCACATTCCTCCATCAGCCGAACCATGCCAGCGGTGCTGATGGTCATAAAGTTGCGTTCGCAGCAGTAATATGCCTATGATTTCTCCTCAGTCACTTGTGTTTAGTAAACTGCAGGAGCATTTCATTAGGTCGCTGTGTTTCCTGACGTGGTCGGTGACACGTGCGTCTGCAGCCTCCATCCACCGGGATGACGCTTATCAATCACAAAATCTATCAATCTATCAATGTGCAGATATTTAATGTTGCCGCCCTCTCCCTGTTCAACGCGGTAATGTCGGTAAAGTCCCTCTTCTTGGCCGTCTTCCGTGTCTCCATGTCGTAAAAGGGGCAGGGCGAGGCCTCTAAAGCAGGAATATATCGGGGCATGACATTTAAATGACGCTCGTTTTCAGCCGCCGGATTTATCACCACCACGCCGGTTCTACGCCGAAATCAGCAGCGTACACACTTTTAGTAAATCACACGTGACACTTGGCGTACACTGATATTTACACCAGAATCTACACCAGATCCTGCGCAAGTTTAATAAATGAGGGCCATTAACTCCTAATTACCGTTTATTCACTGTAAATTAATGCATTGTTGTTTCTGAATAATGATGTGAATAACCAGTGGGTTTTTGGGGCCTTGTACAGGGGCAGTAGCACAAGATCAGTAATTCTTCCTTTATCACTCTGAATTAGTAAAGCATTAATGCATTTACAATGAATAAGCGGTAATCTTAGTTCATGGTGTAATAGAGGTAGAATAAGGCTATATACTATAGAATTGGGTGGTAATACGTGCTTAATAATTACTAATAAGGAGCTAGTAAGCTACTTATATGCATATTAATAAGCACCTAGTTAATGGTGAATATGTGTTCCCTTAAGTGTTACCGAAAAATGTACATATTGGTCCCCAAAGGTGGTTCTAATATTTGGAACAGTCCATTTGAACAGTGGTCCAGAAAGTCCAGATGTTCATAACGCCGTGTGCACATGGCCTAAATTGATGACATAATTTTCTGTTGTCTGAAGATGAGACAAGAGATGCGGCTAAGTGGCTTCCTGTACCTCACCTCATCCTGCTCCTCTGGTGTCGTTTCTTCACACTTTCTCTTTATTTTCAGGTACGGGGCTCTGAATGGGCGTCGCCGTCCGTTTGCGGAGAGTTTGCAAATCTACCAGGACTCCCTGCTGCTCCTTCCGGCCTTCTCCTTCAACCGCAACACTCCTAGCTGCCTGCGGGCGGTCTACACCGTTGAGGACTTCAGAAGCCCCATCCAGCCGATCTTCTTCAACCCCGACTACCTCCTGAGACTGGCCGACTTCTGGCACGCGCAGGGCCTGAAGGAGGCGCGGCTCAGCAGCGGCCTTATGATGGTCAGTCTGGCGGTGGAGCTCTGTAAGAACGTGCACCTGTACGGCTTCTGGCCGTTCAGCAGTCACCCGGACGACTACCACCCCCTGACCAACCACTACTATGACAACAGACGGCCTAACACCAGATTCCACGCCATGCCGGTTGAGTTTGACCTCCTGCTGCGGCTGCACACTCAGGGCGTGCTCAAGCTCCACCTGGGCAAATGTCCACAACCTGAGAAGTAGTTTAGTCTGAGAGCACAGGAGCAAAGTGCCTTCTCTCTCCCTGCAGCCTCAGGAACTCATGAACCACTTCATCTTCTCTTTCAGTGGGATGGATGTATTTTTTATCTGATGACACAGATGAAGTGTTGCTGTATTTATTGATGCAAATGTTCCAGCTGGAGTCTGGAGGGTTTTTGTTTGTAATGGTAAGCCTTTGTGAGGCCTTTGTACGGAAGCCCACAGCGGCCATACAGCCATACATTTTCGTTCCAGAGGTAATGGGATTTAATCTTTGTTAACGACATAATTAGTTAGAGATGTATCTGAGTCAGAGCCGTGATTGATCGATGACATTTATGATGCACTGATCAATATTTTCCTGCTACACTGAATGTTTCTTTCACTGAATGAGACTGTTTGTTGTTTTCATTATCTCCACATCTCATATTAATTATTGTGTCGGGAAATCAGAGGAAATAAAAGGTACAAATGTAGAAACGTTTGGCCGGTCAGGGCCTCTGTGAGCAAGTACACTGTCGTGCCTTATGCTGATCAGTTACTAATTAGTGCTTTATAATTAACCATGGCAGCCTCTTTCCTTTTCTTTTCTTTTCTTTTCTTTAGATCAACTTGAATGTATTTTGGGACAAAAAAATGAAAATCAATCAACACTTGAGGCACTTTGGCTTGTTTTTGTTGTTTTTTCTATTTGAGTGGTAAAATTAAATTAAAGTGAATAAATATTCATCAGAAAGATATTTATCACAAATCTTGTCTCGTTTCATTGAGTTGTTGAGCTCCAACATGTGTCGCCAGCGTCGTAAATCGCAGTTGCGAACAGCTTGTTCTCATTAACGACGGCAACAACATGATCCAGTTATTTATCGTTTTATTTTATTTTTTGTCACACTTTATGACAGCTACTAACTATTAAGCACCAGTTAAGCCTTACTACAAAAATATCTCATTATTTATTCATTAGAATTAACTAAGTGGGGTGGTGCGTGGCGCAGTGGTTAAGGCGGCCGCCCCATGTGGAGGCTACAGTCCTCAACGCAGGCGTCCCCGGTTCGATTCCCGCGTCGGGCAGACCTTTCCTGCATGTCATTCCCCCTCTCTCTGCCTCCCCCTTTCCTGTCTGTCTCACTCACTCTCAAATAAAGGCAAAAACACCAAAAAAATATACTTAAAAAAAAAAGAATTAACTAAGTATTATATCAATTACCATCCAGTTAGTGAGTGTGCTAACAGGTGTTTTATAACATATTTAACTAACAAGAGCAACTGAATTCAATCATGAATTGCAGTATTAATAAGTGTTTATAAAACATCTATTAACAAACTCACAGACTGTCACTGTCATAAATCGTATAAGTGCAGCATAAATAGTTTGTTAATCATTTACTGACTCTTTACAAATGAATTGAATTGAAATGAATGTAACAATTGAATTGAATGTTCAATGTAACACTTGGTTTATACAAGCTGAATCCAACATTAATTTCCGGTAAGTATAAAATAACAATTAAACAACACATAAAACTGTGTGTATAAATGTAGGAAATTGCTTTATAATAAAGTATTTCCTAATGCTTATTATGAAGTGTAGCCCCGTGTTCTGACCTGATGTAACCCGTGTCGTGTGCATGTATATGGTGTATTATTTGCCAACACATAATCTTCTTGTTCATGATGAGGCTTCATGTTTCTCCATAGATCAGTGGCCTTTATGTTTCCGCACCTTCCACTTCACTTCACTTCCTCCTCCTGCTGCTGCTGCTGCTGCTGCTGCTGCTGCTGCTGCTGCTGCTGCTGCTGCTGCTGCTGCTGCAGGGAATCACACATCTGCCGTGTGAACCACGCATGCAAACATCTGGATGATGATGAGTGCTGCCACAGAAACCATTAAACACTCTTTTCGGTCTCCAAATGATAAAAGCTCATCCTTTAAAATGCACATCCATGTATACAGACATACAGTCAGAGCAAGTGTCCATCCCAGACACTGGGTCATCATGGGATTCCTCAGTGACCTCATTGTATCCAGCTGCTGCGGCCCTGCTCGTTCCCACCGGGACGTTTTATTGTATTATAGTTGTTTTATTTATTTATTTATTTATTTATCTATCATTATTTCAAAGAATCACAAAACTTTCCATTTTATGTGAGTGTGTCCTCATGTTCAGACCAGTTATCAAGGTCATGTCTCGTTTTTGTGTTTTTGTTTTTAAGTCAGTGGTTAATTGGAGCAAACGCCGACCTGCTGGTGCGTTAATGTAATTTAAAGCCTCACAGACTCGGACGCTCTCTGAGCTTCAGCTGCCAAAAGTGACAAACAGGATGACACAAGCTGACGTGAGCCGAAGTGACGTCTCCTCGGTCTCCGGTGTTGTTGTTTCTGCCAGTGACACAGCATCAGCTTGTGTGTTTGTAATTCTCCTGATAGGACCATAGAGACCCCCAATCAAACTCATACTCACATCTCATACTGACAACAGGACTAAAATGTTTCAAGAGCAGGAAGCAGGAAGCCTTTTTTTTTTTTCATTCAAGCCAACCAAAAAAAGATGCAAGAGACTTAATATCAATGTGTGTTTCTGATTTATTTATTTTTTTGTAGGAAAATAGGTCTTTTCACATGCAAATCAAATGTATTCATCAAAGAATATGAAAAAAATCTTTGCCAGGGGATACCAGAATGGCACTGAAAGAAATGTACAATTTACAAAAAAGGCATAGAAAAAACACACAAACACACAAATGCATGTATGAATCAATAGTTTTGTACTGGTAGTAGTAATAATAATAACCACTGTTTTTGTTTTTTTTATTATTGTCACGGCCCCATGTGGGCGACTATAGAGGAAACACATACTGGGAACAACTTGGCCTCGGTTCTTTCCTCTTCACACACACATACATACATACACACACACAGACAAACAGACAGACGGACAGGAAGACGCTGAGGAGGGTGGACGCTGTGGTTTCCCTGATAAACAGACCCCACGAGAAGAAGAAGAAGATTTCATCTGTTACACCCAGTTTCATTTTTTAAATTCTCCTTTTGTCCATGCACAGAGATAATAAATCACAAAGGGACACCTGCACTGTTTGTGATGTGCACCAAAATGCATAATATTGTCCCTGTCAAGTGAAACATCTCAAATTTAGCATGCATTACTGATTCCATTCAACTTTCTTGCAAAAGAAAAGTTAAATTCCTGCAGAGTAATTGAGTGACTGAAAGAATGAAAATGGACTGTCTTGTGGAGTCTTGTGGCCTCTGGTGGAGTAAATTCACTTCAGGAAGGGGAAAGCTTAGAAAAAGTGTCACCACAAAGGTCAAAACTTGCATGAAATCCCTTTCTTTCTTTGTTCCCCCCCGCGCCCCCGAGCTCGTCACAGGACAGCGACAATAACCCAGTAAGTAAGTTTTTTTTTAAAAAGCCACTTTCTGCACTTACTTTCTTTTCTAACTTCCCCCCCTTTCAGTCCGTGAATAGAAGAAAAGAGAACAGGGTGAGACAAACACATAATTGTGCCATGGGGGTAAATCTTTTGACCTGGATAGCTGCCTGGATTCCTTCACAATGCCCCCCTTTTATTTATTAAAAAAAAAAAAGAATAAAGAAAGAAACCGTCTGAGCCACATAACCTAGAATAGTAAAAACGTGGAGATGTGAGGCCAAGCTGCCAGTCATGCAGACTTTAAACAGATGGGGTCTTCTCCTTCTGAGTAAAAACAGCCTCTCTGGAGTCGCCCTCTAGTGGCTGCAGCTGGTACAGACACAGCAACACAACATCACCAGCTGCTGTGTCGACTTCTCCTCCGACAGAGGAGACAAACACACTTTAGTTGAGTAACTTTCAACTCATTGGGGAAGAGTTTAATTAATGTGGGCTGACTGGCCTCCAAGGGCTCTGAAGGGGGGTTGTGGGGGCTGTGACTCTAACTGGGAGACTGTTAGTAAATCAGTGGCTTATTGGGATGCTGGTGGCGTCAGATGGGGGCCGGTGTCAATCAATCAGAGCTGTGAGGGGAAAAAACACTCGTGGTGATTTATGTCAGTCTGTCTGTTGAACAGACATGCGGCGCCTGACGGTGCCCAGAGAGAAGAAAGAATCCATGTTCACCATGTTTTTAATGTGAGCGGAGCCAAAATACCCAGAATCCAAAGAGATGTGGTTGCACAGCTGTTTCTAACTATGAGGCCGGCGTATATATGATGGAATCTGGACCGGACAACGCCCAGATTGTAAAATAATATGGTGTGAAAACATCTCCAGATAGGATCCAGACTTCTGCAAGAATCTGTAAATTGATCTGAATGTGATCACAGATATTGATCTTTAATATGAAATTTGACTAATCAAGGATGGACACACACCTGTTAATTTTAGGCCTCCAACGATAGGACAAACACAGCAGAAGAGTGTCTGGGGACGCAATAAAGTGACGGACCGGGCTTTGGGGCACTTGTGTTCAAAGCTTTATGACTTTAGGGTTTTGAGAAAAAGAAAAGAGTTTTGTGTTGCAGGATCTACTTTTTCTTTTTCTTAAGATGTGAGTGAGACATTCCTACTCACCTGTTTTGAATGTGCAAAACAGAGCGAGTTTGTTTTACTGCAATGACACATGATTCACATGTTATTGATAATCTGTACTGTTAATGTAGCGTTAGCCTTTAGGTCCATCACTTTTAAGTATAGGCTCTTTTTCTACATTATCTTTTTTGGAGAGAGACAGAGAGAGGGGGAATATAACCTCTGCATATACCCAGTGAGATAAATGACGCCCCAGGTCAGTCACTTTTTTTGTGCCCCAAGAAACACTGTGTCGTCAGTTTTTGTTGATGTGTGTTGTGTTGAGCCCTCAGGGCCACCGTAGGCCTTTGGCAGAAACACCTGCAACAGCAGCCAATGAGCGTGAGCGAAACCAGGAAGCGTCACTACCCAACCAGGTGTTGTTACTCCTACAGCTCCTTAACTGAGCTGAGTGGAGAATACAAAGCGCCTGAGAGCAGCTATAGTGACTTTATAGTCGTTGATCGTCCTCCATACTTTTAGTTTTTCCGTCAGACCTCAGTGTGTGTGTTTGGAGGATAATCGTGTTGTTAAAACTGGTTAAGTGTCCAAATGTCTGTGGTTGCAATTTATTAAGGTTTTCAAAATGATCTTGGGTTTGGTGACATAAACCATTGTGACATGAGTGAAAAACCTCAGCAGTAAATCTGAGGATGGTTTGAATCGTTTGTCCAACCCCTCCTCTTCCTCCTCCTCCTCCTCCTCTTCTTCTTCTTCTTAATCGCCACACACACACACAGACACACATGCACACACACACACACAGTTCAGCAGATCTCATAACAATGTTGGAAAAGGAGCATCACTGTTGCTACGTACATTAAATACTGATACTGTAACATACAAGGAAATGTCTGGCTGTATTTTCTTTCTTTTCTTTTGGACGTCATTAAGTCACTGTAGCCGACAGGTTAAAAAAATATACTATGTCATATTTCACATTTTCTTTTTTACAATTAGAAGGCAATTAATCAAAACACAATAACCATAAATATTCATACGAGTAATCCATTGTTTTGTTTTTTCTCCTCCTCCAAGAGAACTTGTTGTCTCCTCTGTGTTTATTATTATTTTTTACAAAAAATCGTCTTGAAAAAAAGAGTTTTTATATAAAAACAAAGGCTCCAACATAAAAAATCGACTCCACTTTGGAGTTTGTTCTTTTAATTCCTGTTTCAAAAAAGCAATTCACAGACCTGCAATACAAAAAAAAGAAGAAGAAAGAGAGAGAGAGAAATAAAAGTAACTTTTATAAAAAGAAAAAAAAAGGGTTGGTCTCACGTAGGCATTATTATTATTTCCACAGCTGGAGTACCATGGCCACATTATTCCAAAGCTACAAACAACCAGGCTTCATATGAGCCTGGGTATTAAAATCTTGGCACTGACACTTGCATCACACACAAACAGTGTTTGGTCTCACTATAACTATAGTAATGGCTTTTAGACCTTTTTCCATTACAAGGTTGTTGATGTTGATATCGATGTTGAAGCCTCGGAGCATCTAAGCACGCGGCACTGGGAAGACTGGAGGTGACTACAAGGCCGTCATTGTCAATAATAGAAAAGGATCATTACAGCTGGTGGATCAGTAGCATTGGCAACTGGTTATGTACTCGCCACCAGGGGGCAGTAGACTACAAGGCAGGTGGAGCGACAGTGAAGCACTGAGCAGCCTTGTTCAGCCATGAGGAGCCAGAGATAGTGAGAGAAACTGACAAAGTTGAAGAGTGAAGGTATAAAAACTGGGTTATTTCTGCACCTTGTTAGAAAAAAAACAAGAAGAAGAAGAAGAGAAACATTTTTTCTTTAAGGAAATTTTGTCTAAAAATCCACCTGCTGTGCTGCAGCAGCTGGCGTAGCACTATCGTTATTAATAGTATTATCATAATTATTATCAAAAGCACACAAACAGGAAACATTTAGAAACAGAGTCACAGCAATGTGACTGAACACTGGGATACAGACACAGAGCGATTGACAGGCCACGCCCCTCGGGGAGGTGCGACGCCGTCACTGCGTTATGAAGTCTCATTCGCTCGAGGCCTCATTTAATTGCACGTACGACGTGACGATGACGTTCCTCTGCAGTCCCTACTGACCCTTACAAACCGTGACCGTGCTTGCTTCGTTTTCACGTCACCGTCCCGAGGAAATTCGGACGCCGGAGGCAGCGACGTCTTTGCAGAGGAGCGAGCGAGGAATCGAGCTACAGGCCAAAAATGTGGGAATCGATCTGATTTTGCAAGAGGCCTCAGTATCATTCAGCGATTTTCCCAAAAGCTCAGGAGGATAAAACAGGAAGACAACGGAGGTTTTGCTGCTTTCAGGAGAGCGAGACATGTAAACGACAGACTGACTGTGGCCTAAAGGATCAGTTTTGTGGTTGGTTGTGTGACGTGGTTGTTTTCAAGTTTTAGACGGCGGAGAGAGCCCAGACAAAAACGAGTTGTCAGCTGCAAACGCACCTCAGCAGAGAAAAACACACACACAAACACACACACACACACACATCTTCTCCAGCTTGCAGGATTTCTTTAAGGCACAGCGGTGTTTTCAATAATAATATCCAAGACAGATTGCAACGGCTCGTCATCCAATCTCTAATGTCGCTTCTGTATTTACACGTTTTCAGTGCACTTGTCTTTGTGTTTGGTGTTTGTTTTTAATGTTTTTTAAATCCACACCGAGGGCTTCCCTTCGCCCGACTTGCTGCTGCTGCTGTTGCTGCTGCTGCCTCCTCCGCTGCTGCCGCCCTTCCCGTGCTTGAACTTATGCTTGCGCTCTTTCTGCGGCTGCGACTGCGGCTGAGGCTGCGCCTGGATGATGTTGCTCTGCGGCTTGTCGTCCTGGTTGTCGCCGAGCTGCTCCTCGGCGCGGTGCTGCTGGCTGTACGCCTGGATCGCCGCCTCCAGCTGCTCGTGAGCTTGCTGGATCATGTCTTTGTTGAGCGCCACGCGGGCCTCTCCTCCCGTGGGGAAGTTGTCCTCGTTGCTTCCGAACTGCTGCTGCTCCTCCTGGGCGATGTTCGCCCGGTTCTGCTTGCACGCCATTTTGGCGTTGCTGAGGTCCGTGTAGGGCATCTGCTCGGGTTTGACCACGATGTTGTAGCCGGGCGGAGCGGACGGAGTGTTCCACGAGAAGGGGTAACCCACGTAATCCGCGGCCCCGTCTCCGCCCACCCCTCCCTCGGACCCCGCCTCGGGCAGCGCGCCTCCCACCGACCCCTCCACGCCCCCGTTGGCGCCCAGCAAACCCAGCTGGTACTCGTCCTCCTGAGGCGGGCAGCGGCGGCGGCGCAGGATGTCGCAGATGGAGCCGATGCCCAGGTGGAGCATCTCCCAGATGTTGAGCGCGAGGCAGAGGACGGTGACGGCGTACATGATGCGCAGGAAGATCGTCTTCTCCGTGGGCCGCGACACGAAGCAGTCGACGCTGTGCGGACACGGCTTCCCCGAGCACACGAACACGGGCGTCACGCGGAACCCGTACAGCAGGTACTGGCCGGCGAGGAACCCCGCCTCCAGGACCGTACGGGACACCAGCTGCAGGACGTAGACCCTCATCAGCCCCTCGTCCCGGATGCGCTTGCGTCCGTCGTGCCGGACCTTGGGCCTCGGCGCGGGCTGCAGCGGATCGCGAGGCCTCTTCGGCGGCTCCATCTCCGGCACCTCGTAGATCATGGGGTCGTCCTCCTGGTCCTCCTCGGCCTCCTCGATGCCGCGGTGCTGCCGAGCTCCGAAGCAGATCTTCCTGGGCTTCCTGTGCGTGTAGCCCCCTCCTCCGGTCCGGATGGCGGCGGATCCGACTCCTCCTTTGGCTTCATCCAACCGCGCGATCTTGTTGACGGCGTAGCCCATGTACATGAGGGAAGGCATGGCCACCAGGATGATCTGGAAGACCCAGAAGCGGACGTGAGACAGGGGGGCGAAGGCATCGTAGCAGACGTTCTCGCAGCCAGGTTGGCCCGAGTTGCAGACAAACTTGCTCTGTTCGTCGTAGTAGATGGACTCTCCCCCGACGGCGGTGAGAACAATGCGGAAGACGATGAGCACGGTGAGCCACAGCTTCCCCACGAAGGTGGAGTGGTTGTGGATCTCCTCCAGCAGCCGCGTGAGGAAGCTCCAGCTCATGGTGTCGCTGGACAGTGGGGCAGACAGTGTCCCTCTCTCACCTGCTCACAGACTCTGCAAGACAAAGAGAGGAAAAAAAGGAGAAGGAACATGAATATATAGTGTATATACCATAAATATATATGTTTAAATGTGATCAAAGCACGCAGCAGAGCTTTGTCTGAAACTTCTCTCACGAGACTTTTATCCCTGTGGAAACGGCATTAGTTCTGCAAGTCCAGTGGCCAAATGTGAAAGGGGGCTGACATAACAATTGCCTTAATTAAAATGAGTGCTCCTCTCTGAGCTCTGGCATCATTATATCCTTAATTCGATCTGTTACTTCTTGCAGCACACACACACTCACACACGCTGAGTCGGGAGCTAAGTGCTACAGTGAGGCTGCTGTCAGGTTCAAGCTTTTTAGGGAATTAGACGACCAAACAGGGTGGAAAGAGGATATCCGTATTAAGGGGGGGGAAAAAATACCATCAAGCAGCGCTGAGAAGGAAGCGAAATAATCCAAATAGGGAATTTGCTATCACCCCACACACACACACACACACACACACACACACGTTCGTGCACACACTCGCTCACACTCGCTCACACTTTATTTAACAGCCTATCTCTTTTTGAAGAAATAAATCCTCTTAGCGAGTCTTCTTCTTCTGTGTGAGGTGCAGTTTTCAGGATTGTATTAACTTGACTGGTTTGTTCTGGTTGGGAGGTAAATGGCATTGTGCTGCTGCTGCGGAGTGTCATGCTAATGTGCACGTGCATGTGTGTGCATGTATGTGCATGTGTGTGTGTGAGTGTGTGAGCACAATTTAGGAATAGAGACATGTTGCCTATGTAGGTTAGATCTGGGCTCCGGGCTCCGATCAGCAGGTGGCCCCCGCGGACGGGCAACGGGCCGATGGAGCGGGACCCCGGCACCAGACCCACATTAGCTCAGGCACTGGAGCTGAACCCAAACACTGCAGGGCGACTTCTGTAGTGGGTGTGTGTGTGGGAGTGTGAATGTGAATGTGAGTGTGACACCTCCACAGAACTTTTTCCTCCCTTATGAAGCTGCAGCATGGCGCATGGCTTATTGTCAGCTCGACTGAGAGGAAAATCCAACCATGAATAGTAGCTTAGGTTTGGGTTTAAAGGGCTTCCAGGGACGATATCCTTACCAAGCAGGTTGAGAGCTTATATAGTGTGAGAGAGACGGAGACGAAGCCGGAGCTGCAGCGAGAGGGAAAAAATACTCGCTGGAGGAGACGACAAGCAGCAGCTCCACACACTGCAAAAACTCAAAATCTTACCAAGAATATTTGTCTTATTTCTAGTCAAAATGTCACTTCTAGTCAAAACAAATCAAATTAGACTCAAAATAAGACTCGTCACATAAAAATTAGCTTGTTTTTAGACACTTTTTTATTTCTTTCAAGCATATTTTCACTTGAAATAAGTAGAAAAATCTGATAGTGGAGTTTTTCTTTCTTATTACAAGCACAAAAAACCTGCTTTCACTGGCAGATTTTTCTACTTATTTCAAGTGAAGATTTGTTTGAAACAAGTGAAAATTATCTAAAAACTAGTTATTTTAAGTGGAAAGAGATTAGTTTTGACTAGAAATTATACATTTTGACAAGAAATAAGACAAATATTCTTGGTATGATTTTGAGTTTTTGCAGTGCAGTCCTCTGCTTTGTGTCTCCAGTGGGAGCAGGGAGGAGCAGCGGGATGTTTTAGAGAAGCCTTGAAGCAATGAAACATGTGCTGAGTATTGATCACTGTGACCATACAAGGACATGTGGAGGGACACAGGAGGAGGGAGATGTCAGGAATCCTTTTGTGTGTACACTGTATCTGCACACACACACAGAGAGAAAGACACACACAGACAGACACAGAGTTTGCATTATTGCTGTGTGAGTGCACGGCTGCCTGAACCGTGCAATCGGACTAAAAAAGTGAGTGACGTGGCTGTGAGTAAGCAGCACATGGTCTCAGCAGCAGAGGAGTGAGAGGCTGCCACAAGCGAACACACTCATCGCCCGTGTGTGTGTCGTGTCCTTCCTCCGTCCAGCTCCGTCTGACTTTTCCCACATTACATCACCAGAGTTTCTTTACGTAACTTTTACTGTGCCGCAGACAGACGGACGGACGGACGGACGGCTGTAAAGGTTAAACTCTCTGCATTGTGTGATATAATGGAGAAGCTGTTAAATGTACTGGAGTAACAGATGCAGTGCTGGTTGTGTATCTAGTTGTACTTCTTGTTTTGTTTATTTGCAGTATTTTTTTTAAGGTTTTTAATTGAGTATTTGTTATGTAGAGGATTCATTGTACGGTGGCCTAGAGAGGTCAAAACACTGCAGCTAAAGAAATCACATGCAAATGAACAAACAAGGAAATTAAAATAACTTAAGAAGTCACAATTGGGAATATTTGTTTTGTTTGCATGTCTTTTCTGAATTTTGCAGTTTATTGAACTCTTTGGGCCACCGTACTATTGTGTCATTCATACAATATATTTTTGTGGTGTGCTCTTTTTTGCATTCACTCTTTCATGCACCTGTTAAGACTCTTTCCTTCGTTTGTGTTTACATTAAAGGAAACACCCTTTCTTATCTTAAACCCCTTTAACATTCACTTTTCTGTACGTGTCCATTCACACATTTTGCTTTGTTTCTCTCTCACTGTGTCAATTATCAAACCCATAATTGAGTTTGACATGTTTTGTGTCAAACTTTGAGCTCTCCAATAGAATCCAAAATGAACTTCTGCAGGTTTGTCCGACATTTTGCTGCACAAAACAACAAAAACAACAAAACTTTAAAATGAACCTCAAGCATAAAACAAAAACCGGCCAGTATCCTACCAAAAAAAAGCATGCACTGTGCTCAACACATCTGTGCAGCTGCTGGAGACTCGGAGCTTGCACGACCACGACCATGATGATGATGATGAAGACGTCTACTTGTGCTTCCTCCCTGGAGTTCCTCGGCTCGACTGTCACGCTCCCTCCTGAGCAGCAGAGACGCCCGGCACAACAGCTGCCTGAGCTTCATACTCTGCTGCTACCTCAGCCACATATAACCTGGCATTTTGCTTTCTCATTCAATTTGCGTCTGCGGGAGCTAGTGGGGCAGTTAGGGGTAAGAAGCTGACTCTGTGCATTAAGTTACCGAGGTGAGTCAGCGTCCCGAATAGCACCGCACGGATGGAGCGAGGCAGGTTTTTCTCTCTTGTTACTTTGACGATGAGGAATGAAGAGCTAATTGGCGGAAATCACGTCACATGTGAGAAGAAACAAAAACACAAAAAAAGAGCAGACTCTGGTTCCAAAGTCAGAAAAAAAAGGAAGCAATGACAAAGAGAATCCCCTCCAGTCTGATCTCACGGGGTTTTTTATATAATAGGAGACGGTTAATGAGCTTTGAAAGGGAATCACATTCAGGATCAATGGCTCTGTAGCCGTCAGCCCCAAAGGTCACGACCGTGGAACGACGATGACAACAGGGTCATCAAAGCATCCGTTACTTCAGAGGCCGTGACGACGTGTAGCTGGAAGCTCGTAGCTCGTTGCTCGTACCAGAGGAGCACGAGGCCAAAGGTCAACCAGATCAGAGCCTTCGGGGTTGAAGCCTCCATGCACGTCACTGAGTCAAACAGACAGTTACAGACACACGGAGCGTCACTGCAGGGATCCCCTCAGTCACTGGCTCTCATCCCGCCAGAGCTAGATATAGTACACACACACACACAAACACACGCACGTTAACACACACACACACGTGCAAGAGTCTCGAAAAGCATGTGGTGTAAAGCCGCAAACACAAAAGCTGCATGACCATGAGAAACAGTGAAGGGAGGTTGGCTGAGGTGCTGCTCGTTCACCGCACTGACTCATCATGTGAACGCAGCACCGCAGCTGCAGGGACACGAGCTGGGGAGGTGGGAGGAGGAGGAGGGGGAGGGGCAGGGACGGGGACACCAGGGGTATGATGAAGAAACTCTACCATAGGACAAACTGCAGGTGGACGGAGGTTGTGATTGCATAACAGGGAGTTGCTGCATCATCCAGGGGAGCTACAGTCTGCAACAGGTGCAGGTGCAGCTCAGGTGAACAACCAGGTCTCAAACACACAACACCGACACGACAGAGAAATTAAACACTAAATAAAGAGGAAGCTTTAGAGATAAAGGTGTCAGGATTTCTTTATTTAAACACACGTAAACATAGTTATTTACAAGTGAAGACCTTGATGTTTCCTTATGGTTTAGTTTATGTCTAAAAGGAGAAAAGGTGCTCACTGTCCAAAAAAAAAAAATCCTCTTTTCAGGTGCGTAGGCCAACAAACATTTAAGAGCAACAGGAGGAAAAAGCTCGCACACTGATCAAAAATGGGAATGTCCACCAGAGATTGACAGATGCAGCAAACATTTAATGGTCCATCAAAAAACAACAAAAAAGTGCAACCATGGTGATAAAATAAAATAAAGAAATCCGTCAATCTCTTCCCATTTTTGATCAGTGTGCGAGCTTTTTCCTCCTGTTGCTCTTAGTTTATGTCTAACCAGGAGATATCTTGATGTTAAATGGGGACTATAGGGGGAAACTAACCTTAACCTTAACTTTTCTGGGATCTCTCTAAACATTTGTACCAACGTGTGATGTTTCAATGATGATTTCTGATGCAGATATTCGTGGCCTTTATAAGAATTATTTAGAATATATAGGAGAAGACGGATTAGATTATAAATATGTGAATAACGACTCCTCCACTGTGTTCTTAAATATATAAAAATGTACACATGCTGAAGATGAGACATGAGTATGTACAGAGGTCAGAGGTCAGCATCATGACGGCCTCAGAGGAAAAAAAAATCTTAATAAAGACTTAATGAGCTGCAGCGTGAATAAAGAGGGAGTTTAATATTTCCCCTCCGTCCTCTGCCTCTAAACTGTTTGTCTGCATATTCACGCTCTGATACAGTGTGCACAGATCCCTGTATAAACAAACATACACACAGGAACAAAGCCACATTCATATTAATAAAGGCCGGCCGGCCGGCTGGCGGCGGTCTGGATAATGAATGTAGCTACTGTAAATGGTAGAAATAAAAGCTCTAATGAGTTTATATAAGGCCGACGGATTTATGAAGCCGTGTGGACGAGTGAAGCAAACAAACGAAGCTCCAGTGGTGGACAGTAACGGAGTAAATGTTGACTTGAGTACTATACTTAAGTACCTATCCAGAGGATTTGTACTTTACTTGAGTATTAGATTTCTTTGGTACTTATTACTCTTACTTGAATACATTTTCAAGACAAATATTTTTATTTTTACTCAAGTTAATTTCTACAGAAGGAAGGCTGAAAAGTACTTGTTACTTTCAGGTCTTCTCTTTTTTTTCTAAAATACTATTGGACACAAGCTGTGTTTGTCAAAGAAGGAAACCCTAACCCCTAAAAGCAGCACATCAGTGCAGCTGGTTTCAAAGAGTTCATTCTCAGAAACAAGAGTTAAAAGGTCCTTAAATTAATTTAGAAAAAAATATAGTAATTAATTGATGTGAAAAATAAGAAATGTACTCTTTACTCTTACTTTTACTTAAGTAAATTTAAAAGCATGTACTTTTGGATACTTAAGTATCTTTAACGACTGAGCTACTTTTACTTGTAACGGAGTAAATTTTGACCAGTAGTATTTGTACTCTTACTCAAGTACTGGGGTCGAGTACTCTGTCCATCTCTGCAAAGCTCCGACATGAAACTATCATCTGACAGAATATGAAGTTTAAAGCTCAGCTGCGTCAGTCCAGGCTTCAGGGAACTGATCGATGAGCAATTAGATCTTTAATGAGTGATTGTAAAGCTCAGCTCAGACTCGTGATCCGATCTGTGTTTAAAACTCTCCTCCTCCTCCTCCTCCTCCTCCTCCTCCTCCTCCTCCTTCTCCCACTCTCACACACTTTCATATGATCGTGATCATGTTCAGTGGTTCGTCTCAGACTTTTTAACGATTGAAACGATTCTCCAGCTTCTATCTCCATCATCATAATGACACAACTCTCCTCCTCCTCCTCCCTCCTATGATGTTATATCGAGCCCTTCAGCTTTCAGTCATTAAACTCCGGCGAGCAGTTCAGTGTAATAAACTGATTTCTACGCCGTCTCATTAAATTTGCAGGAGATTCGTGAATTCTGGAAAATGAAAGTCCTTTTTTTTTCTTATTACAGGTGAGCAACATGTGCTGCAGTGATTTTTTAAACTACATCACCTCTTGTATATGTGTCCATATGATACAAGATTTAGTCGGATTATAACGTTTTAATTACGCTCTGATCAATTAGGAGATTCTGAGCTTCAAAGTTTTTGCATTAGAAATCTGTGAAGCAGCTCAAACGTCCCACATGTCTTCTACAGGTGCAAAATCTAAATATTATCAGATGGATGTTGCATCAAATCAAACAAAGATACAAGAACTCTCATTTCTAATTATAAGGTCTTTTTTCTTTTCAAATACTTTGCTCCTCATGTGTTTTTAAAAATCACATAAATGTTATATCAGTGTGTCGACGTGACAAAATGAATGTATTTCATTAAACTTTTTCATGACATGTCTTGGCTTCATGACAAATCATCATTTCAATCATTTGAATGTTTTTTTTTTTTTTTTGCAGATTAAAGTACAAAGTTCGATGGTGGTTCATATTTTATCCGGCGCAGAGGTCGAGTTCATGTTACTCGTTATTTATATTCATTACAATCCAATTATTCATGAAATTATACGTCTTTAGGTTTTCTGATAAATCTGATTTGATTTTTTTCATTTCCAGAGTCTTTTCTCCCCAGAACAGTGAGTCAGCGTTACAAAGACGAAGAATCAGATTGGGCGTCCAGAATTACAACCCTATAAAACCAACTCAAGAGTTCAAATTTGACGCTAGAACTTTTTTAGCTAATCAACACATGGAAAAATTACTTTGCACATCTATTTGTTGGACATTTGCGTAAGAGAGGGACTAGCAGATCTGCAAATGTTTTGAATATACAGACTCCCACACACTGTTACACTTGCACAAAAACTTTTAATGGCCGCAACGTTTTGGTCCTGTGACCTTCTCCAGGCAAAACCTTTTTTTTTTTTTTTTTTTTTGCCTGAGGAAGGTCACAGGACTGAAACGCTGCAGCCATTAAAGTTTTTGTAACAGTGTGGGCGTCTGTTAGATAAAGAGTCCAAAATATGCATATCAATGAAACACAACATGAGATTTCACAGAATAAAAAATGTTTGATTAACTCTAAATGCCAGGTAGAGGCTGATGTCACTCACATGTAGCATAGGGCACTAACTGGCATAAAAACATGACAGCACTTGAATATTTAGTTCGCACTGGTTTTATGCAACATGCAAAACTGGGAGATTTGAGATCTGTCATTTTTTTCCTGCAGGATTTCACTCAATAGAAAAGAGAAAAGATGAAATAACAACAGCAGCGTCAATAAAAACCACACAGAGGTGAGAGAGTCACTGAATAAACTTCACACCTTAAACGCTCTACTCTCACAGGGGGGTGGGGGGGTCAGGCGATGAGGTGCTAAAGCCAGAATTACACGACAGCCTTTACTATCAAAGCTGAATCTTAATGAGAGTGAGAGAAAGAGAGAGAGAATAAGAAAGAAATAGAGAGGAAAAAGGTTAATTACGCTGCTAGCTTCAAAAACTCATGCAGTGTGAACTTGTCACAGTTTTACATTTTATGACAAAGGAAAAAATCCTCAATGTAAATTTAATAGGAGCTGATCCCAGACCGAAACCGGCTTCAGCGCTGTGCAGAGATGTAATTTTCTGCCTTTGTAAAGCTTAATCACAATTTTATAATAGAAGACGTAGAAGAAAAGACACCTTTATTTTTTTTTTAAAAATGGACAATGCAGCTAATAAAAAAAAGTCACCTATCAAACTACTGTTATCCAGATGTTAATTAATGAATCAATTAAAGATTCAATCAAAGAAAGAGCAACAGTGGAGGAAACATCAGAGAGCTGTTCCTCTGACTGTCTATTGTTGGGGGCGGTAACACACACACACACACACACACACACACACACACACACACACACACGCCCTCCCTCAGGCGTCACCTCCTGCAGCTCCCACCTTGTCCCACACGGGCTGCACAGATCAAACTAATCTGCTCACACACAGTAGCTGGCTGCACATCTGTCCACCACCACCGAAAGCCCCCACACTCTCCCCCACCCCTCTGGATTGTTATATGTGGGTTAAACCGTGGCTCAGAGACCCCACCGGAAAAGAAAAAAACAAAAAAACCTGCAAATTTTGTGTGGATAAAAAAAAAGGTCAAAGCCGTCTCTGGTGGATTGACAATACGAGTAGAGATAAATACCATAACGCTGCTGTGGAGGCAAAATGCTCGGCTTATAAAGAGCACAGGGGGGGTTTGGATGTAGTGGTTCCCCTTCTCCTGCAATGAAGGGCTGGATAAGCTCCTTTGTTCAGTACTCAGAGATATTCAACCAAAAAAAATCCAACACAGCTAAAAATGGATTCCTTATCATCATTTTCTAGTTGTCTGCTTTTTTTCTTTTTTTCTGGGCTACAAATTTGTCCCCGACGTGATTAAAAAAACATGCTCTTGCTCAGAGTGACTGCATGTGCATTAAGCCGAGTTCACCCACTGAAGGTTATCAGAGTTGTTAATCGTATCCATTTCATTGGCTAATCTCTAACAGATTGTGCACACATAGTACACACACACACAAAAAAAACACAAACACACACACATGCGGACGTGAAACTTACTTTGCAGAGTGATCAACGTGCATGTGTGCACCATGAAACACAAATAAACCACAGATTCCTCGGGAGGAGACGGAGGAGCTGAGAGTGAAGGCCTCCAACCACCAGGAGAGAGTTCACATCAGGGAGGAAAAAAACAGAAAGCGTTGAAGACTTCTGGTCAAAGACTCTTGTGAGACGAGGACGACGTCTTTAGCTGGGATGGATGAGTGAGTTCAGCGTGACGTGGAGGAGGCGACGTGGAGTTCGTGGGAAACTAAAAATTCCCTCATTAACAGTGTCCGAAGGGAAGAAACGTAACAGTAAAGCAGTTCCATATGTTACAGGAAGAAGCTCTGAGGCGACGGCAGCAGCAGCAGCAGCTTCTCTCTTCTTTTACTCCTTCTCTGTTGTGCATCTGTGCATCAACGTGAGTGAAAACGACTTTTCTCGCCTAAGAAATAAAACTTCTCCAGAACCAAACACACACACACACACACACACATACACACAGGCTGCAAAGTAAAAGTAAAAGTGATGATGAAGCAGCATGTACTCACTAGACGACAGGTACCGTGTCCTTTGTCTGTGGTCGTCTCAACCTGAGGCCTCTCATCTCCTCATCTCCTCATGTCGTCTCTTCGTCTCACTTTCCCTTCTTTACATAGCTCTTAACCTCGGGTGACATCAAACGGCCCTGACCTAAAAATCAACAACGGCATCCCCGGCAAACAAAAAAGAAAAAAGAAAAAAAACAAAAAAACAAACAGACCTGAAAACAAAAAACCCGCAGCTCGGCGGCCGATCCCTGATGAAGCGCCTCAGTGTGTGTGCTTAACCAAGTGTGAGCGCTTCCTGAAAGGGAGAGGAAGGAGCGAGGGAGAGGCAGAGCATCTTGCCTCTCTCCCTGTGGTGAACACTCTCACAATGGTCCTCACTTACCCCCTCATCCCCGCAGAACTGGGTCATGGCTGGGGGGGGGGGATGGGTGTGTGTGTATGTGTGTTGTTATGTGTGGTGGTGGTGATGAGAGGATGAGGTGGTGGTGGTGGGAGGTTTTAATAGCCCTTGAAGGGGTGAAGGGAGGGTGAAGTCAGGCAGTGATGGAGGGAGGGGAGGAGGAGGAGGAGGAGAGGTGGATGTGACTCTGTGACCTCTGGGCACCGACGATGACGAGGAAGAGGTGGAGGAGGAGGAGGAGGAGGAGGAGGGTGAGCAATTAGAGAACGGATCTTTGTGTTTTTTTTATAACCTTGTTATGATGCATCTGAGGTGGAGTGATTTAAAAAGTGAAGGATGTTCTGTCTTTGAAATGTTTCATGTTAAGACTCTACAGGTCCACGCACAAAACACACACCACAAAGAGATTTGAACTCTGTCCTGACACACACACACACACACACACACAAACACAAACACACACACACACAAACACAAACACACTTAATGTGTGCAATACGTAAGCTATTATAACATGCAATCACACTGTGAGCACTTGATGGACATTATATATGTTTGCATGCGTGTATGTTAGATGTACAGTATGTCTTGTGTGTAGTGGTGTTTTATATATTATATATATATTTTTTAAGCGAGTCGGTCCCTGAATAAACCAAATTTCATCGCATGTTCTTGTGCGCTGACAATAAAGAATCTTGAATCTTTGTATCTTGTGACCGGTCGGCAAAGAGGAAAAAGAAAAACAACGATTTGATTTGATGTGACAAAATGTCGATGTTTTGTACGTTCAGATTTAGAGGAGCAGTAACATCTGTGCAAACTATAAACTGTGAATGTAAACCAACAGGTTTCTGAAGCTCAGAGTCAGGACGTTTACATGCACAGCTTAATCGAGCTATGCTCATAATCCGATTTTGGCGTCTAATCGGACTTCTGTCCTTGTCCCAGTTTACATGCAACAGAGAAAATCGAATAACTGACGGTGTCCGACTCC
Source organism: Trachurus japonicus (assembly GCF_045865225.1). Lineage (NCBI taxonomy): Eukaryota > Metazoa > Chordata > Actinopteri > Carangiformes > Carangidae > Trachurus > Trachurus japonicus. The sequence goes on along the minus strand of NC_140914.1, from coordinate 6,764,873 downwards.
TCAGGAGGCGATATGCGGCGTTTCTGCAGGTTAATACGGCCCCCTGTCCTGTTGACTTTTCTTTCACATAGTAAAAAACTGAATATAAACAATTTACAGTCCCCAACCAGACCTGCCTAACTTAAACGAGTGAGTTATATAAAAGTTCTGTATAGTCGTAATGAAGGAGGAAATGTTTGAAATGTTTGACATGCTAATTCTATGGAGACTGACTCAGTGTTGGAGACTCGCTCTAGTGGTCAGGAGAGGAACTGCAGCTGCAGCTTCTTCACGCGTGATGCTTCATAATTCAGCCTCAGAGGCCGACACTTATTGATGCAAACAGAGCTAAAAATCTTAAACATGTTTCTTTGAACATATCTGTTAACTTTAATCAACAACTTTGTGATGGGAACATTCATATACCCCAGAGGATGGGATGTGCTCTAAGCCACTTGACCACTCGGCCACCCCCATTCTCTTAGCTCGTTTTTCATGGAGCTGTTTTAAACTGGATGGAGTTCCTTTAAATGTGGAGCAGATGTTCCCCTGAGGACAAACTGAAATAACTTTGGTGATTCCCCGATAATTCAGGTCAGAATAAGTTCAATTTGTCAAACAGTTTCCATTATGACCAGAACAAGTAGCTGCAAGAAGAAGAGGCGTTCAGATCCTCCTCAGCTCTAACAGACTTTATGAAGATCAGTGCTGATACCTTCACTGCCCTCTGGAAGTTTAACTATTGTTCAGCATCAAGTGTCATTCCTCAGCAGAGGTGGAAAAATGCAGGTTAACTTTGATTTATCTTGTTTTTATATCACTTTGTTCCCGTATCACAGCTTCTGGAAACAGTCAGATGCTCAGAGGACTAGGTATTATAATCTTTTTTTATTCTAATGAACAATAGAAAAATCAAGATTAGGTCCTTTAAAGGGAAAACTATGCAGTCCGGCTGCTTTTTCATTGTTTTGCTGCTAACCCTCCTCCCTCTAAAGCCGGTGAGAAAGCAATCCATGGAGCGGAGGATAACGCTATATATCATATATGCTTAAGAATGTGTATATTTGTGTAGTCTTATCTGTCATAAACAAGAGATTATGGATTATGGAGCCTGTTTGTGTCATGAGGCGCTGATCTTACAAGGTTGTTTTTTTTGGCCAAGAGCCTCCATCCTCCCTGTAACAAGTCATTTAACCATCACAGTTACTCTAAGGCTGTAAATTAAGGTAAAACCTAGCATAGTTCCTCTTTAATAAATAAAAAAAAACATGTTTTATGTTCTTTTATGTATTTCATGTGTAAAAAAGTGCAAAGCAAACAAAGTTTAAAGGACCATCTGAGGGTCCAAAGGGTTGTTGGAGTTATATTTTTCCCCAGTACCAGTTGGACAACTCTGGCAGCTAGCGCTTGAACCGAGTGTCAAAGTGTAACTAATAATTGATGTCCAACATGCTGCCTGTTGCCGATGCCAGTGGATCTGTGGCCCTGGAGAGAAAGTGAAGGAGCTGCCAACTGTCGGAGAGGAAGAGTTGGAGTTGGACCATGAAGTCATGAGAGGACACGGTGAACTAACTCTGAGAGATAAAAGTTAGAATACATCCACATAATCAGCTCACCCCGCTCGGCCCGGTGCTAAATGTTTTATGTCAACCATATAGCACAGTGCCTGCAGAGCTATACAGAGGGAGGGGATGGTTATTATCCTCCTCCCCCTCCTCCTGCCTTCCTCCTGACCTCTCGTGGAGCCCTAATCACGCCAACGCCGCGAACAATGAAAAAGATGCTCGTTTTGATATCGTCCAAATCCAAAATTAAGGGGCCCGAGCTCTTTTCTTATCTCCGTCCTCTTCCGAGTCGACCGGTTTCCTATCCCCAAATTTCACAGATCATGCGCTGAGTATAAATCCTCTTTAAATTCATATCATGTCGCTCAAAGTCAAAGTCTCACTTCCTGTTTAATGTACAGCTGCTTTTTCTTTCATAAGTAGTGAGACGTATTATTTTTCTTTTCCGACGTCGTGTCGTCTCGGTAATAACCCTGAATAATTTGACTCATCTTGTCTTGATGATGGACAGCTACTGTAGATGGGAAGATGGCGCTGACGCTGATGTTGACGACAGTGATGATGATTATCTAAAACCATCACACACACACACACACATGTACACACAGCCATAATATGAGCACTAAGGAGGATGATGGCAGCGATTCTCCATCAATCAGACTAAAGAGTTTGACAGCAGATTAAAAAGTCTCCAAATTATGGTCAAACTCCAACTTGTGAGAAAAACTAAATCACTTTGTCAGGAACTTTTCTAATCTGTGTGTGTGTGTTTGTTTATGCCACACTCGAGGCCATCTTTGCAGACTCAGCCCTCACACGGACAGTGATGATTTATTACTTTTTATTTTCTGCTGATGTGAAGTGGAACCAGTCACTGTCACCACCTGTCACTGACACTGCGGAGCTTCTGACTGCAGATTAACAGCCGGGTCCCCAGTTCAAGTCTTACATAAAGACGTAACGTGGAAGAAGTGCAACACACGTGTCACCTGCAAACAGACATATTATTAACACATTTAATACTGTACATCTTCTGGATATGAAGTTTTACGGGAAATACTCATAGATTCATGTTTTCCTGTGTAAAATATTATGCTGACATGTTTTTTTTTTCACATTATGCGTGTAATTCACTTCTATGGGGTTAATAAAAGAATGTTTTTCTTATATGTTGCGCATTAGTTTTAAACATGCCCAACTTCTGTACCCTATAATATAATATCTACATATACAGAGAGGCTGTGGGGTGGATATGTATTTATATACAGGCCTATATCTATATATATTTATAAAGTGAGATCATGACCTTACACTGTAAATTGCCTTCAGATGTGTTTTATGATTTGGCGCAGTACAAATTAAATTGAATTGAATGGGACGTCTGCGTTGTTTTCTATTTGTACTGTATAGTCTGGTTGTATACTGTAGGTCAATAATGTTGAATTGTTTACTTTTCATGTAAATATATATATTTTTACATATATGGATATTTCATACTATATGAAAATTACATATAATACACTTCACTGTATGTTTTCCTACTTGGTGGCTGCTGGAGATTTAAAAAAAAGTAAACGGCTAAAACCGGATGTGTTTATGTGTGAATTAAATACAGGTAATCTTTTAAGTGCACTGTCGATGGGTGTCGTTCTTTCATAATGCAATGTGAGACACTGAGAGAATTAGAAATAAAATGAAATTGTGAGTGAAGATCTTGAAAAACAGAATAAAAATATATCGAGTACAAACAGTAGATGTAATGGAGCGAGTGTGTGGTTTAGAGTTGGACTCTTGATGTCTAATCGATAAGAAAGAGGTGATTGTTGATTATTGAATCTGGATCGTATCTGTAGATTTACTCTGAAATCTTCTCTGGTTTCTGTGGGTATTTTGTTCAGTGTCAGTGATCTGTCATTGAGCACATTCAGCTAAAACTGATTGGATCTAATTCATGAGCAGAAGAAGAAGATGATGATGATGATGAACTGGACTGCAGCCTGGTGGCCATTGATCTGCTCTTAGATTATAGGTGGAGTTTATTTGGACTGAGTGTGAGACAGGAGGATGAACTGTCATCTATTAATCTGTCTCTTCTCCTCCTCTTCTTCCTCCCTGGGGAAAAAAAAGTCCCATGAATAAAACACCAAGTTTTTCAGCCTCTAATGTGTGAAAACTGAGCTTTAGTCCACGCTGCACATCATCAGAGTGTGTAAAACAGCAGTAAAGACACAGGTGGTATGTGTTATACTTAGTCTTATGCTAAAAAGAAACACAGACCTTTTATTTTCCCACAGCAACTTGGCACGAAAAGCTATTTATCTGAACTGTAAATCTGTCTAAAAGAAACATTTATATCCTAAGTACATAAAAAAACAGCCTTCAAAAAACCATGTACCCTTCCAACATGTCATAAATCAGATGGACCGAGGAGACCGGGGCTTGGTTTGCTTCAACTCCCATAATCCTTCAGCCTGTCTGCCTATATAAGCCCAAGCTAATTTGGCTCATTTGACCAGTGCATCATCCATGTAAACATCAAAGCGCTTTAAGACGATTGCCTGAGTGACACTGACACATTCGTCAGCTGTTTTTATTCCCCGTCATCTTCTCTTCCTTCACAATGTGGCTCCACTCACTCAGGACATTTACACAAATCTCTCATTTCCAGAGCTGCAGACTGACAAGTGGCTATTGATGTTGCTTTAAGAGCTGAGACGGCGCTGTCATCATTAGAAGAAAAAAAAGGGGGGACTTAAAGTTGAAGTGTAACAAGACGACAGCCCGGAGTGTCCCGTTGGTCAAGTCTGTGAAGTTTACAAACCAGAAAGTTAAAGATTTCTGGTAAAGTTTCGAGTTGATGTCGTCCCTCCTCCACTTCCTGTTTCTGCTCTGTGACAGTGAACACATCGTTTAATGAGCGGCTCCTACCAGTAACTGGACCTCTTCAGTCTGTCTGCATACTTACATACCTCACAGTCACAGACAGACGAGAGCAGCAGGAGCCGTTACTGTAAACCGCCTCCGTGGTGTTTTAAATCACACACAACAACGACCGTTTGGTAATAATCAGGCTGAAAGTTCATCAAAAGAACCATGTGTTGTCGAAAAAGAAGAAGAAAAAGAAGAAAAAGAAACCTAAACTGGAGCCAAAAGCGTTTAAATGCTCTTCATGCTTAATTACGTCCGAGTCAGTGTGAGCGTTTGACGGCGGGTCAGGAGGAGGTTTCTCCTCAGCTCTGCTCTGCTCTGCCTCCGCTGTCTTGGTGTTTACACTGAGACACTGAGAGTGTTTTTGTTTCATGGAGTCCAAACTGAAGTCTAAAGTCATCAGACAGTTAGAGACTCACTGGGAAAATCACTGGGGAGGTCAACGGGGTCAAAGGCGTTAGACATTGTTGAGCGCTGAAGTCACTGTGTGTGTTTTGCTACAGTATGATCTCATTAATCTGTGCTCAGTTTAGGACAGTTTAAACACGTGATGGTCGGAGCCGCAACATTATGTTTAGTGCATTGTTTAAGGTAGATTTTCGTTTTCTTTTTTTAAAGGGATAGTTCAACATTTTGGCAAATTGGCCCATTGCCATAATCCCTATAGTCATAGCAGTAGGTTCGTGACCTTTAATTGTCGGTGCAAGCTATTTTTAAAACGGCGGAGCAGAGATGTGAGCTGCTCAGAGCTACGCTACGGAGGCTCATTATTATCTCATAGTGTGGTGAATGTGCAGGTCACAACTTGTCCACCAGAGCGTTTTGGAGTTGTTGGATTGTGTATTTGATGAGTTTGATGAGGGAAACCAAGAAATCCCATTAGCCTCCATAGCGTAGCTCTGAGCAGCTCGCAGCTCTGCTCCGCCGTTCTAAAAATAGCTTGCACCGACAATTAAAGGTAACAAACCTACTGCTAAGACTATAGGGATTATAGCAATGGGCCAATTAGCCAAAATTTTGAACTATCCCTTTAACCATTATCTTGTAATGCTTTGACTGAGATTTTCATACGCACCACCACCTGATGTAGGGGGTATAGCTCAGTGGTAGAGCATTTGACTGCAGATCAAGAGGTCCCCAGTTCAACTCTGGGTGCCCCCTGTGTGAGACAACATGGTGAAAGCTGATCCATGCAGATGCTTTTGTGTTTATTTAGACACATTGAATCTGCAAACACAACAAACACAAATGCACATGCTTGGATACAACTGCTTTGTTTTTACTGTATTTACCGTGAGTAGTTAAAAGCTTTACCGCTGGGCTGCAGCACCTCTGTCTGCAGCAGCAGAGGAGGTTTCTTTGTTCGTTTTCTCTTTGTTCTGCCTCGGTCCAGTGATCTCTGTATGTACATGTACATGAACAAATGGAAGGGGGTATAGCTCAGTGGTAGAGCGTTTGACTGCAGATCAACAGGTCCCCAGTTCAACTCTGGGTGCCCCCTGTGGACACCTGTGTCTGTATGACCAGTCCAACTGGCTTTTTAAGACGAGTAATAGTGACTGCACGTGATCCTGAGCTGCTGTCTGCAGAGAGTAGATCCATAAAAACAGGAAAGAGAAGTTTCATATCGAGTCTTTTTTGGTTCTGTGTCTGGTTGGAACAGAAAAGCTGCAGACTTTGATGAGTGACCAGTTCCCAGTTGCACTGAACCATCAGAGCCACCGTAGTCTCAGCTCATGTGGTGGTGGTGGTGGAGGTGCAGCAGCAGAAGTGGAGGAGGTTTCTTTGTTCGTGTTCTCTTTGTTCTGCCTCGGTCCAGTGATCTCTGTATGTACATGCACGTGAGCATGAACAGAGGGGGTATAGCTCAGTGGTAGAGCGTTTGACTGCAGATCAACAGGTCCCCAGTTCAACTCTGGGTGCCCCCTGTGGACAACAACATCTGTCCAACTGGTGAAGATACACAGGACATGATCCTGAACTGTTTTTCAGGCTGTGGCTGAGGTGTTACAGTCTGGTCTGTACTGTTTGTCAGCTCAGACTGAAACAACAGCACATGAACTCGTTGTCCTTTATGTTTGTATACAGCTGTGACAGGGGACACCCAGAGCTGAACCTCTTGATCTGCAGCCAAAAGCTCTACTCCCTCTATCTGTGGACATATGCAGATCCAGGTGAATGGTACAGTAGCTATAGTAGCTAAAGAGAGCACATTATACATAATGAAGACTATAATTATAGTGTTGAACACAAATGAACAAGCAAACCAACCAACCATGTTCACATGTTACATGTTTAAACCTCTGTCCTACTGAGCAAACACTGATGTGAGAGCAGCACGCAACTGACATGTTACTGCTGATGCAACTCAATGTATGCATGAGTACCACACACATAGCTATTATATATCTACTATATGTTTACTTATGTTTAATGTTAATAGATGTAACCAGAAGGGGGTATAGCTCAGTGGTAGAGCATTTGACTGCAGATCAAGAGGTCCCCGGTTCAACTCCGGGTGCCCCCTGTGCTGATGTTATAGCTCCAATAAGGAAGTAATGTTATGATCAACCATCTCTTTAAAAGCATCAGTGAAGCTGCTGTGTTGTCGCTAACTCATGAATGAATGAAAACCAGCAGGAAATCAGAGAATCACTGACAAACAGCACAGACCAGGCTGCAACATCTCAGCCACAGGTGTCAAACTCTGGGAAAGAGTCACTTATCAAAGTCGATGGCTTTTTCCGTTCCACGAAAAAAAACAGATATTTTTCTTTGTCTTTTTAATGGCTTTATTCTGGGGAAAAAAGGTCAGGATCATGTACAATCCTGTGTTTCTACACCATTCGTACAGACACTGGTGTTAGGTGTTCACAGGGGGCACCCAGAGTTGAACTGGGGACCTGTTGATCTGCAGTCAAACGCTCTACCACTGAGCTATACCCCCTCTGTTCATGCTCATGTACATGTACATACAGAGATCACTGGACCGAGGCAGAACAAAGAGAAAACGAACAAAGAAACCTCCTCCACTGCCGTTGCTGCTGCTGCTGCTGCTGCTGCACCTCCACCACCACCACATGAGCTGAGACTACGGTGGCTCTGATGGTTCAATGCACTGCAAACTGGGAACTGGTCACTTATCAAAGTCTGCAGCTTTTCTGTTCCAACCAGACACAGAACCAAAAAAAAGACTCGGTATAAATCATTTCTCTCTTGTTTTAATGGATCTACTTTGTGCAGACAGCAGCTCAGGATCACGTGCAGTCACTCTTACTCATCTAAAAAACCAGACACCGGTGTCCACAGGGGGCACCCAGAGTTGAACTGGGGACCTGTTGATCTGCAGTCAAACGCTCTACCACTGAGCTATACCCCCTTCCATTTGTTCATGTGCATGTACATACAGAGATCACTGGAACGAGGCAGAACAAAGAGAAAACAACAACAGAAACCTCCTCCACCCTGACGCTGCTCTATCACGGCCTCTTGTGCACAAACGGTGCATTAGTGAGCTCCGACATAGCTCCATTAACACTGTGGGTGAATCAACATATAGAAAAACAGTAGTGAAGTAAAAAAGGAATACTGTGTTGTTGGTATGGCTCAGTGATCATGTGACATCATAAAGAAGTGGAACAAATTAATTGATTCAATCCTTTTTTTCCCCTTCTTTTTTAAAGAAATTCATTATCGAGATTGTAATCTTCCTTTAAGGCTCATTACATAAAGCAGCATCAGTTCACACTGAGCTATAAAAATCTCTATTTAGAAAACACACGACACACGAGAGCAGGAGGTAATTATACAGTAAAAACTAAATTTATATAATTGATTCTCTGAAATCAATAATAAAGATTCTCTGATTTTACAGAGACTGCAATTAAACAGAAGCAGCTAATGAGCTGTAACGGGGTTAAACTCCTCACATTAAACTAAATGTTTCTTCCATCTGTCACAGTGTAGTCAGAGTGTTCTTGTGTTTAAACATTTATTCTGGTTTTGTATAATAAAAATGAACCAAATTATCCAGCTTCACTCTGACAATAACATTTAGACAAGAGGAGCAGATACAAGAGTCTATTAAAGGAGGGAGAACAGAGCTGAACCGGGAGGAGACGTCTTGATGCTCCGCTCTTTATTCTGAAACCTTTACTGTTTTTCTTTTTTTTTCTTTTTTCATGCTTTGACTAATATAACAAAGTGGAGCTTCCTGCTGTTTTCTCTAAACCCTCAGTCGTGTGTTTCCAGGACAACTTCACCTGTGGCAGCTTCTCCTCAGGTTGTTTCCTCCAGTTGTACTGAATCGAACGTCGCCTATAATTAGAGGTTTTTATAGCTCAGTGGGAACTGATGCTGCTTTATGTGACTCTACTGTGGAGTCTAATGAGCCTTAAAGGAAGATTACAATCTGTCTAACTCACCACTCTCCATTTTTACCTGATGTCAAATGATCATGGGCTTTTTTTTTCTTTTTTTGAATGGTAATTAAAGCACAGACGTTTGTTTGCTGCAACAACAAACACAAATGTTTTGCCACTGAGCTACAGCTCCTCTGTCTGCAGCAGTGGAGGAGGTTTCTTTGTTCTGCCTCGGTCCAGTGATCTCTGTATGTACATGTACATCAGTGCATATGAACAGAGGGGGTATAGCTCAGTGGTAGAGCGTTTGACTGCAGATCAACAGGTCCCCAGTTCAACTCTGGGTGCCCCCTGCTGATGCCAGTGTCTGGTGTGTTTTGTCCAGTCAGGCTGCAGATATGAACCAGTTCTTACACATTATTACTGTATATCTAATCACAGCTGTGAGTGCATGTGTGTGTGTGTGTGTGTGTGTGTGTGTGTGTGTGTGTGTGTGTGTGGAGGGCTGGAGTGGTGTTATTTATCTATTCTCTAATGTTTGACTTTAATCTGGAGTCAGTTTGTTAAATGCTGAGTTTACTGAACAGCTTTTATTTACAGTTATGTAACTTTATGTGGAGAGATAATCCGGGGAAGTTCAACTGTGATCACTATGACCTAAGATTTTATAAGATTTTATAAGGTTTAATAAGATTTTACAGCCTCCTGTGAAGAAGCACTTTATGTATTTTATGCATCTCTGGCATCTTTACATGAAAAATGCGTCAGACTTTTGTGAGTTTGTGATGATCACTGTCCTGTAAAACCCAGGTTAAGCAAAAGGTTAACCTTACTTTTGCTAATTGATATATGCATTTATGCTCGCTTTTTCTCTGTTTTTTTCTCTCCATAGAGCTCCTTCTACAGTGCATATTTTCACAGTCATAAGAACTCCCCTCCTATCACGGAGCTACAGCACCTCTGTCTGCAGCAGTGGAGGAGGTTTCTTTGTTCATTTTCTCTTTGTTCTGCCTTGGTCCAGTGATCTCTGTATGTACATGAGCAAGAATGGAGGGGGTATAGCTCAGTGGTAGAGCGTTTGACTGCAGATCAACAGGTCCCCAGTTCAACTCTGGGTGCCCCCTGTGGACACCTGTGTCTGTATGACCAGTCCAACTGTTTTTTTTAGACGAGTAATAGTGACTGCACGTGATCCTGAGCTGCTGTCTGCAGAGAGTAGATCCATAAAAACAGGAAATAAATGATTTATACCGAGTTTTTTTTTGGTTCTGTGTCTGGTTGGAACAGAAAAGCTGCAGACTTTGATAAGTGATGACGAGTTCCCAGTTTGCAGTGCATTGAACCATCAGAGCCACCGTAGTCTCAGCTCATGTGGTGGTGGTGGAGGTGCAGCAGCAGCAGCAGTGGTGGAGGTTTCTTTGTTCTGCCTCGGTACATCACTGCATATGAACAGAGGGGGTATAGCTCAGTGGTAGAGCGTTTGACTGCAGATCAACAGGTCCCCAGTTCAACTCTGGGTGCCCCCTGAGGACACCCGTGTCTGTCCAACTGGTGTAGAAACACAGGACTGTACATGAACTGTTTTTCCAGAACAGAAGAAGAAAAAAAACATCTTTGTTTTTTTCCTGGAACGGAAAAAGCCGTCGACTTTGATAAGTGACTCGTTCCCAGAGTTTGACACCTGTGGCTGAGATGTTACAGCCTGGTCTGTGCTGTTTGTCAGTGATTCTCTAATTAGAGATTTTTAGAGCTCAGTGGGAACTGATGCTGCGTTATGTGACTCTACTGTGGAGTCTACTGAGCCTTATAGGAATATTACAATCTGTCTAACTCACCAGGATAATGCATTTCTTTAAAGTTTTTTTTCCATTTTTCCATTTTTACCTGATGTCAAATGATCACTGGGCTTTTTTTTTTTTAAACTGAGATTTAAAACACAGAAGTTTGTTTGCTGCAACAGCAGTGGAGGAGATTTCTTTGTTCTGCCTCGGTCCAGTGATCTCTGTATGTACATGTACATCAGTGCATATGAACAGAGGGGGTATAGCTCAGTGGTAGAGCGTTTGACTGCAGATCAACAGGTCCCCAGTTCAACTCTGGGTGCCCCCTGCTGACACCGGTGTCTGTATGGTGCAAAAACACAGGACTGAACAAGATCCTGGACTGTATTTTTCAGAATAAAGTCATAAAACAGAGGGAAAAAAATATCGGAAAAAGCCGTCGACTTTGATAAGTGACTCGTTCCCAGAGTTTGACACCTGTGGCTGCGATGTTACAGCCTGGTCTGTGCTGTTTGTCAGTGCTGGTTTTCATTCATGAGCGACGATACAGCAGCTTCATCAGCTCATTAACTCGTCTCCCTTTATGCCGACTCATGGATGTAGATGAAACTGTGACCTCTTGACCTGCAGACTAACTCTGAGCTCCTCCCCCTCTGATCATGACGACCTCTCTCTTCTGTTTTGTTCACGCATTGACCCTTAAACACAGATCCACAGTTTGCGTGCTGTGCGTAGATATTAAGACACTGACTGATGAATGGATGGATAATGAGGCTATAGTTAGAACGACGTACACAATGCAGAGTATAAATAAAGTTGCAGATTAATGAACAAACACACGAACAACGATCTCGTGCAGTTTATGTAAATCCTCCTCCTGAGACGCTCATTAAGGAAACACGAGAGGAAAACATCAGTTTAGTCTCATCTAAACCTCCCTGCCTCCGATAAAGAGCTGCAATCAGTTATTTTTAGCTCAAGAGGTTTTTATTTTACATCAATTTATGTTTTGTAGATTAAATATTTACATTTTTTCCTACAAATTCTTTATATTCATCAGTTGAAAAAAAAAAAAATCTTTTGTCCTGTTCTCATGGAGATGATATCCCAGTAATTTTGTGACATAACGTCTTCAGATTTGGCAAAAACAGTCACTTTGGATTTTGCTAGAGATATGATTCTGTCCTTGAGAATGTGAAATCTCTGTAACGCCTCTAGGCAACGTCCTCAAATTTAGTCCAAACGTTCACCTGGACTCAAGGACAAACTGATCACATTGTGGTCAAAGGTCAAAGTTTTGTTTTGGCCTTGAGAAAGCAACATCTGGAGAACACACAGAGTGTTTCTGTGGATGTATATGACCCTGAACCGGTGACTCTCGTTGTTCTTTCCCTTGATAAATATTAGATTAATTATCAAAAGACGAGACGATAAAAAAAAAGATAAACGACAAATATCAGACCTTTGTTTTGTCTGTAATCACCCGAGAAAAATTAACGAACACGGGTGAAGGGAGGAGGAGGCGACGAGCAAAGATTCACCATCGTACACAAACAGGACCAGTGAGACGTTCAGGGTCTCACGAGTAAACACAAACACATCCAGACTGTTAAATATTTACAACCCAGAAAGCAGCTTAGTTGTTGTTGTCATAGTTGATGTTGTTGCACTTGTGAGCTGAAGTGATAGACGTGTGTTTGAGTGTGTCGAGATGGGGAGGTGTGTGTGTGGGTGTGTGTCGCCTCCCAGCAGCCTCGGAGTTTACGGCTGAAATAAACAGTGTTTGTTTGTGACCTCAACCTCCATGGCAGCAAACAACGAGGAGCTTAACATCCATAACACACACACACACACACACCCACACACCTACACACACACACAGGCTGTGTAGTGTGAGTCCTCTGATCCTCCTCACACTCTGAACGTGCACCACAGTTGTTCAGGTTTAATTCGCTGCAGCTCATTGTGATCTTACAGAAAGAGTCAGGCTGCAGATATGAACCAGTTCTTACACATTATTACTGTATATCTAATCATAGCTGGGAGTGCATGTGTGTGTGTGGAGGGCTGGAGTGGTGTTATTTATCTATTCTCTAATGTTTGACTTTAATCTGGTGTCAGTTTGTTTAATGCTGAGTTCACTGAACAGCTTTTATTTACAGTTATGTAACTGTATTTATATGTTATGTGGAGAGAGAATCTGGGGAAGTTCAACTGTGATCACTATGACCTAAGATTTTATAAGATTTTACAAGATTTTATAAGATTTTACAGCCTCCTGTGAAGAAGCTCTTTGTGTATTTTATGCATTTCTGGCATCTTTACATGAAAATTAACAAAAAGAGTTTGTGACTTTGTGATAATCACTGTCCTGTAAAACCCAATTGTTTAAATAAAACCTGCTTTTACTACTTTTGCTAACGGATGTGTCATGCATTTATGCTCGCTTTTTCTCTGCTTTGGTTGTTTTTTTCCTCCACAGAGTGCATATTTTCACTGTTGTAAAAACTCACCACTTTAAACATCACAGCTACTCTGAAGCTGTTCAATTTAGGTAGAATTTCTTGCATAGTTCCTCTTTACAATCCTAAAGTTAAAGTTAAACACATCTCCTTAATGATCCCTCTGTCTCTTCATCTTGATGCTGAGTCTCCTCTCTCCTCCTCTCTCAGATGTGTATGTGACGGTTTAAAAGGTGCAAGACAAGAGAAGTAAACGATCCATATAAAATCTGTAAAAATGAACCAAAATGAACTTTCAATCAGTCGATAATGATAAAATCACTTCCATCTCCCACCACAACGTGCTGCGGGATCCGTCTGTGCTTCAGTTACTGTTCACGTCTGTAACTGAGAGACTCATGTTTCTCCATCACGTGTCTTCATCTCACACTTTGCCATAAGAACTCATCCGCCTTTAGATTCTCATCTCTAATTAGCGCCGAGGAGACGAGTTAACCTGAGGTGAGCGGACGCTGAGAGCATGTGTATGTTATCATACATAATCATGCATGGCCCAGACACGCACACACACACACACACACACACACACACACACACAGTACATGGGAGCACACACAGCTATAGCACCTCCTCAGGCTGCAGCTCACCTGCGAACCCAGAGACTCATTAGAGGAGGAAGAGAGGGAGCTGAGGGAGGAGGAGTCTGAAAATATGTGTGTGTGTGTTTGTATGCATGCGTGTGTGTGTGTATGTATGTGTGTGTGTAATGTATTGACAGACTGAAGTGCACATATATGATGAATTAGAGGTAAAAATGTGTCCCAGTAACCAAGTTAAAGGACGTTGGTAAAGCAAAGAGCTCCTGCAGGGAGAAAGCTGCTGTGTGTTTGTGTGTTTATTTATGTGTGCATGTGTGTGTTTGTGTGTTTGTGTGTGTGCGCATGTGCCTGTGTGTGAGTCACACTGAGAGTGACTCAGATTTAGATGTTTCTTGTTGTGTCTTCAGGCAGGGATGGAGCGTATTCGACGTGTGGACGTGTGTGTGTGTTTGTCTGCATATGCATGTGCATGTGCAGAGCACCTTTGCCTTTGGTGACAGGTTTGGAGGGCAGATGAAATGTGTGTGCGTCTGTGTGTTTATGTATGTGTGTGTGTGTGTGTTTGTATAAACCACTGACAATGGGAGCGTGCGCCTGCAACACTACTGTACATGTGCGTTGTGCGTTATTCTTATTCATATTATTCAGATTCTCCGGGGAAGTGGCCGGTCGTTCATTACAGTGTGTGTTCACTTGTCTGACAGCTCGGCTCCTCAGGCAACGGCTGCTGCTAAATATCACACACCTGGATGCACACACACACACACACACACACACACAAACATGGTTTTCGTGTCTTCTAAGACCACATTACCACGCTAATAATATCCAACAAATCACACAGCAGCACTTTCACCTTGGTGAGTCGTCATCATCAGAGAGGCCGTACGCCACAAACACACACACACACATACACACACACACACACACACACACTGGGATTAGAGATGACTTAATTTACGGCAGCGTATCTTTAATGCCGCAGCAGCTGAGGAAAGACGGATGAAGGAGAGAGAGGCTTTAAATAACATCCCAAATATGGATAAATATGGCAGCTGGTTCCCAAAGTTATTGTCAACTATCTGTTCATGTGGGGAGAGGGGGTGAGGGGGACGGGAGCTGAAGGTGGATTTATTGTGTGTGCGTGTGTGTGTTTGTGTGTGTACGTAGGAGATGTTGGTGCATCTTTACGGTTTCATATGGAGCGATAAATAAACGCTGTTGACTTTATAAGTTGTGTCGTGTGTGAGCAGCTGGAGCTCGTCCTCCACAGGACGGACGAACGGGGGGGGGGGGGGCGTCTCTACTGGTCACATGACCTGAAACCTGCTGCTAATTAAACCAAAAAGTCTTGTTAAGTAGACTTTTGGTGTCTCTTGATATTAAAGGGATAGTTCAACATTTTTGCAAATTGGCCCATTACCATAATCCCTATAGTCATAGCAGTAGGTTCGTTACCTTTAATTGTCGGTGTAACCTATTTTTAGAACGGTGGAGCAGAGCCGTGAGCTGCTCAGAGCTACGCTACGGAGGCTAATGGGATTTCTTGGTTTCCCTCATCAAACTCATCAAATACACAATCCAACAACTCCAAAACGCTCTGGTGGACAAGTTGTGACCTGCACATTCACCACACTATGAGATAATAACAGAACGTTACCAGACAGAGTCGTTTTAGAGGTAAATACTGTACATTCAAAACTGCTGATGCACGTTTTTCAGCAAGCAGTCTCTGTATTTACCTCTGAGTTTTAATATTGTAGCTGATTCTTTGATTTCTAACTTTAAAACTCCAAAACCCTGCAAAGCTGAGTGAACATGTTTTGGGTTGTTAAAAATTGCTGTTTATTAGTATACACTGTGTCATTATAAACAATGACAATTTACATTACAGTGAAAACAAAAACAATGTTCCTCATGTCTTTTTATTTTTTTTTAACTAGAGATAAATTCAGTGGGTAATGACATGTTATTCCATGTAATTAAGTCCGACTCTAAACAAATTTAAAATAATAAGCAGGAAGTAAATAATGAAATAAAAGTATTAAACAAAACAAATGAGCAAAAAAGCAGCACAGTTTCAATAGATACTTCATCATTATTATTCTTATTTTTAACTTTCTCTAATGGTTCGTTCACTCCTTCGCTAATTTTTATAATTTGATCTTGGCTAGATTATTTCAAACTCATCAATGTTTGTCCAAACTAATAAAATGTCTCACTACAAATTATTATATCAAAGCTACTACAATAAATACATATAAATTCTTTCATACAGACTGTTTCCTGTATAATATTCTATACATCAGCTCATTGTGTCAAATCAGTGAAGAATAAATTACAAATTATTTTATCATTTATTTAAATGAATCAGTGAGAACATGAAAAAATGAACCTGATAATAATCACCAGTCAAACTCAGATCTCGTCAATACTCTTCTATGATATAAGATGAAATATTCAAAAGAGTCTTAATTAAAATTCTGGACGCAAACACCCACACACACCCACACACAAACACACACACACACATGCATTTTGTTAAATGTTAATTCAGACTTTAGTCATTTTAGCTCTATGTTAAAAAAAACAAAACAAAAGCAGATCTGGGCCAACCTTCAAACGAGAACCGTTCATGTTCAATCCACGTATCAGTTAGAAAATCTGACATTAAGCTAAACGAGGTTGAGCTCTGCCTCTGTCGGCGCGCTGCGTTCACTGTCCTCGTTCATCTGTGTGTCTGTGTGTGTGTGTGTGCGTGTGTGTGTCGGTGAAGGACTTTGGTTAACCCACTTATGCAGCTGGATTTGCATTGAGTGAATCGAAGCGAAAGATTTAAATGGCATCAGTCTTGCTATTAAAGCAAAAGCAAAACATCAGACAAACAGGGAGGAGCAGCCCTCTCTCCCTCACTCTGTGTGTGTTCGTGTGTGTGTGTGTGTGTGTGTGTGTGTGTGTGTGTGTGTGTGTATGCAATGGGGGGGGGGGGGGGGGTTGCTGTCCCTAGCCTCTGCTCAGTGTGTGCAGCAGCTGCAGCTTTCAGCCTCAGTCTGCACTGTAGGGGCCATTCTGCTGTCTGAAAGACTGATAGATACAAAGAGCAGGACGGTGATGAGAGATGACTCAGAGGGTCACACACACACACACACACACACACACACACACACTCCTCTCTCTCTCTCTCTGCAATGTTACATGTTCAACGTTTTGCACAGAGTGAAAACAAAAACCACGTTTCCAGGTCAAGGATTCGAATCGAGCTTTTAAAAAATTTGAAGGGGGGGGGGGGGGCGCACCGTCAGGAGCTGATGTGGGTTTTTTGGGAGGTTTTTTTGGAAAACGAGGCGTGACGCAGCCATCAAAGCGTGTGTGTCAATTTCACAACTGGCCTGAGGGCGGGAAAATCTTGACTGAATTTGGAGATAGTAGTCCTCTCCTCTCCAACCCCCTCCTCCTCCTCCTCCTCCTCCTCCTCCTCTTTCCCTCCTCCCTGATGTGGTCTTATCCTTTGTCATCCTCTGTCTGCCACACAGAGCGTTAGAAAAAAACACACACACAGAGAGGAAACCATGGATACAGATGCTGCTGAGTCTGACCTGCTCCTGATGCTCACATATGTTACAGAGGAAAACCCTGCGAGCGAAGCAATCAATTCTCACTCTATAGGAACAAACAGGCCTGCATGTTAACACACACACACATACACAGATGCAGACACATACACACACACACACAGAGACACGCATGGCGCCCACAGTCTAATGAGACAAAATCAGAGAGAGTGCATGAATGGAGCGCCCTGATTCGAGCTCCGAGCGCACACAAAGCTCTCATGCAACGTTCACAGTCGCCCACTGAGGGTAGGGGTGGGAGTCTTTTACTATCTCACGATTCAATTCAATTCTGATTTTTGGGGCTACGATTCGATTCAAAGTCGATTTTCGATTCAAAACGATTTGATTCCTAATGATTTGTGCTTCAGTCTATCGGTGTGCAATGGATCCTCATGATCTGCTCCAGTCTGCTTTGCAAGACAGAATGACTGAAGTGTCTTTTTCACATTTATTGAGTTTTAAACATTTATCCATGCTTAGATGGAATTGTTGAAACTGTTGCATAAAAGCAATATCACATATTACTTAAGTAACAAAATTAAAGTGCCTCTTTATTTAAAAACAAACAAACAGTGCAGTTAAACATGCAGCGTTTTAAATTCTAAGGAAATGGAGGTCGACAGCCAGCAGATTTGTTTCATTTTTTTATTTTTTAAAATCGATTTTGGGACATTTTATATCGATTCTGAATCGTATTAAATGAGAATTGCGATTCTTGGAAAATGGAGCCGCTCACAGTGGAGAAGTATTAGAATAGTGAAGGGCTCCTGGTCTTTCACCATCCCCCACTTTCCCTCCCCCTCCCCCTCCTCCCCCTCTCCTCCCTTGTGGGCTCTCAACCACGAGCCGCCTCCACAAATCCCAACACACATCCTCACCCTTCTACTAACCTCACTACTGTCCCCCCCCTTCCTCCTCCCCCTCTCACTCCCACTCCCACTCCTCTTCATCATCATAATCCATCACAGACCATAAGGACACACACACACACACACACGCACACACTAGCACGCCTCTGGATGTGAGTAATGGTTGGTTCCATGTAGAGTTGGAGGTCATGTATATACAGTACGACGCCTGTGGGCCAGAAACCAGCTCCTCTGTCGGATCCGACCGGCGGCGACCTGGTGGGAGAAGCTGCTGTTTCACAAAGATGAACTGGTTCAGACTGAGCCCAGACATGATGATACACAGCTGATTATAATTATAGGATGGATTAATTAATGCATCTGTTATTTATTGGTGATTGGTACAGTATTGTTATCAGAAAACTGTTTCCTAAAGCCCAGAGTGACATTTTCTCATTCTTGTTTTGTCAGAGCGACATTTAAATCCTCACTGCATCGTCACATAGGACAAAGAAGATCAGATGGAGACACTGATGTACAATATTAAATGATAAATAGTTGCAGTTTATATAAAGCTATATAGTTTAAAAGACACAATACTCAATAGAACTAGAACGGTCGTTGTATGATGTCGTAGCGTACTGTACCGTATCATATTGTATTGTATTGTATCGCACCTTTTGCACTGTATCATGCCGTATCGTATTATACTGTACCAAATTGTACTGTACTGTACTGCACCGTATTGTTACCGTATCGTACTGTATTTAAATTATGTTTTGGCCCTTTTGCATTAGCATTATACCATTTTTAAATTATGTATTGCACTCAAATTATGTAGCACAGTATTTAACCTATATGTCTAGGTTGTTCCCTTTGCACTTGTAGTGTATATTCTATTGTTTTAGACATTGTAGGATATATTTTATCATATATTTCCTCTTTGTATTTCCCTCCGGAGCATCCTGACAGAAGAGTTTCCTTAGGGATGAATAAAGTTCTATCTATCTATCTATCTATCTATCTATCTATCTATCTATCTATCTATCTATCTATCTATCTATCTATCTATCTATCTATCTATCTATCTATCTATCTATCTAGTATCGTACCATAAACCTCTAAAAGGCTCAAATCAGCCTTACACCTCCCTAACATGGTTTAGGACTAAAGCATCATTAATTTAATATAATAAAATAGTCTGTTATTGCTGTATAGACTTGTATTAATGAGAACAAGAACAAGTTTTTCATATCACCCACTTGTGATCTCAAACAGAAATGATCAAGAGAAGATGATAAGATCCAACTACAGTAGAAATATGTTCAACAACCTCGAACCTGGCAAGCTGACAGTTCATCTTGTCACAGACATGTAAAGTATCAATAAATCATTCAACAACAGCTGTAAGCTACAACTCGAGCACCTTTTATAATACATGATGTTTGCCTGATCACTTCCCATTCATAATGTAAGATGTGTTGGATCTGATGTGGCTGAGGGAGCAGATACATTTCAAACATCAGCTCAGGAAACTTCCTGGTTCGACTCCAGATGCCTGAACTGAACTGCTCGTAAAACACACACACAAACACACACACACAGCAGCAGCAGCAACGGCGGCTGTACGACATCCTGAGGCGCCGCACTGGTGTCCCGGCCTGGTGTTTATGTGCACACGGCTCTGTTTAGAGTCTGGAGTGTCCATGGCAGCAATGAAGGAGCAAACAGAGGAGAGACGCTCGCTGCCAAACAAAGACGCCTCAGAGCGGATCGCCCAGAAATCAAACTGTCATTTAAAACCAGTGAGAAGAGACGAGCCGCACATCCAGAGACACACTGGTCCAGTTATACTCTGTCTGAGTTCATGTACTGTGGACACTGGACAGCAGAGAGTCACTATCTGAGGACTGTTACTGTGTTTACTTCAGATAAAAGAGTGGAAAGTGGTGATAAAGTGGAAAGTAAGTGATTTTTAGAAAATAATAAAGTATTAAAAGTATTTTCAACATCAACAAATAGTTGTATTGTTCCTTATTTACAGAATCTAATGACTCTAATGAAACCAGTGGAATAAAAAACCTTAGTTGTTCAGATTTTCAACAACAACAAAAAAATGTTTCGTTGACTAAAAGCTCTGCTTCAAAGTAAGAGTCCTTCATAGAAACATACTGGAGCCTAAAATATAATATTTGTCTTTGAAGTGTAGTAAAAGTAAAAGGTTTTAAAGGGATAGTTCAACATTTTGGCAAATTGGCCCATTGCCATAATCCCTATAGTCATAGCAGTAGGTTCGTTACCTTTAATTGTCGGTGCAAGCTATTTTTAGAACGGTGGAGCAGAGCCGCGAGCTGCTCAGAGCTATGCTACGGAGGCTCATGGGATTTCTTGGTTTCCCCTCATCAAACTCATCAACTACACAATCCAACAACTCCAAAACGCTCTGGTGGACAAGTTGTGACCTGCACATTCACCTCGCTATGAGATAATAACAGAACGTTACCAGACAGAGTTGTTTTAGAGGTAAATACAGAGACTGCTTGTCGGAAAACTGTCCCTGAAGGCAACGCGCAATCAGCGGTTTTGCATGAATGAAATGAGGGAAACCAAGAAATCTCATGAGCCTCCGTAGCGTAGCTCTGAGCAGCTCACGGCTCTGCTCCACCGTTCTAAAAACAGCTTGCACCGACAAATAAAGGTAACAAACCTACTGCTATGACTATAGAGATTATGGCCATGGGCCAATTTGCCAAAATGCTGAACTATCCCTTTAAGTAAAGTAAGGAGGATACTTCAAAAATAAAAAAAATATGCTCAAGTAAAAGTAAAAGTGACATTGACCTTGACTTAAAAATTATGTCTGACGCTGAAAACACACAACTTCCTGTTTCTGCACCAAGATGGCGTCTGTGGAGGATGAGAAGTGTTCATCATTTTACACTTTTAAATGTTCTGAGTGATCTAATCAAGGTACTTTTATGTATAAGTGTATGTGTGATGCACTTAAACACTTAAAACAGGAAGTGTGTGCAGTAAATGTGGACATATGCAAATCAAGTGGCAGCGTTATTGAAATTATCTTGTAAAGTGCTCTTTTTTTTTTTTTTTCCTCCCTCTCAACCTCCAACCAGATGTTTCAGCTTCAATATTGCTCCATGTTTTAAAAAGACATCAACAACTCAGTGTTTATTAAGAAAAATGATCTTTTTAGTTATTGTGTTTACAGTACTTCAAATCTTCTGCATGCGTCACAAGTGAGGAATCTTGTTTGCACTCCTGGCTCTTATTGTGGAGGGGCAGTCCAGTCCAAACAGAGGGAAAAGGGTTAACAGCCTTCAGCTCAGCTCAGCTCAGCTCAGTTTAGTGTTTGGTGTTTTGTTTTTTGTTTTTTTCTTTCTTTTTTAGCTTCAGGGCTTCAGCAGCAAAACTCAGTTTTTTCTAACAGGAGTTAAATGATGCTGTTTAATTTCAATTTAGCTCAAAAAGCAGGAAAATGTGCCAAACCCACATGTTTTCTTCAGTGTTTGTGAAGACGTCGTTCTGCACACACAAAAAAACACACAACATCTTCTCCTTCTCCTTCTCCTTCTGGTGCTCGATTCCTCTCAGTGAAACCCATGTGAAATAAGCCGCTAACAAGCAGAGAAGGGGCAGAAATATCCCCTGAACAGATTTACAGACTTCAGCACATGGGTCAATTACCTCTCTCACTCACACACACACACACACACACACACACACACACACACACACACATGCAATTCTTCACTTATTGATGAGATTGATGCCCTGAGCTCGGGGAGCTACTACTACTACTACCGCTCCCCTGGTGTGTACAGCAGCTGATTAGAGTGGAGATTTATGAGCGAGCATGAATACCGTCTCTCTGAGCTCAGATTGACCTGAGACTGAGGAGGAAGACAGAGAGACGCTGGGGGACGAGGGACGCATGCATGGTGTAAAAAAAGACAAATGGGTTAAAGGGATAGTTCAACATTTTGGCAAATTGGCCCATTGTCATAATCCCTATAGTCATAGCAGTAGGTTTGTTACCTTTAATTGTCGATGCAAACTATTTTTAGAACGGCGGAGCAGAGCAAGATTTCTTGGTTTCCCTCATCAAACTCATCAAATACACAATCGCTATGAGATAATAACAAAACATTACCAGACAGAGTTGTTTTAGAGGCAAATACATGCAAAACAGTTTTTCATCAAGCAGTCTCTGCATTTACCTCTAAAACAACTCCGTCTCGTAACGTTCTGTTATTATCTCATAGCATGGTGAATGTGCAGGTCACAACTTGTCCACCAGAGCGTTTTGGAGTTGTTGGATTGTGTATTTGATGAGTTTGATGAAGGAAACCAAGAAATCCCATGAGCCTCCGTAGCGTAGCTCTGAGCAGCTCACGGCTCTGCTCCGCCATTCTAAAAATAGCTTGCACCGACAATTAAAGCTAACAAACCTACTGCTAAAACTATAGGGATTATGAGAATGGGCCAGTTTGCCAAAATGTTGAACTATCCCTTTAAGCGAGGTAAAGCGGGACACTGTGGGGGGAAGAGGAGGGGGAGGGGGGATGGTGAAGATGAAGGGGGACATAAGAGCATTAGGCTGCTGCTGCTTCTCTTTGTCTCGGGCCAAAGCAGACCTGAGACCTGCCAACCAGGCTCAGCTCAGCAACTGGAGGTATTAATAGAAGGTAAATCACAAACAACAACATCAACAACAACAACGCTAATGAGTGACTTGATGAACAGCTGTCCCATTAAAGCGTCTCCGTCTCCTCATAGCACCTGCAGACGTTTCACTCTAAACAGCCTAATAGCTCCACTTCCGCCCCCCTTCAGCGAGCATGAAATTGGCACTCAGAGCATCGTCAAGTTCGTGCATCGTGGACATGGTCGTCTATTCAGGGGTGTGACAATGAGTCAATCAGCTTCATTAAAAAACAAAAAAAAAACACATGCATGGATGGATGGCTTCCTGCAGAAATTAATTAGCATCGTGTAATGAAATGTGGCTCTCGCCCTGCGGCAGAGGCATGTTTAAAAAAAAAAAAAAAAATTAGATACAAAAAAATCTTTGAGGAGCCATCGTGAACTTCAGGGATCTGAGCTCCTCCATGTTGCTACATCACACACACATACATGCATAGGCTACACACACATACACACACATACATTGCATGCTGGCAGGACGGAGAGCACACAGAGGCCAAATGCCACTGCCAGCCGTGGTTGAATTTGTTTACTGCAGATAAGTAGAGACATCGTTGCCATCACAGCGACTGAACGCAGAGAAGATGATTTTGGCTGAGCATCGTGTGGAGGAGGAGGAGGAGGAGGAGGAGGAAGGACGTGTGTTTGCTCTGGGCTGATGTTGGCATGAACGAGTGTGTGGTGCAGACACACACACACACACACACACACACACTCTTACAACCCCATATTCTAATTAAGGATTTGATTTGGGTTAAGCTGTTGACATGAACCCTGATAATCTGCCACCGAGTCTGTTCACATGAATAATTCAGCGTTGGTGCGTCCACCTGTGGTGTCTGGTCTGATGCCAGCTGACTCCGCCCACTTTGACGACCCTGCATCTTTGGTCTTTGATCTTTTTTTTGGGCCATTTTAATTTTCCAGATTAATACATGAAAAATAATTTATCTCCGTCCAAAAAAAAAAACCCTGTAAGCTCTCATGACTCTGAACAAACATTTGCTTTGATGTATTTCACTGAAACTTTGCAGAAAAAGGTTTAATTCACTGGTAAAAACGTTGACTTTGGAGGTTTCAACACGTGAACGATCTTCAAATTGTTGCACAAGTGATCAAGTGTAGAGTTGTGAAAGTTTCAAGACTCAGAAAACAAATATTTTGATATTAAATGACTAAAGAATAGTGTAGAAATTATAAATGTTTAAAAAAAAGTTGTCAGTGTAGCATTGGTGTTCACTGCGCTGTGAAGTTCATTTAAACCTTTACAACAGTGTAGACGCTGCAGAGTCACATGTTAATGGTTTGTATTTCATGCAAAAGTTGCAAGAGTTTATTTATTATTTTCAATGCAAAACCAAATTTACAGATGTGGTTTGAGGAAGTGTTGTATGAATGCGTGAATGTGGTTTGCACGACAGAGTATTAGGGCCACATCAACAAATGACAAATAAAAAAATCGTAAATCGTAAATTTATTCTCGTAAATTTATGACTTTATTCTCGTAATGTTATGACTTTTCTCTCGTAGGAAATGTACGACTTTATTTATAAATTTATGACTTTATTCTCTAAGTCTGTGTTTTTTGTGGCCCTAATACTCCGTTGTAGGTTTGGCACATTAACGATTATATTATTTTCATGCATTAAATAATAACAGCTGCATTTATTGATGCTGCAGCTCTTTTTTAATGGGAGATG
This sequence comes from Trachurus japonicus, assembly GCF_045865225.1. NCBI lineage: Eukaryota > Metazoa > Chordata > Actinopteri > Carangiformes > Carangidae > Trachurus > Trachurus japonicus. The sequence continues at coordinate 6,740,314 of NC_140914.1, read as the reverse complement.
AGTTGAATTTAGATTATTATTAAAGGACGTGCCGAGCAACATTAGAGAAGACCAAGATGTCTGTGGAAGTTTTTTGTTTTATATCTGGACACTTTTTGTTTGTGGCCTTGAGTTGGCGCTCTGCAGGGAGGAGGAGGTCAGGGGGGTCAAGCGTCTCGCTCAAGGATCCTTCAGTGAATCCTCCGGCTTGTGAGAGGCCCCAGTCAAAAAAAAAAAAACCATAGAGATGTGTCATCACGTCAGACATCGACCGTGACCTCGTTTCTTCAGATAAAACCACAGGACATCACTCATGTTAACATCAGGCCATGAATGACAGGGGGGACAAGGATCTCCACCGCTCCTCTCCTCCACTATCAGGGTAATAAGTCAGTCGGCGCACTTTCATCTGACTGCACCACGGACACTATCACTCCACCGCCGCCGCCACAGCCGCTCGCCTCGAGGAGAGAAGTGGGCGGAGCTCGGCTGCAGGAGGAGGCCAAGGTTTATCAGACGAGCAGAGGCTGAGTTCAGATCCAGAAACATGTCACCGCTAATGAAAGATTAACGGCTGAAAGTGTCGGAGGTAAAGTGTCACCCGCTCCATTTTACAACCTCTTTATCTTACATTTATAACAATGAAATCCACTAAATGATATGAAGCAAAAAATACATCAAAACACTTTGCGTTTAACCATAGTGATCTGAGTCTCTGTAATACGGAAGCCTTACAGGGACAAAATGTATCTATCTGAAGGATTACAGGGTCATTTCAGCTTTAGACCTAGTATATTCAAGAGTCAAGATGATAAAATTAAAGAAACTAATTATGGTTCATCGTTGTATATTTGTGCTGCGTTCAAGTGTTGTACAAAAAAAGAACAACTTTTACGCTGCAGACTGTAGGCGACAAAAAAGCCCTTGAACACATCGTTATCTACACTTTGAGTCGACTGCCATCAATGTTGATTAATAGCAGCTTTGTTTTTTGATAAATATTAATGTGGTATATTTGTTTGCATGTTATTTTTATGGGATAAATGAGCGAAAGAATCCTGGACAACCTTGTCTCAGTTGTTGCTGATATTTATCATGTCGTGATATTTCGTGGCTCATTTATTATTTAGCTCATACGCATTGATTTTTGACAGTTCTCATTGATGTTACCGTTTCATTACTCTTTATTTATTTATTTGCTTTTTATTCCTTTGTTCACCTTGAATAATGTTCAAACTCCAAGGTCAATTCTTATTCCATCACATCATTATGTTTTTATCTACAGTACGTGAATATATAATAATATCAATTTATGGCCCTGTTCTGCTAATGAAAACAAGCTCTGGATGTAAGATTTTAAAATAACTTGATTTGCATGTAAGCTGAATATTTTTTAGGGTTTGTGTTGTGCTGTAACGGCTGTAACTGTCTTTTAGAGGATACACCTGAACTGAACACACTCTCACTCTCTGATGTCACTGGTCACAAAAAATGTTTTCTCCACTAAGACAAAATTAAAAACGTCTGATGTATTATATTCTCCTGTTGGATCCATGAACGCTGCTCGAGTCTGTTCCTTCATGTTTGAGACACAAAAAAGAAACGAGAGTGGAGGCGACGTCGGCTGCCAACATTAAGAATTGATTCACAGTTGCAGCCAAATTCGGCAGATGGTGAGTGAATGTAAACGGAACTGAGGAATCAGATTTTCCTACAAAACACTTGAAGGATGCAGAAGAGGAAAGAAAAGAAAAAGAGAAAAGAGGAGAAGAGAAGAGACGAGCGAGGAGGAGGAGGCACGAGGGGGCTGGAGGAGCCGGGGAGGAAACATGGTGAATGAGCGCAGAACAAAAAGAGCCCTCTTCCCGGCAATATGTTCTCGCCTACGGTTACACTTGTTCCAATGCAACTTTAATCATCCAATCGCTGCTCGCCGTGGCGACTGACAGGTCTGGTTGTGGAGAAATTGGATTTTGCTTTGAGAAGCCGTCCAGCACCGAGCAGAAAGCAGAAAGAGAATAAGACGTGAGTGGATTTAAATAACCGAGTGTGGACGTGTAGGAACTGCATTAGATCCAAACTGTTCACGTACAGCGGGAAACGTTAGAAAAAGAGACGTGTGATTAAGGATCCAGAGCTTGGAAATCCTTTGTTGCCTGAAGCAAATCCTGCAGGCCGCCTGCCTGGCTGCCTCACAGCGTAAAGCATACAACCACCTAATGAAGTCCCCTACATCACATTAAAGACCACACAGCGCTCTGCTTACATTTGCCAACATGGAGATACAGAGTGGGTTTTGTTCAGGGGGCTCTGCTGCACAGCGACCAGATAAACTAAACAGCGAGATGGAAAAATCTTCTCTAAGTTATAGCTTAAGAGTCGTTGTGTGCATGCACAACGTAATCCATAACAGTTTTATCTCTCTGATAACAGCCTCACTTCCTCCTCCTTCTGCCGCCACCGCTGCTGCTTCACATTAAAAGCCTCTGTTTTAATTGTAAAGCGGCCACAAGAAAAGCAGCGTCGTTAGCGCTGATTGCAAAGAGTCTAAAGTCTAAAGAGCAAAAAAACAAAACATTTTCAGAAACAGATTGTTTGCGCAGACAGACGTAGGCCTCCAACTTTCCAGCAGCTCTGAACCAGTTTAATCCTCCACCATCCTCACTGTGTGGAAAATTACTCGCCATGTGTGCAGCCGGTTCTTCAGCTTCCTTCAATCAGATCGATCAGATTGGATTTTTAATTGGTTTGGCTGCAGAGTAAACCAGTGGATGAAGAAGCAGCTGCTCAAACAGTCAATATATTTTGCTTCACTACACACTTACAAACATTGTACTATTGACTTTCACTTACAGTAAGTATCTGTTACTTTTAATTATCTCTAGTAAATGTCCTTTTATTTTGAAACTATAACAGATCTTATGTAGCTTCCGTGAAGAACCAACCAGAACCTCCTCCTCCTCCTGTCCTAATGTCCTAACGATGCTTCGTTAGATAAAGACGAGGGAAAAAGATTCTTCACCACCAGACACCAAGATCTGATCTGAGGTCTGTGTCTGAAGAATTAGAAACTTGTGTAGTTAGTTTAACAGGACCAAACTTCATCATTGACTGAACTAACAACAGCGGCTCTTTACAGCTTCTTCTATCAGTCATTGGCTTCTTTAATGTCGCAATCAAACAGAATGTTTTCAGGCTGAGTTTAACATAATGTTGTTGTGGCCGAGACAAATTTCCAGCGTCGGGCCCGATTATGAACGTCGGGAACAACAAACGGACGTGTAGTGAAGAACAATGAACATAAGTCTAGCATTTTTCTCTGCCTCATTTGACTCTCCTACGATGTGAACCTTGACGCTGACCAGTCGGATGACTGAGCGCTCTGACGCGTCTGATCCTGGTGTAAAAGTGGAACAAAACAACATGAACTCCAGTATTTTCTCTCTCTTCTCCTCTGTGTCTCTAACCCTCCTCTCCTCCATGTGAAAGCAATCCATGGAGCGGTGGATAACGTTATTTATCATATACGATGTGTATATATGTGTAGTCTTATCTGTCATAAACAAGAGATTACGGGTTACGGGGCGCGTTGCGTTTGTGTGGCGGTGCCGCAGAGACGAGAGCTGGGACACCGGGTCGGAGGCTCTGAGGTTGGTTTTCCCTGTAACAGTTTACAAGTCATTTATTAAACTATCACAATTACTCTGAAGCTGTTTGATTAAGGTAAAAATATTGCATAGTTCCTCTTTAAAATCAAGTTTTCAGGTACTTTAACTTAAGTGAACATCGTCTCTTCCTGGTGGATCTGTGCTCGGTCCACCTGTGAGTTCAGGAGCTGAGGAGTTACAGCCCTGATGAGATCCAGATCCGACCTCACGGTGCCAGCAGAGGAAGCTGCTGCTGCCGCCGCCGCTCTCTCCCCCCTACGGCCTGCACATACAACCACTAAGTCATTATCATTCCCAGAACAAACACGTTCCTCATCTGAGTTAATCTTTATGTAAACGGTTTGTCTCACGGCTCCTTCAGCAGAGAGTCTCCGCTCCCTCCGCTCCCTGAGCTCCCGACGCTGCCGAGGCCGAACCCATAATAAATAAAGAGGAGAAGAAAAACAGAAACAGCACACAGCTATTTAAAGTTCGGCCTTAAGCACTTCTGTCAAGTGAATCCCCCCCCTCCCACGCCCCACACTCACCCCTACCCTCCCACCCCCTCCATGCTTTTTTTGTTTTAGACAGAGAGTCTCCAAGTATTAGCCCGTGAGGCTAACAGCCAGGCTACACTGGTAGCACGAGAGCATCTGTGCTCTCGCCCGTGGGCTTTTTCCTTCCCGTCACACCACAGTGGGGCCGAGGCTCGGATCGGCCTGAGGCCTCGTGGCCATGGAAACGCACTCATGTATGAATGTTACTTTGTTTAAAAATGACTCCAGGAGGACAGACCAAGAGGACGGGACAGGACAGAGACAGAGACAGGACATCACGTGTCGGTGATGTAACAGGAAGAGGTGGTTTCGGTGCCAAAATATATTTTTTAAATTTTTTTAATGGAGACCAGAGGGAAACTGGAGCTAAAACTGAAAGTGGAACGATGCAAATCCGGTACTTTTTTTGCTGTTTTGGTCACTTTTTTTCTCCACAGCTCCCCCTACAGTTTCGGAGTGCATATTTTCATTTGTTGTAAAAACTCACCTCTAACCCTCCTCCCGCCATGTGTATTTGTTTTCAAGGAGGCCGGCGAGAAGGAAATCTGTGGAGCGATTTCTACTGAGGTGGGTCACGTTAACAAGAGATTACAGATTACAGGGCGTGTTTGTGTTGTAGTGCCACAAAGCGATCTCTCTGTATGTTTCTGGCAAGACGAGATCTGAGACACCGGGTCGAAGGTGCAGACCTTGCAAGGTTGTTTTTCAGCCAAGAGACACTATAGGTGGAGGGCAGAGAGACGCCATTCTCCCCGTAACAAGTCATTTAACCATCAAAATGACTCCAAAGCTGTTTAATTAAGGCAAAGATCTTGCATACTTCCTCTTTAAATAAGCAAATTATTCCTTAAATTCTCAGATTTAATTGGTTTCTCTCTGACACGTTCACTTACAAGAGAAGGATTAGGGGTTTTTCTGCTTTTCTCAGTTTCATCACTGCAAAATTGTTTCTACATAGACAAAACTGAAGATTTACACACATCATTTTTCACTAAACAAAACAATTAAAGAAATGACTATTTAGAACCTATTGATTGATTGATTGATTATTTCAAATGAAAATAACGTATCATGGGCAATATGTGGTGTTTTGATTGTGTTTTACTGTTTTTATTCTTGTCTTTGTGTCATGGAGACAGTGATGTGCAGCACCTCAGTCCAAAATGAATTTCCTACAGGGACGATAAAGTATCATACGGTGTGAGAAGTTGACATTTCACTATGAATTTTAAGTCTGCAAAGATTGTTTTTTTTATATCAATCAATCTGCCATCAGAAATCCTAAACTGGTTTTCTTACAGCTGAAGCTTCGTCTCTAAACCTCTCTCAACAAAACTCACTTCCTGAACCTTCAAGGTCCTGACCCTGAACCATCTGCTGAAACATTAACACACCTGTAAATGTGATGAGACCAGGTCTTATTAAAGAGACGACACCTGCTGCTGTGATCATTAGACAAGGTGTAAAAGCTCATGAATATATTATTGAGTATTTTGACCTTCAGCTCCTGAAACCCTGTTTTTTTGTTTTTTTTTACGAGGGTCCTGTGAAGAGACACGAGGTTTTTTCCATAAGAGTCTGTGTATAAACAGTGAGTTTGACCCCGGAGCATCTTAGTGTCTGGAGGAACATGTTGTATATAGAACAGCAGCTAAAAATAACCAACCCGGCCCTGCGTTAGCTTGTCTCCTTCTAGCATTTTATAAGTGTAACCCCCACCACCCCCACCCCCCACCCCCTACCCCCTGATGCTCAATTGAGTGAAATCATCCTCGGAGATGTTTAAAGAGCCACCACTCGGAGCTGGTTCACGTCAGAACGAGCAGAAAGTTTCAGAGCCTGAGTCGGTTTTCTGCTTTTTGCTGCTCCGCTGGAGATGATGAATCAATCGAAGGAGGATGAGAAAGAGAAAGAGAAAAAAAAGAGAGAAAGAAAAAGAGAGAAAAGAGGCTTTAATACAACAACTGATGAGTATTCAGAAACTCGTGGAGCGAAGTAATGAACCCGTGACACAGTGATGGAGGTCGTGACCCGGTGATGGAGGAGGTCGTATAGTAAAGAGAGAGGGGGGAGACAGAAAGGAGAGGTGGAGGATCTGCAAAAGCTGACACAGCACTGACGAAATGGGAGTAATATGTGCGTTTGGTTATTGTTGATATGATGAATCACTGCTGCATAGACAACAACCCCCTCCCTCCAAAAAAAAACAAAAATTTAGATGTGTCCTCCTGTGCATCAGTGTGTGTGTGTGTGACGTGGTGTCGTCCTCGCTCGGTGAACCTGGCTGCTGCTGTTTTAGATGCGTCAGTGACAGAGAGCGAAGGGTGTGTGTGTATGTGTGTGTGTATGTGGGGTGGGGGGGTGGGGGGGGGGTGTCGGCTGCCCCAGCTGGGCCAATCAGGCGTGAGCGAGCGGCTCGTGGTCGTCGGATCAGCGCATGCCTTCCGCCATGTGCAGCGCCGTGGCACAGATCCCCTTATGGATCCTGATATGTTCTCCACAGTGTCATGCAGCAGCAGCAGCAGCAGCAGCAGCAGTGTGTGTGTGTGTGTGTGTGTGTGTGTGTGTTTGTGCAGATAACGGAGGTGACTGGCTGTGTGTGTTTAATGAAATCTCCTTCACTGCACCGCGGAAACTTTACCAACTCTGCACCTTCCTCCAGCCTGAAGCTCATTCCTTCTCCAGTTTCACCTTTATAAATATATAAGTAACTAAAACTAACTAACTCTCCACGCTGGATAAGCTCCTCCCTCAGGACGCTGCTCTTCTCTTCTCTCCTCAGTCTCTTTAAACCTCTGACATTAAAACTCTCCCATGAAACCGTGACTAATAAACTTGTGATGGGGTTGAGCAGCTCTGGCAAATTGACCGACTCCAACCGGCAAATCTCGGAGGAAAAAGAAAAGGGAATAAACTTTCAACTATATTAAAAAGGGAAATAAACTAAAGTGATTGCAACACTTTACAGAGAGCTGTGTGGTATTGTTGATCTTTAACGTCCATCATTACACAGTTTAAAGGTCCATGACCAGAATTTTAATGGTACCGACTCCGTTTAAAATCACATTTATGGGCTAATAATTGAAACATAATTGCTAAATGGATTATGTAATGTAGTGTAAAGACTGTGACGACACTAAATGTACGGTTTGTTAACGTCTGGGTGGACGGTGAATACATGGAACAAAGGAGTGTTAAAGGTGAGTTCAGTGTGTTGGGTTCAGGCAGCCATGATGGTTTTTTAAATGTGTTAGGTGAGTTTCCTCAGTATGAACATTACATGTTTTTAAATAGATGTATTCATCGACTTTTACACATATTTCAGGAATTATATTAAAGTATATTAAATTAAAATGTAGACAAGTATTGTATGCTATTGGAGGGTTACAAGAATAGTCTTTCTTCTATGCTACACTTTGTGCCGTCGCTACTGTTGTGAAACATGCACACACATGCGTTGTCCAGTTTCAGTCAGATTTCTCCATTTTCGTTATTCATTATGTTATCCAATATCTCTATTCTGTTTGTTAGACTTATGTGGGTAGGGATGGTGTGTGGGAGTGTGGGAGCAAGATGTCTGTATTTGTTATGTTATGTATGTCTATAATGTAATGTAGTGTATTGTTGTTATGTGTTGTATGTATACTGTATGTCTGTCTAGGGACCCCCTTGAAAATGAGATGCTACATCTCAAGGGGCTATCCTTTAATAAATTCAAATGAACATGTACGTGTACATGTACTGACAGTCTGAGTGACGGATATTTATCTATGGGACACAATCCTATAATATAAGCACATACATTTGAATGGGCCAAACATAATGTATATGTATTTTTTTCATGTTTATATATTATATTATGTGCACATGCATTTCATATGTAACGTACACTATGAGCATTATGTGATATTTGTGCATGTTAAAATATAGATTTATGTGGATATATATACGTATAATTAACCTGGGATTGTTATGTTGTTGTTTGCTGTAGCAGCAGTACGAGCTACTCGACTGGTCAGTGATCATTGGATCAGATGCAGGTGAGGTTGAGTCAACCTGCAGCATCAGCAGCATCAGCAGCAGCATCAGCAGCAGCAGCAGAGGCTGCACAGGTAAAAGGGAAACGACAGGTCTGAGTCACATGAGCAGAGTCAGAGTAGAAGCCCAAACGTTACCTCATCACTGAACAACAGAGACACAGAGAGAGAGTGACAGTGAATGAAATGCATCTCTCTCTCTCTCTCTCTCTCTCTCTGCCAGTCACGTTGTGGCCCCCCCCGTACCCCCCCCCCCCCAGAGGACCGGGGGCAGTGGCATAAGACCTGTCGCCCCGCATCAGGGCCGGGGCCGCGACAGCCCAGCTCATATGTAAATGTGTCAGCGTGCACAGATTCATGAGTCTGACATATCAGTTTGAATATGCATGTTCAACGCTGACTGGAGCGTAAACATCTCTGTACATCAGTGTGTGTGTGTGTGTGTGTCAGGGCACACGGTGTGTATGTCTGAGCTGATCCCAGTATGTGATCCTGACATTCCCGGTGGGAAGGAGCCTCACGACTGTTTTCATTTGCTGGACCGTCCGTATCTCTTCATGGGAGGAGACGAGGTGAAAGTGACATCTGATTTCATCCACACTCAGTATGTGTGTGTGTGTGTGTGTGTGTGTGTGTACCTCCATCTTTTTCTCTTATTACACATGTCGCTGCTTCTTCACACCTTCATCACATTTTCTCTGTTTTTTTTCTACTTTTTTTTTTGAGGAAATTTCCCAGCTGATGATTAAAAACATTTATTCTGTTTCGTGCACAGACATAATCACTGTGTGAATTAAAATAATCATTAGTCTGAGCCACAATATGATGATTTTAAGAAAAGTATAACTCAAAATACTGTGCGAAGTGTAGAAAATGTGAGATTTATCATGGTAAACCCCAGTCAATATTAAATTAGGTGAATTAATGACTGTTTTCATCATCAGTTAATCAGATTTTAGCTTGTTTATTATCTGTTTAGTCAATAAAAAGATAAAATAACACTCACTACAGCTCCTCTGAGAACAAAATTCACTTTACATCGACACAAATAAAGCAGAAAATTCTCATATTTGAGAAGCTGAAACTCCAAAGCGGCTGCTGGATCGTTTCCTGTTGGCAGACCACTCAATTAGATTATCTCATTTATTTCAGCTCTATGTAAATGAGCACAATTAGTGAGTGAACTCCTGTGGGTATAGCTACTTCCTGAGTACTACGAGTACTACTACTGCATTGCAGTTGTGTGAATACGTGTGTGTTGCACAACCATCACATCATCACGTGCTGCGGCCGTGGTCTGTTGCTCCACGTTTGACGAGAATCACGGCGGTCAGGGAGGATTCCCTTTTGTCTCACAACATCATAGAAATTTTTGTTTTGTTTAGTTTTTTTTTTCCTTTTTTGTGCAATTAAAGGCTCAGAGATCAGCTGTGTCGTCACGGCAACACGTGCACCAACACAGCTGGAAACATGTCGCCTGCCTTGCGAAGGGTCAGGGCCGACTGCGGGGCTCGTTTTCCTGAGGAGTCATCCTGAGTCACGGGGAGCTCGACACAGACCCCCTCCCCTCTTGTCCCTCCTCTGCTCGTTGCTGCCTAATATTTGGACCCCAACCCCCCTCCCCCCCTCCACACACACACACACACACACACACACAAAAAACAAAAAAACAAGGGACACAAAAACCTTAGCTGCAGAAGCACGACAGGGTCCAATCTCCTGACTCCTCCACACGAAGGTCAAGCTCTGGTGCAGCTCATCGTTTCTATATACTTTTAAAGGGACATTGTGTAACTTCTCCTGTTATCTATTCCTGAAAATCGATTATTTGGTTTAAAGGGACAACGAGGAGTTTCTCCATCGGCAGAACGAAAAATTCTCAAAAAAGTCTCATATTAATGTGGATGAATCTACATTACCCACACTTGTTAATGGGCCCATTTTCGATAAACATATTGTTTTGTCTCTATCGTTATTTTGTTATTATTAGTGGTGGCGGAAATGCTGGTCGAGCCGACCAGCGTTTCCTTACTTTTGGTTTCGTGGACTCTGCCCGGCGAGTCATGAGAATAACGCCGCCAAATCGCCGTTTATGGTCGGAACTACGACGGTGTCTGATGTTCTTCGAACCTCTGACTTTAATTCTTGATGAATGAAAACATGAGTCTGTCTTGCGCCGGTCAAAGAATTTCACGGTGCGCGGAGGCTCATAAATGTAGTGTGAAAACGCTTCGCTTTTCCGAAAGTAAGCCTGGCTGTTAGCCTCCGAAAAAGTCTGTTTTTCATTCATCTCCCCCCATCAACACAGTGAAGTGTTCCTTTCAGCTCTGAATTTGCCGTTCATATCATTCATATCTCCATGGAGCGGGTAAGCTCGGTGCTGGCTGCCATGTGGTGTCGCCATGTTTTTACGTTCAGTGGCAGCGTGACGGTAGGAAACCACAGAAACTCAGCGGAGACACCGGAGCTGTCGGCTCAGGTCGAGGTGGCGTCTGTGGAATGTCACCGCGGTAACGCAGTGAGGAGGAATGGAGCGTTACACTGATGCTGCATTCACCTGCAGTTGGGCAGACGGCCGTCGGTAACAAACCAGATGTCATTTTAGTCACAGAAGTCCAGAGAAAGCCGGTAAAACGTGGGTCAGGTAAACAATATGACATCGCCATGACAACATATTGTCACGTGTATTGTTTTGCCTCGTGCTGACGGGCCACTTGTTTACATAGAGGCTTGTTTATGCCGTTACGTGCAGCGGCTGTCGTCCGTCTGCCGTCTGCCCAATATCACGTGAATGCAGCATGAAAAATACGATTGAGTTGCTTGCGATCTACAACCGCAACGCTAGATGGGAGTAATTCCTACACAATATACCTTTAATGACAGTTTAAATAGAATCTCTGTAATAGAATCTCTGTAATTATCTTAAGACACGCACACACACACACACACACACACACACGCTGGCTCATCTCTGCAGCGGCCTTGCCAATTATTTTCATGACAACGTTACGGAACAAATTTCACTGTCTGTCGTCTACTTTCAATCTTGGAGATGAAACTGTTCTCCCAGAAAATCACCATGTGCTCGCCGCGCCAGAAATAGTTCTAATACTTCCACACACATCAATCCAGAGAGGATGTCCATCTCTGCCTTGTCCCCGTCACCACGGCTACGGGTTCGGAGGAAGGATGGATCAAAAACCTCACTCACACACACGCTCGCACACACTTTGTTTCTCTCTTTGCTGCCGTTCTAACTTGATGACCTCTAACAATCCTAATCGGCGGGTAATTACAAAGAGGGCGAAGCACCTCTTCCCTCACGCTCCGGCTCTTAATGTCATTTACAGGATCTGGCAACCCAAGAAGACGTGGAGCAGCAGCATCTAGGGGACACGGTGTCGAGCCGGAGCGGAGGGAATCCAGACTAGTTGGCAGGCTTAAAGACACTTCTCCCCTCCGCGTGCCGAGCTCTGCCTGCACTCTGAGGATTAAAGCTGGCAGCGTGCGCACGTCTGCTGAACAAGATATACACAAACACACACACATACTCACACACAACAAAACACCTTGAGATTTCATGTTTGCACAAAGTCAGGGAGGAGGAAGAGGAGAAGCTGCAGGATCTCCATCCACAGCTGCAGATAGAAGAACATGTTGCTGCAAAAACACCTGCTCCTCTTCAACAACTAAAAAGCAGGAGATGTAGCTCACTTACTGTACTGACTAAACACACACACACACACACACTGAAGTGAAGAAGTAGGGGAAGTAAAAAAAAAAACACAAAAAAAACAGGAAGTGATTTTCTCCAGTTATTCAAAAGAGCTGCGTCTATATGCAGCATGTAATTGACTTAAACACAGCCCGCAGACATTTCAGTTCATGATTATGATAATCGCCAACGCCGGGCTTAATTGCAAAGTGATTAACATGAAACAGATGTAAATAACAGCACAAAGGTAAAAGAATGTGACGCTCATAATGTCCCAGTTGATGCTCGTAATGACTCCATGCACTGACGTCTGGGTCTTTTTGATCTTTTTCATCACTTTGTGTGTTTCTGTTCAATCATCTTTATTCAAAGTCAGTGAAAGTGAAATCGAACATGTACACCCGTAACTGTAAAACTAAAAACAGAAGCAGAATGATAATGTCTGCAGCGTGCGGTGATATTGATTCTCCAGTTTATCGCAGGTCATTAAAGATTCAGGTCTCGTAGTGTTTAAGGTGAGGCAGCTCCAAGCTTCAGGTTTGTTTTTAGATTAAAACACCTGACGGAGTGAAATCATCATGGAGACACGACTCAGGAGGAGTTAGGAGTTCTTGTTGTCTCTTTGCACAGTGTGGAGTTGGTGGCTTAAGTGAGGATGCTTAAAAAGATAAACTCCATCCTGATCAATGATGGCCACACACTCCGTGCCCTCCAGGCTTTTAGGCTGAACACACACACACACACACACTGAAAGAAAAATCTTGAATCTTTCCTCTCGGCTGCCGTCAGGCTTTTCATCTCACAGTGGCCACGATGTTGTGTTTTTATTTTGATGATGCTCTTTTGATTCTTTTATCACAATTTATCTTATTTATCTATATTTTACTTACTTTTATTTAACTCTCAACTCAACTTTATTTATAAAGCCCTTTAAAACAACCACAGCTGAAACAAAGTGATGTACATAATGCAACATATGGAAAGAAAACTCTGTTTATCTCATCCTCTTTTAAAGAGATGTGCAACATTTCTGTATCTGTGGTCGTGTGTATGTGGTACGCTGCTGCTGTAATCTTATAATTTCCTGTTAAAGGATTAATAAAGTGTCGTTAACTAAACTTTTAGGAGTTGATGCCGTTGCTGATGATGCTCCAGAACATTTCCACTTAGATTATTTTTATCTGCATCTGAACTGCTCCTTTATTTGATTTAATTTTGGGGCTTTTAGGCCTTTAATTGATAGGACAGCTGAGAGACAGGAAACGGGGAGACAGAGACAGAAAGAGGGGGAAATATTGTGCGGAATCAAACCGGGGGATTATAGCCTCTGCCTGCTCTGCACCCAGTGAGCTAAACTTGGTTTGATTTTCTAAAATGTCTCGCTCTACTGACGCATCTGTTTGTTTCAAATTTGTTTTCTTATTGTTGCATCGTTTATTGCATATTTTATTATTTTATTACACGGACTGTTTTTCTCTTTCTGTTTTATATACACGTCATAAATCAGCGCAGCAGCTGCCGACAGTCCGTGTAACATCCCTCCGGTTTTTCTAGGACGTCCTCTGATCATTTAATAAACATCTTTGCACAATTTATCACTTATATCTGCCAACCCAGGAGCTTTTTTTTTTTTTTTCTCTTTTTCTTTTTCCAGGAGCAGCATCTCGTCTCCAGCAGAGGCAGTTTGCTGATGATCCTAACCGAGGTGATGGGTGATGGGGGGGGTTGTTTCCTTCCTGCCACACAGAATCTGCCCCTCATCTCTCTCTCTGAGCACCGAGGTGCACAGAGGTCGACCCCCCCTCCCTCCCTCCCTCCCTCCCCTCCTCCTCCTCTTGATCCTATACTGGTCCAAGTTGCTCCTTCAGCACCAACGGGGAGGGAGATAATGGTCTCAGGGTGGAGACGGGAGTTACAGAGATGACGGATGGTTTCACATACAGGAGATGTTGCTTCAATCTATAGTTTATGTAAAGCTGTGAAAAGCCAAAACTGTGTGGAAGAAGTGGAGGGGGAGAGATGCTTCTGCTGGCAGCTCACCAAAGAATACACTCTGAACACACACACACATATAGGCTACCATCCATATGCTACGGTGGTGGATGGAGCGGGCATCAGTCACCATAGCAGCAGCAGCAGCGGCACTAAGCTCTTTCAAATTGGCAACATCCCAAATCCATCACAATGACTTTACATATAGAGGATTTCCTGGAGAAACTCATTACGCCGGCTCATGTTGGAGCCACCGCTGCCGTGGCATTGACAAATGCTCCACGCTGGAACCAACGTGGCATATTTCAAAAGGCATCCAGCACAATGAAAGGGTTTCTCATCATCACGGTGAATAATGCCGGGGCGCCGGTGGCCGCTCCCCCCCGCGGGTTAACTGCTCTCAGAGAGGTGGGGGGTGTTTCCTTTGATATATTGACTTCACAAACCATGAGATAATCACTGAATCAGGGAATGTGTGTGTGTGTGTGTGTGTGTGTGTGTGTGCGTGGAGAGGCTGTCAAAGCAATAGTTGGCACAATCTGTTGTACTGTAGGAGGAGGCGTTCAGAGCCGAGGCACCATGGGTAAAAACACCACCAGCTCTGTCATGGAGAGATAAAATCCTGCAGTTTAATCCAGATTCAAACACATTTGAATATAATTTCTATTATGTTTAGGTGTTTTTTTGTGCCTTGTATGAGAATTATTATAAATATACTATTGTTATATTTTAATTACCTCCATTTTTTTTTTAAACAATTAGCCTCCATGAGCTGCACCTCTTTCATCCTAATTTGAATAATTTATCTCCACACGCTCTGGTAAGGTGAAACTGAATAACACCCCCACCCAACCACATACATTACAGATATAGCTACTCAGCATCGATTAATCTGAGGAATCAACCGCCAATAAAGTGATTAGAAAGTGTGTTTGTAACGTGGACAAGCTGCTGCAGGAATTGTGCACCGCCCATCTCCAACGGCACCATGTGAGAACAAAAGAGCAGGATTCACTGCTGCTTCAGAACCGAACCAGACATCAATATACTCTTTATATGAAGCAAATTCAATATGATTAGTAAACTGACTGGGCTCCCAATTAGCAGCTTTGTGTCAGTCAATTAAAACGCGCCTCCTCCTCCTCCTCCAAGAGAAGTTGATCCTCTTGTTGCTGAGCCGAGGACTCACACACGGTCAGAACCGAAAGAGAGAGAGAGAAAAAAAAAAAAACGAACCACGGAGGGTGAAACCGATCTCCGTGCGCGCTATGGTGCCAAATGGTGCCAATGGTGCGTCTATATGAACCTCGATGTTCACCCGCACCGTGGGGGGGCTGCCTGCCTTCCCCGTCACTGGGTTACAGATTATACAGCCACAATGGGAGAAGCAGAGGTGGGAATTTAAAAAAACAAAAAACCCAAAAAACAAAAAAAAAACACACAATTACACAGACCCGGGGTCAGTAGAGAGGTTCTTACCGCTATGCGAGTCTGTGAAGAAGCTTTAAGACGTAAGATGATCCTGGTGTCGGGAGGGGAAGGTCGTGTTGGACTTGTTCAGGTCCAAACTTGATTATCTGCTCCACTTCTCGGGAGGAACCAGCAGCGCGTTTTCACCGATGAGCTGGGATGTTGTATTTTTTTTTGTTACGGTGATCTCAGAGCATCGCTGCGAGAATGTGCGAGCAGCCTTTTGTCCATGTCCATTTGTCGCCGTTTGCGCCTTCAGATCGAGCGTAGCCGCCGTCGATGATCAGACTACTATGTGGTCTGCTGCGTAAAGCCGGTGCCAAAATTCCTGCGGGCCCGTTCCGTGACAGCGACGCGACGAGACAATAGTCTGGTCATTTTGGCACGAGCTGAACCTGCTCCGCTGCCAACAACAACAACAGTTACATCGGCTGATTAGAAGAAGCGGATCTTGAACAACGCCGCGGCTTCGTTCATATCTGTGCGTCAAGGAAGGCCCACGGAAAAAAAAAAAAAAAATCCGCTGGTAAATATGTCAGTCAGTCGCTCACATGTGCCAGTTGTTGGCTCCGTTGTCGTCTTCCCTGTCCCTCATCTTCGCGGCGGGAGTCACCGATCTGTTGATCACCGGCATCCAGGGGCTTCACCTCCTTTATTTATCAGCACCTTTTGTTTTTTTTGTTTCTTTTTGTTTTTTTCTGTTCCCTCTCCTCGATGCGACCTGACACCGGCTGGACGCGGCTGTGTGTGGCTGAGTGACAGCTGGATCTCCTGACTGGGAGCTTCAGTAGACTCGTATCTTTGCAGATAGAGGAGAGCAGCAGCAGCAGCAGCAGCAGCGCGAGGCTGGATGTGGTGGCGGCGAGCACGCGTCTTTGACAGTGCGCGCACCCGACAGGAGGTCACACATCTCGGGTCCATAAACATCTGCCCGAGAGAGAGAGAAAAGGGCAGTTAAATCCGATTTACAGCGCAGCGTCGCTTTGTGTCTGAGCCGTTTACGTGATATTAGATCATATGCGTCTCAACTGAAGCCTGATTATAATGGTTTTAATACCATCAGCATAATATTATATAGATTTATACAGAATTACCCCATTCACAGGCTGACTGTGGCTTTATGGTGAATTACATGTTTTATTCTCATTTAAATCTTGACACGGTTCATATCAGCTTCATATTTTCAATATATCTTTTCATTTTAAAATATGAAAAGATATAAAGAAATACACATCTGTAATAAGATATATTCATATAGACCTATAGAAACATATGTGGGTTTTTTATGTGAAGTAAGTTCAGTTGATTTTATTTGTGCTGAAGGTGTTTGAGAATAGGCTATAATACTTTATTAATCTTTTGCAGGAAATTATTGTGTCACAGCAGCTCCAATAGAATAGAATAAAAAATACAGATACGATAATTAGGAGATTAAAATAAAAGGGAAGGATGGATACATGATTGAAGGATACATGATGCCAAAGAAAACCAATGATAAAAATATAAATAAATGAAATAAAATAAAAGATACATACAGAAAAGTAAAGTTATAACAGAGCGCAGCCTCTCTGAGTCTGGTCTGATCCGGTCTGGACCCCATTAGGTCCTCAGCTGTCCCAGTGCACCCTGGGTAAAGGGCACATTTGATGAGTTTATCCTGCTGGGATGGAAATTGAAGTGACACCGTTTGGTGACCCGGGACCAGAAAGAAAGACCGACCAGGTTTCAGCACCGGGGCCACCGACCACGTTCCCAGGAAGTGACTGAGGCCTCGATGACGTCTGTGGCTCCGTCCGGTCGGAAGAGGAGGAGGAGGAGGAGGAGGAAAAAGAGGACCAGAGGGAAAGTTCAGAACCAGTCCAAGGTCTCTGTGGTCTGGTCTCAATCTGCTGCTCTCGGCCTCCGGCTTAGGAACACATATGGCTCATTTGGCAAATTGAACCAGCTAATAGAAAAATCAGAGTCGTTGATTGTTGTAAATGTGAAGGTTTGTCCACAGACGTCTGGGATGGATCGACCTCTGATCCGCTCTGTGATTGGACAGTGATTCACTTTGTTGTGGGACCTTCAGGTGCTGTAGGGAACAGGAGTCATACGGTCATGTGATTGTGGGTTCTTTTTTTGTGAGAGAGTGTGTGTGTGTGAGTGTGTGTGTGTGTGTGTGTGTGTGTGTGTGTGTGTGTGTGTGTGTGTGTGTGTGTGTGTGTGTGTGTGTGTGTGTGCTGAGGGCTGTGACCTTGCTGGACCTCAGACTGTCACCGAGCTGCTGGGCAGTGACGGCGTCCGGCTGCGTCTCTGCAGGACAGCGTCCGATCGACCGGTCAATAAGGAGACGTCAGGACGAATCAACAGCTCAGGAACGAGTGGTAGCAACGCGAGACAGCTCCGGTTTACAGCTTCAACATGTAGACCTACATTACAACTGTAACACAGAGTGAGACATGAAGCCAAATAAACAGCTGTAACCGTGGTAACGCCAGTAAACATCTACTGTCAGCTCATATCGAGGAGATTCAGAGGAACACAGCTGCTCCGTTAGGGGTCGTGTTGCAGATTTCTACTGTTGCTCTTCTGTCTCTTTGTGGACATTTTGCATCTTAGGATTTTTGTTTTGGCAGTTTTTGCAAAGCAGCCTCCAGGGGGGCAAAGCCAGCATCCTCCTTATGCTGGACACAAGCCCAGCTTGTTGTGGCAGAAAGGCCGTCCGATGGAAAACCTATGTCAGATTGAAGATGCAACTCAGAGGCCTAGAGGAAGAGCAAAGAGGAGGTTTATGGATGTAGTGAGAGAGGACATGAGGTTAGTTGGTGTGAGATGAGAGGAGCCTAGAATAGAGTTAGATGGAGTCAGATGATTCGCTGAAGGAGAACAGTGGAAAGCAAAAGACAAGGATTTTTTTTGTTTTTGTGTCTTTTCTGGTCATTTTGTGTCTCTTTGAAGAAGCTTTGAGTGTATTTGTGTGGTTGTTTGTGTCTCTATTGAGTTGTTGTGTGTTTTGCATCTGAGGTTGTTTGTTCTCATATTCCCGAGGTTGTTTTCCATCTCTTTGTGCTTATTCTTGTCTCTCCTGAGGTGTTTGGTGTTTGTTGGTGGACAGGACATGTTTTGTGTCTGATGTTTTATCTTTCAAGTATTTTGTGTTTTGTCCCTTTGCATAAGTTTCTTGTGGTAAATCTTTTTTTGTTGTCAAGTTTGACATTTTGTGATCTTTGTGGTTGTTTCCGGTCTCTTTGTAAACATTTGCATTTGTATTATTGTGATTATTGGTTGACATTTCTGTGTGTCTAAGTTTTGTCTCTTTGCAGGTGTTTCCTTTTAGTTGTCACCCTGCATCTTGTGTGTCTTTGTGGCAGGGGCGGGTCTTCCATGGTGGCATGGGGGGGCACCTGCTCACCCTGAAATCTGATTGCCCCCCCCCAATGGTCATTGACTTGTAGTAATGTCAATCACTGTGAAAAGCTCTTAACCACTCCTATGTTCACTGTACAGAGCTATAAGCACTAACTTCTGACTAAGGCTCTTAATCAACTCTGTACAGCAAACATCCCGGTGTTCTGTAAAGAAAATGATGTAAGATTGTTATTGATCTCAATTTCACCATTTGAGTCATGCTTGTTCTGGTTATTCTGTATACATTGACTGTTACACAAAACACAAAGATGTTTATTGTACAGAGCTGAGCTCTAACTACTGGGTAAGTGTATAAGATATTGCTGTTCACTGTGAGAATGTATTATGTTGCTTATTCTGCTTTTTGTTTATAACCTAGGGTTGATTATTGATTGATTAAAATCTTAATGTTGACACTGACAGCATAAAATTAAAAGCTTATAGGTATCATAGGCATAGGCATTAATGCTAAATAAAAGCAAGACGAAGACATACTGTAAACAGTGTGTAACTGTACAATATAAATATTGGAGAACGACCAGAAAACACTCTGGAGCCGCCCCTGCTTTGTGGCTGTAATCGTTCTGTGTGTCCGGAGGCCGACTCCACCTTCATCATCTACAGTTATAGATCTCTGCATGATTATTGGAAGTGGCCAGTCGTGCACGACACAGAGCAGAGCGTCGATATGAACTGGGCCTGTGTCTGGACACGTCGTCGGTGTGAAGCTGCAGAGGAGCAGGTTGGTCTGTGACGTTGGCAGGAACAGACAAGAGTGATTGAGTCACCGACACATGACGAGAGGAGCAGAGAGGTGGAGATGGAGGAGAGAGGAGCGAGGACGGACTCTCTGCAGGAGAAGGTGACTGATGAGGTGGGTGGAGAGCAGATGGAGCTGCAGACTGAGGGCCGACGCCGACTTGCACGATGAGGAGGAGTTGGCCCCTGCACCCACCATCGGCGGTCCCTGCTCCCGTCTATATTTAGCGCGGGGACCACAGATTGTAGCGAGGGCTCCGGGGCCTTGTGTTCAGACCGGTTGGCTGCTGCCATCCGTCTCAGCGCCCGCGGCCGGGCACGATCCCGGCTCACGCCAGCACAGAGGGGGGGAGGAGGGAGGGTGGTGGGGGGTTGATGATGATGATGATGGGGCCGTGTCGTCTGAGAGCACGTTTACTCAACACATGCACAGAGTCGTCACATTGTGTTGGAGCGGATCCTTCAGAAGCCAATGGGAGGATTCAGACACCT
>NC_140914.1:6416907-6720176 GCF_045865225.1 Trachurus japonicus | reverse complement strand
CCTTTATTTCACATACCATCACTATTCATCTAAATTTTTCCATCTAATAAATACAATAATTCCTATTTTACCCCTTCCACCGCACTCCCTCCTTTCTATCTTACTCTCTCTTCTTATCCCTTCATCCTCCCAACACACACATACCAATTCTCAAACCCCACCCCCCACCCATATCACCATAGTTTTTGATTATGTAGTTCTCGTGTTGTAGTAGTTTTTCTACACAGATTGTAGACTTCCTTCTTACACCCACCCTACATACACCCAAAACATGAACTACTACACACACCAAACACACAAAACACACCACCACCAAATCTCCCCTCACTACCACCTCCCTCACCCCCCCCTAGGCAACCTCATCTTCACTATAGACACAAACAGCTGCGTCGAGATGTAGAGGCTTTTAGATACCTACCACCCGTAGATTGTATATTTTATAGATTTAGTCCCGTTGTCAAATCTTTATATGATATAGATGACACCCCAACAAAACCCCCCTTATAGAGATAGATGATATAGAGAGAGGTGTTTGTTTTCAGTTATGATAGAGTTGTGCACTAGCCCCCCTCATAGTGTGTTTCCGCTGTGTTGTTTTGAGATCTGTTTAGTTAGTAGTGTCGCGCAAGCTCTTTTTCATAGATTATTATCACCAGAGAGATCACGGCGACGCGGCGCTGGCTACCACCGTGGAGGATCTCACCGTGTAGAGCATGTTTATTACAATAAAAAAAATATAACCCCTAAAATCAACCCCCCCATCCCCATTTCTTCCTTTGAAAAACCCCCACCTCCCTTAGGTGGTGATGTCACTATGATTGTAAAGCAGCTTTGATCTCCTATTTTCACTTTGTACCTGTGAACAACTTGAGATTCGAATAGTTGCACCTCTAACATGTCTACTAATGGTTTTATATGATTTGTCATGATACAGAATCACTGTGTTATGTATCTCACTCTCGGAAAAGTAGCGCACTTGAGAGTGGAAGATAGATGTGAGTGTGCTCACAGGACTCTGAGAGATGTGTCTATAAGACAGAGAAATCATGTGATGTCATGATGTCGTGAGATCGAACGCGCTCTCTATAATATGTGCCCGCAGTTATTGTAGTACTCGACCGATGTGAACTCACTATCTAGTGAAGTCTTTGTCCTCTTCCCGATGCTGACGTCGGCATTGTCTCTCTTGTGTTTCTGCTTCTCTCGCTGTTCTAGTCGGACCGGCCCAGATAACTGCATACCTCAATTCTACCTTGTGTAAAGGCGGTGCATGTAGTATAGAGTCTCTCGTGATCTCGCCGCGTCTCTGTGAGATGTGATCGGTCTCTCACTAGTGCTGTCTTAAAAGTCTGTTGTCCCACTGTATTTGTGTCTGTGAGATTCTGTAGAGAGTCTCCTCGAGAGACGTGTTGCGCCACTCGCGTGTGTTGGACATCCCTGGTCCGTCGTGCTGGTGTAGAAGACAGTCCTGTGTAGCCAGGTCTCGGTCATTGCGTGCTCACATCCTCGTGTACGACGGACTCTCGACGCATCGTCGCTCGCTCCTTCGAGTGACCGCCCTACTGTGAGATGGTCGCATGAGGGTGTGCCGAGATCGATCTCTCGATGTGGATGTGTGTGGTGGAGAGAGTGGACTCGCACGATGGATCTCGCGACGCTCGTCAGTCAGTGGAGTGTATGCCAGTGACTACGACTGATATGTGGGAGTCGCGCGCGTGTAGCGTGCTTCGTGCTCGCAGACTGTCGCAGCGCGCGCTACGCGCCCCACTGGCGGTGCCGGTCGCTTGTGGTTGTCGCTCCAGCGCGCGCGCGTCTGGTCTCCACCTGTTCTGATAGGTTCCGTGTGCGTCTGGTCCTCCGTGTCGCTACCAGTCACCTCATCTTGCGCGTGTACGTCATGGTGGATGTGCTTCTCTGGGATCATAGAAGATAGGATATGTTGTTCTGACCCTCCACGCATGTGCGAGAGTTCCATCAGGTGTTGAGTGATTGCTAGGGGTGTTACTTCTGAATTGG
The DNA here is from genome assembly GCF_045865225.1 of Trachurus japonicus. Lineage (NCBI taxonomy): Eukaryota > Metazoa > Chordata > Actinopteri > Carangiformes > Carangidae > Trachurus > Trachurus japonicus. The sequence continues at coordinate 6,718,160 of NC_140914.1, read as the reverse complement.
TCCTGGTCCGTGCCAGTTGTGTGCGCAGATCAGCAGAGCGGTTGCGATAGAGATGCGCTCGCTGTTGCATGTCCCTGCTAGGCGCAGTCGCTGGTATCTCGTGGTCACACAGAGTCCGTCGAGGTATAGCTCAAGCAGCGCGAGGAGGAGGAAGAACGCGAGTGTGAATCTCTGCGTGAGGTGTGTGTCGGCTGCTGAGGTGTTTCGTGTGAGAGGTGTGCCGTTAAGTGGTATGGAGCTGAGTGTGGCTAGTCTGGGTTGTGCAGTGAATTTACTCTCCATCAGAGATAGATAGCGCGTGCGAGTGAAGAGATGTGATACTATATGATAGTGAGGCTCGCTGGGACTCCGATTATGAGTGCGTTAGTTGTGTAGCAGGTGGTGCTAGAGTGGCTTTGGCGTGCAGATACCTCCACCTCTGAGGCCCTGAACTCACCTCGCCGTGGCGCGTTGTGTCGTCGTGTGCACAGAAAACTCCTTTCTCCTTCCTCCGAGCGCTTAAAAAGGGCACAGCAGCGCCCGGCAACATCTCCCCCACATCTGCTAGAATCCACAAAAAAAAAAACCCTCCTCGTCTCACTGGGCAGGATTGACATTCAGTCCAAATGTCAAAGCAGCTCAAGCCATTTTTGACTTTGTGTCCCTGCTCTTACCTTCCCCATCTCCACCACCTCCAGGACTGTTGAGGGTGGTGGAGGGGGGAGGGGGGGGCAGCGTGGGGTGGTGGGGGCGGCTGTCACTGATGAGTGATGAAGGATTAATCTGTTCTGACGCCAAAGTCTTCTGAAGGTGTGACAAAACTCCAACATCAATCCATCTCCGAGTGCAGACGCGGCTCTGCATCGAGTCCGGATGAAAGTTTTCAGGGTCAGAAATCGACCTGGATCTTCTCGTCCTCCGCTGACCTGTGGACTCGTCATCACCTTCATCTGCAAAACCATCTGAAACTTACCACACTTTTATCAATAGGACAATTTAAATCCATAACTGCATCTTATTTTACCTCCAACTGCTCCTGTTTTTAACTATAGACTTTTCTGTTTATGCTTGTATGTTTCAAGCATTTTGTGCTATGTCTTGTCCTCAGATCTTTTGTCTCGGCTATATTGCAAATGAGGTTGCTCCTCAATATATTTCAGAGTTTAAATAAAGGTTATAATAATCTCATGTCACAACCTCCTCCTCCTCTGTAAGGGCTCAGGTCCTTTGCAGAGTTTTAAATTGCGACTTGAAGCAGTTTTGTCTTGATTTTAAATTTTGTTCACATTCACACCGACAGTTTCTTTGGGGGGCTTCGCTACAAAGCTGCACTGGTGACTGTCAGCTCAACAAACCAATAAAGACTAGATCCACCTCCTTGTGGTTGTATCCCTACGCCAACCAGATTAAATCCGTGTTTATCCAGAGTTACATAAAACGTTGTTTTATGTGAAACGTTGTTTTAAAGCAGTGGTCTCCAAACTTTTTTTGGCTCGTGACCCCATTTTGACATCACAAATGTCTGGCGACCTGCAATCACGTGACTGCATGTGATCGTGGCCGTCAATCAAGATACGCCAGCTCAGATATTTTTATATGCTGCATTTTATTTGAACTCGATTTATATTCGAGAAAGTGAAAGTATAGAATACAGTTGTTAAAGATTGTGTGCGGTGTTTTTAATCACAATTAATAATTTAATCAGAAAGAATAAGAATTGGTTAAAAAAATATTTTCATCAGTATTTTTTTTTTAATCAATTACTAGACATTTCAGGCGATAAACACTGTCTTAAAAGTTGAATATTATGGAGAATGCTTGTTAAAAGCTATATTTTCCCAAAAATAATACATCAACGGTCTGGCAACGACTGCAGGAATTATTTTTGATGGTGGGATTCTGTTCATTCTCCATATTCAACCTTTAATTGCTGTGTTGATAGTGACCTTTGACCATTGGCCACCAGGATCTAATCAGTCTGGAGTCCAGATGAAGATTTACTCACCAAATAAGAATATACCGAACTCCATCAAGGCGTTGGAGCGATGTTGCATTCACAAGGCCAAAACTAAAATTTGAGATGTCACCGTGAACTTTGACTTTAAAGAACTGTCCCACATTTTTGAAAAAACCCATCCTAGTATGTTTGGTTAACATAAATCGGTTTTATTTCTGTTTTGAACCTGAAATACTTGTTCTGGCTCTGAGGATTTCAGCACACATTAGACCTGGGTCAGTTTTTTAAATCAAGCTGTAATGTCACTAATTTGTCTCATTATTTTACAGCTAAACGACTCAGTCTTTCCTCCGATGCTCCATTTTTCTCCTGTTGGGAGCCGTCATGACGTTTCACTTCAGTCTAATTCAGACGTGCAAGGTCTTCTTGTCGTCTTCTTTTAAGTGCAGCATCGTTCCCTCTTTTCCTTTTTCATTTCGGTCGCGTGACTCTTAACCTTTACTTGGCTCCCCGCCTGCCTCCAAACATCCCGCCGCCTGTCCATCAGTCACCGCCCACACGGCGGCGCGAACAGACACAGTGATCACTCAAACCAACAGCAGCACAGCTCCGACTCACTGACACACAATCCAGAGTCCACTACACACTCACCGACACTCACACACTAATTAACACCAACACCGGCCGGATCGTCACTAGAAGTAAAACGTCTTTCTTTTTTAATTACACTTTACGTTTTTTTTATTCAGACAAACAATCAGATCAATGACATCACGTTTCTTTTCTTTAAAAAAAAAAAAAAAAAGCTTCTGTGTTTTCTTATTCTACAAAAACATTGAAATTTTTTTTTACATATAAAAAATAAAAATACAAGACAAAGATGAGCTGAGACAAAAATCTGCAAACTCCCAAAAGGGAAGAGCGAAAAAACTCCCACAAGTCCTTTGGGTTTCCAAGGTTTTCATTGGTCTAATGACCTGTTTGCTATAGAGACCTTAAAATGGTTGTTTTTTTGTGATTTTCATTCGCTAATGAAACAGTGAAGGAGTCTTCAGAGATGCAGAACAGTGGCCGGTGGTTCCTGTGTGACCGTGTGATACCTCAGACATCCTCAGGGAAGTCGGACCTGCTGCTGCTGCTGCTGCTGCGACTGACGGAGGTTCAGGTTCAGGTGTCTCGGTCTCACATGGGGTAGTTCAGCACCACGTCCTGTTTGGCCAACTCCAACAACATAGGATCATCGAAGAACTTGCTGATGCTCACGTCTTCGCTCAGACCCTGCGGAACGACAATCATGGACATTAGTCATTCAAAAAAAATTTAATTTAAAAAGTATAAATCAAAGTCTGTGATTTAGAGACCGGAGACTCACCTTGCGCCTTCGGGTCTTGATCATGAACTCTCGGGCCAGATGTGGTGCGGGCTGCGGCTCCAGAGGCCGGATGACGATGCTCTTGTCCAGCGGGTCACCAGGTACGATCTGAAACACAGAAACAACAGGTTCTCTTGATACCAGGACTGATCGTCTAAAGCTTCATCTCCACATCCCCAAGAACCAGGAGCCTTTTGAGAAACCATTCGCATTTCTACCCCAGAAACCAGTGCTATCTACCGCCTGATTGGTTGAGCACTCACTGCGTTTTATTCTTAAAAGCCATAAAACGATCGGACTCTTTCTTGTATTCACAATCTGTTTCCTCTCATGAGCCTGAAGTTGTTTTAGAGGTAAATGCAGAGACTGCTTGCTGAAAAACTGTCCCTGAAGGCAACGCGCATCAGCGGTTTTGCATGAATTTACACGTGTCCGTCTCGTAACGTTCTGTTATTATCTCATAGCGTGGTGAATGTGCAGGTCACAACTTGTCCACCAGAGCGTTTTGGAGTTGTTGGATTGTGTATTTGATGAGTTTGATGAGGGAAACCAAGAAATCCCATTAGCCTCCGAGGCGGTTCTAAAAATAGCTTGCACCAACAAATAAAGGTAACGAACCTACTGCTGTTACGGCAATGGGCCAGTTTGCCAAAATATTGAACTATCCCTTTAATGACTACAATGAACTGGATGAAGGCGATTAGAAGCATCAATTCCGATCGACCCATCACGGTTTTTCAATGAAGATCAGTCAGTAGTGATTAACGACTCCAGTGAAACCAGAGGCAACGGGCGACTGGACTCTATGGGAATCCTCTCTCTCTCTGTGTGCACAATCAGTGTGACAACAGGAAACACAAATCAACCTCTCGGTGCTTCAACAAAGCTGCGTTGACACTTGTCGACCTCGCATTAAATATCTGATTTAGTTGCAACTCTGTCTCCCTTGTTCCTGAGTCAGGACCACGCATCCATCAACGAGATGGAGGGGGAAGAGGGGAAGAAAAAAAAAGCAACGTGTGAGCGCTGTCACTCTTTCCTTTCAGCCGGCGGTGACCAACAACACAAAGCAGCACAGGCGGCGGTGCAACGTTAGCAGGTCGACGTAAGAAGAAGTTAAATGTCCACAGGCTTTTAAAGTGACTCACTAAGTCCATTATCTTAAGTAGCTCCTGGTGTGACCTTCACAAAATGACCTCATGGGTATGGATATATGATACATCCACCTAAAGCACCGGAGCAGCAGGAGGAGGAGGGATGATGATGGATCTGAATTCAGGAGGTAGACTGGACTAAATCAGAGTTTCCCGGCCGCGAGGAAAGATTACAACAGGAGGAAAAAAAAAAAAACAATCAATGGAGTGGCTGAAGCCCAATCAACAGATGGTGGAGAGCTGCTAGCGACAGTAACTCAACACTGCCTGGTTTACATGCCAGCACTGGAAGCACAAAAAAAATCAAACCAACGGAGGAGGACGGAGCCACAACGAGGCCTCTTGGGTTTAATTGGGGCCTCCTGTGCTGTGCTGTGCTCATTTTCTGGGGCAGTGGAGTCGATCCGTGCAAGAAGGAGTCGTTTCTGTCAATCGGATCAGCTACAAAAGACTCTGGAGAGAAACGTAGTACATGTTCCCCGACATAGGCATCATTAAATGGGAGCAGATACATGGAAACAACAACAACCGGTCTCAGAGGAAACTGTCTGTTAATTCACAATTTTGAATTCCCTCGGCTCTGACAACACGCTGTGGTTCACTCTGCCAAATCAAAAACTGCCAGAGGTTTTTTTTCCATTTATTATTATTTATTTATTCTGTATATTCACTTTCACTCAACATTAATAATTCATGTCGAGCGTCTGGTCATCTGTTGCAGTTTCTCCTCCAGGGGGATGAAAGACAAGTTGTAGAAAATAAAACGTTCCACATTGAAAACCTCTGAGATCCCAGATTTTCCTTCCAGACGAGTGGACTCTGCAGTGAAATATTAATCTGCACTAAGTGGAGATAATTTCTCCTGACACAGCTCTGCAGAGTGCAGACACAAACACACGTCAGACACGGCAGGCGGAGACGGCCGCATTATACTTAAAACTTAATGACTCAACACTCGGCTCTACTCCACATCAAAAGCTGTTTAGTGGGAGCGACAGACATGTGCATGTTGGTCACTCTGCTGCACAAGCTGCACCGTGTGTGTGTATAAAGATATATATAGTATATATAGAGTATATACAGCTCTGGAAAAAAATAAGAGACCACTTTCACAAATGTTTCTTAAAAGCATCTCTACATGTATGACAGTCATTCACATAACACAACTCATTCTACTTAATGAGACACTGATGAGGTCATCACCTGAACCACATCTGGTTTTATAGGAAGATTATAAAAACCACTGCTGGGATTAAACATTGACATTATCCCACAAAAACTGATTTATAAACTCTTCCTGAGTTAAAATATTCTTGCTGTGTTGTTTAGGAATAAATATCAACATGTTTTCTTTGCATTATTATTATTCAAGGTCTGAAAAGACTTGATATTTTTGTTATTTAGACTAGCTTAGTCATTTTCAGCCAATAAAAGCTCTAAATGACAATATTTTTATTTCAATTTTGGAAGAAATGTTGTCGGTAGTTGATAGAATAAAACAACATTTTTTAAATTTAATTTTACTCAAACACATACCTATAAATAGTAAAACCAGAGAAACTGATCATTTTGGGAGTGGTCTCTTAATTTTTTCCAGAGCTGTATATACATATATATAGGGATGACAGGAGGAGGCCACATCCAAACCTTTTTACAACACAAACACACACATTCCCCACCTGACCTCATCTGTTTATCTTTTTAAATATGTAAAAAAAAAAAAAAAGATTATGTGTAATTTGGTGGCAGGTGTTGGCGACGAGCTCGTAACGCTGGTTACAGCCGACATGAGAGTGAATCTCAGGCGAACACTTCAAACCTGCAGCGGCGCCTCCTCTTGTTTTCATGTTCCTAGTTTCATCTGTTGATCTGATGTGTGGGAGCTGATGTCTGGAAAACGACGTCTCCTCGGAGACGCAGCTGAGTGGGATGAAACCTGCAGCTTTCTGTTGTTGCATTAAAGAGGCTTCACACTTACATGAACAACCTCTGTGGACACACACACAGCATCGGTGCATTTAAACCGGTTTTCATTGAGTTTCCAATGGAAGTCAAGAGCCAAATGCGAAAAACTGTGCAGATTCTGATTCTGGTCTGAAACTTTGTGGACGCACGATAAATCTTGTGATGTTTATAAATTGGACGCATGTGCACACGCTTCATTTCCACTCCCACAATCAGCCATGAATGGATGAAGACTCAGCTTCAATCAGTCAGTGGAGATAAAAACACAGGTGAACAGAAGAACTGTTTCCTCCATTGTGAAACTGAGGCAAAAACATCATCGTCGTCGTCTTCACTGCATGTGTAAAGTCTGTTTAATTCTCTCGCTTCATTTATTGAGATTAGAGACGTGTTAACGAGGCCCCAGAGACTCCGACACTGTGATTAGAAAATATTAAAATAGCACCAAACTGCTCACTGAACGACTCAATATTAAAGATATTAAACGATAATGAGATTCTAACCCTCGTATTTTGTATTTTCACTGAGAAAACTCTGTCTCGCTTCAGAGCCTATGTTAATTAACACTAATGAATGTTTGTTAAATGACAAACACATGGTTGTTGTGTGTTGACATCATGTACATCTGGATATCGTTACCTGCCAGTGGTGGAACACAGACAGAGCGAAGGCCTGTCCCTGTGTGTGCGTGCGGAGGTCGGTCTCGAAGCCGAAGGAGTCGATGGCCGGGATGAAGGCCTTGATGGTGTAGAGCGGGGAGCCGGGGATTGGTGCATCCTGGGTCACGTGACCTCTGATAGACGACAAAAACACAGGAACAGAAATAAGAATCACATGAATTCAATGACTATCTGATCTAATCAATCAGATATATGAATGAATTCCAACTTGATGCATCAGTGAGGAAGTGACTGCACAACTTCTACCTTAACTAAAGCTGCACAACTTATTGCAATCCACTTGTAATTTTGCAACATCCATATTTGCAGAAGCTGCGTTTTTGTGTTGATAAAGATAAAAATGTTGAGCACTGACAGTGTTGTTAAAGGGATAGTTCAATATTTTGGCAAATGGGCCCATTGCCATAATCCCTATAGTCATAGCAGTAGGTTTGTTACCTTTAATTGTCAGTGCAAGCTATTTTTAGAACGGCCGAACCGAGGCAAATACAGAGACTGCTTGCTGAAAAACTGCCCCCAACAGGAACGCGCATCAGCGGTTTTGCATGAATTTACCTCTAAAACAACTCTGTCTAGTATCGTTCCGTTATTATCTCATAGCGTGGTGAATGTGCGGGTTACAACTTGTCCACCAGAGCGTTGTGGAGTTGTTGGATTGTGTATTTGATGAGTTTGATGAGGGAAACCAAGAAATCCCATTAGCCTCTGTAGTGTAGCTCTGAGCAGCTCACGGCTCTGCTCCGCCGTTCTAAAAATAGCTTGCACCGACAATTAAAGGTAACGAACCTACTGCTACGACTATAGGGATTATGGCAATGGGGCAATTTGGCAAAATGTTGAACTATCCCTTTAAGTGTTGTGTTGCAAATCATGTTCTAAAGCTGTAAAAAGCGACAAAATAAGATTTGTTTTGTACACAACAAACATCACATCATCAATTTTCAAATGACTGTTCACACTGAAAATCACAACATGACTTATTTGTACTCTTTCCTTCACATCTTCCTTTTTCCTTCTTTATATATCACAACACAAGTACATATTTTTATTTTTTTATGGCCATTTTATAATCTTTTACTCCCTCACATACTGTACTTCTTAATCGTTCTTTTCCTGGGGAAGCAGCTTTAACTCAACCTAATCTCCACATGGGATCAATAAAATACTCAGGTTCCTACATTTCAAAGAATCTTTATCAGCAGCGCTGCAAACTAAATGATCATTTAATCTAAATATCCTCCTCAATTATATCGATATCTCAGTGGAAAAGCAGTCACGCTGCCGCAGCAGCATTTCTGCTTAAAGAATTCACTAAAATGCTGAATCCATTATGTAAATAGCTGCTCATTATGGAGCTGTAGTATCAACATTTTCCTCCGTGCACATCGTGTGTAATGAGAGTGGACCGACCTCCTCCGAGCCAGAACCGTGTACACAGCAGACACACAATCAGCCGGAGCCTGGACCTCCACAAAGTAATAGGGCTCCATCAACCTTGGCGTGGCCTGCAACACACAAGAGAGCCTGTACGTTAAAAAAAAAAAAGGTGGGACAAAAGCCTATAGAAACAGTATGGCTGCCTTATGGATTTATGGCAGGAAGAAGCCAAAGGAAGAAAAAGAAGAAGAAGCCAAAATGGCGACAAGGGGAACCCGTTCCTGGATGACAATTAAAAAAAGACGGCATGTCAGCAGAAATCCCAAACTGTAATCAAGGTAATGGAACATTAAAGAAGGTGAGGAGGGGGGGAGGAGGGGGAGTAATGGTGGATGAGTGGAAGAATAGTGAGGTGGGAAGGTGGAGGGGTTGATCTCACCATGAGGAAAGCCGAGTACACCACCCTCCTGGCCGTGGGGATGACCTGGCCTCCGCCGCGGTGCAGCGGCTCCTGAGCGATGACGGCGTCCAGGATCTTAAACTTGACATTTCTGATGGCTGAGGGGGGGATTGGGGAGGGGGCAAAGAGAAAAACATGTCACCATTTCCCCTCTCGCTGAGCGTCACAGCAGCATGACGTCTTAAATGTTGAGGAGGAAATTCCAGGATGGAGAAAACAAATGAGGTTTTTTATTTATTTAGTTGGAAAAAGAAGAAAAAACAAACTCACGCTCGTCACACAGAGGCCCCTCCCTGGTTCCCCACTGGAAGCCCTGGACGATGCTGTCTTTGACCGAGCCCAGCAGCGCCTTGTCCACCTACAGGGACCAAACACAGTGTGTTACTAGAGCTACATTAACCCCTTCTTTTCCTTTAGCTGCTGCTTTAACAGGTCGTCTGTGAAGGACAAGAACCGCTTCAACAACATTGTTAAATGAGAGCAAAACAAGTCACTACACATTGTCTTTTATTCCTTCTGCTGTAAAGCTCTGAATCGAAGACCCCACCCATTTTAGATTAAATTAACTTATTTTTATGGTAAATCTTTTTTGTTTTTATTTATTTGGACTGATTTTATGTGCCCATATGTAGTGTAGTGTTGGTACTCGAGTAAACCTTGGAAATGTGGTCGTCTTGAGATCACATTTTCAACGTCTTGGTCTTGTCTTGGTCTCGGTCGAGCTGGACTCAGGATATTTTCTCAGGACCACAGCTGACACCTTTTTTACCACAAATGTCTCTCTGTCACCTGCTCACTTTGGTTTATGTGATGTAATTTAATGACTTTAAGATAATTAAAGTTGTTCTATTAAAGTATCTGCTTGTGTGTAATCATCTGAAAAACTTGGTGTCACCAGCATCAACAGTGGGAGGAGACTTCAGCAGGTTCTGTGCCGCTGTGTTATTCTGTTCAATCCAAACTTTGTCTGAATTAAACATGGTTTAGATTTTATATAAAATATCTTTTCTTTTTAGCTGAGGAGGAATAATGTAAATATCATGCCATATGATTATTATGAGGACTGGCAATGAATACAGTAATGGTCTTGCATTGGTTTGGTCTTGGTCTTGACCACAACACGACCCATATGTCTCTTTAAGGTCGGGGTTTTTTTTTTAAACTGTATTGCGTGAAATCCTCTGACTTCAACCAATTAATGAAAAGCTTTTTCACAAAAATGAAAAATGTCCATCACCTGTGAACAGACAATCCTGTAAAAACACCATTCAAACGTTTTGAACGCCACAAATAAATTCATCGGATCGTGAAGCATCTATCAAAAACTGTGATAAATAAAGTTGTCTGAACCTGAACTGAGCTTAAACAAACATCAGCAGCTGTGTGTCGTCTTCAGATGTGAATTAATAAAGTTTTTTTTTTTTTCTCCTCGTCATTTTGACGACTCGAACTCAAACATTTTCTCAGGGCGACAACGGACTAGTTTGATGTTTATATAATTATATTATATCAAATTATACACAAAAAACTGAATTACTGTCATCTGAGTGTGTGGCTCTGGGGCTCAGAAAATTAAATCAGCAGCAGTTAAATTTTATTCGTCAGAACTGATTTGATTTCAGTGAATCTCACATTATGTTATAAAGCACATTTTCCACCATTTAACCATTTTATAGTGAGTAAATGCAGCTAAAAATATTATTTAAAGGACAAGGACGTTCAAAGTTTTCTACAAATGAAGGTAGACTAATTTCCCAGCGTATGATGAACACACCAGCGAAATTGTTTTTTCACCATTAATAAGGATTTTACCTTGTTTCCTTATATTATATTATATTATATTATATGACCCTGTTCATCATGAAAACGTAATCAAAATCATCTCTAGCACGCCGTTTGTCATGTTGTTGTCAATTTGCATGACAGCAGACGATCTAAAATGTAACTTAAGTCGAGCAGCAGAGGATTAGCTGAACTTTTGCAACACGATGCAGATGATGACGTGTCGTGGTTTTAGTAGACTTTGTCTCATTTCGAAGCATATGAATGAAAAATGGGACTTGGTTGCAGCTCAGTGTGAGTCAACACATGACAGCAGGTGTGACATCTGTAGATTTTTTTCTCTCCTTCCACCAGATAAACCAATTTTCAAAACAGACGTTACTCATCATCATGGTGTTTCCTGCCCGTCAAGACATAACTCACCTCAGACGGCAGCGTGTCGTCCACCAGGATGTTTGGTCCCGTCGTGTCCGGACCGAAGGCCCAGATGGACCTGGCGGCGAGCAGATCCCAGTCGTACTTCGTCTGGAAAAACTCTCCCAGCTTCTTCCTGCCGGGAAAAGACAGAAGAGCTGTCGGTCGGACAGAGGAGATTTTTTTTTTTTTTTTTTTTGCTTAACGTGTCAGTCGGGGACATTAAGGAGATTGGTTGATCGGGGGGGCAGAGGGGTTAATGGAAGAGGAGGAGCGGAGCGAAGGTTTAGTTTAATGGTGTGTGAAGTATGTTGCTCCTCTGGCATCGCCGCTGCGTGCTGGCACCGCTGGGTCCAGATGGCCTCGCAGATGAGTCGCGCACTGACGGGAAGCTGCTCTCGAGCTGAACGCACACACACACACACATCATGCTCCCCATGTCACGCGGACGGGGAAATTCATGCATGCTTTTAGTGCATGATTCAATTACTGGGAGTGAACTAATCAATAGTCTGAGGGGTTTTCTTTAAGAAGCACATATGATGTACAGACTCTGCTTTACTTTACTTACAGTGCAAATGCATATCAGTGATGAATTCAACTTAAAAAAATTGCACTTTTTCTACGTTTCATCTCAAGTATTGATCCGTAAGAAAACAAATGTGTGGCTTAAAGAACCATCTTCATCATCATCTCAGTGTAGTTTTTCCATCTCTTCTCTCAGCTTCTCTTTGGAGCTCTAGGAATAACAGGTCGGTGTCAGCCAATCAGAGGAGAGGAGGCTCTGAGCCTCACTTCTAATTGACTGTTTTCTCACGTGATCCAAAAAAAAAAAAAAAAAATGGAGCAGATTTCAGAATAAAACACTCAGAGAAACTAAATCCTGCAAAGTGTTGGATGGTGCATGGATCCAGGTGGTGGTGGGCGGGGCTTAGGTTGACTGCTTTGTTGTGACATCACAAAGTGACAGGAAGTCCTGACGGCTGGTTTTAAGGCTCAGTTTCTGAATACAGGCTGTGTGCATTTCTCTGTGGACTGAGGCTTTGATACTTTCACAGTATTAATATAGAACCTAGAGCTGCTTTATAATCACACACACAAACATCTACCTTTATACAGTATGGACAACACCTACCTTTATACTGTATGGAGCTTTAACACAAACATCTACCTTTATACTGTATGGAGCTTTAACACAAACATCTACCTTTATACTGTATGGAGCTTTAACACAAACATCTACCTTTATACCGTATGGAGCTTTGATATCAAAGTGCAGAATATTGACATTCAACTTGAACAATTAAAACTGATGACACCTCATGACAACATGAGGAAACTCAGGGACTATTCCTGTGGCTCTAAAAAAAAAGGGGGATTATTGCCCTCTATTCCGGTAACTGCACTTTTAAAATGATTATTTCAGCCATAGGGATTTCTATATTCGTCTTCCTTCTTCAATGACAACATTTAATTAAAGAGCCAATCGTCAGTCTTGTACGCCGGCTCATTTATCACTGCTGAACGAGGAATAAATGAGAATAAATGATCGGTCAGAGCAGCTCTGAAAGATGGAGGAATTAATAAAGCGAGTACAATACCAGAGTGAGACAGGGAAAATCTATAGGCACGTTACATCACCTCGATTAATTAAGACATCACTTAAAACTTCTATATATATATATATATACATATATATATATATATATATGCTTGTGTGTGTGTGAAAGTGTGTGATATCTTGTACATCATACCTGTTCCATGTGATCTGCACCACTTCGTTCTCGATGTCCTCGGCCAGTCCCTTCTCCAGGGGCTCAGCAATCATGGTGATCTTATTCCTGTCAATCACATCACACAGCTGTCAATCACAAAGACGCACACAAACACACACACGCACACACACACACACACACACACACTCGGGGTTTGGGAAGACACTCGGCCGGAGGGAGGGACTGACTCTGACACAGTCCAACTGATCTCTGCAGAGCTCGGCTCAGCAACAGAACGACAACATCCAGAGACCCACAGATCGGCACAGAAACCCGACGAGAAAATGTTACTACAAAACACCAATAATCAATCAATAAGATGTAGAAAAAATAAATAAATACAAGTAATAATAGTAATACACACTTCTTGTTTGGCGTTTCAGCAAAGCACTTGAGAGAAGACGTCTCCACGACCGTTTCACAGAAGGTAACGACAGGGTCGGCGACCTGAGGGTGGAGATGGAGAGAGTGATGCGTTCAGGGTCAGGACGATGTTTTGTGTCCAAGAAACAAATTAAAATAAAACTTTCCAGACATTAAAATGATTAAAAACACAACCATTTTAATATATGTTGTGTGTTATGGAGATAAAACTGTAGCGCAACCTCATGTCACTGTTGCATTTCCTACACTTTACCACTGAAACTACAACAGCAGCTGGGTGGTGGTTAAATATCATGTGATGTATTTTGATTTGGTCTTTGTGGGAACTGTTGGTTTTTCTATCTGTGGTAAAATTCAATCCTGACTCAAAACCTCCAGATCATGTTTATTTTGTTTTTGGGGGCTATAAAAATAAAATAGAATAAACTAAACTAAACTGAAATTTTATATCATTGTCATGTATCAGTGGAAGTTTCATGATACAATGAACAATCATCAGAACGACGTCCAATCGCTCACCTCTTTGCAAATCTAAGATAAGACTTTTATTGAATGGGAATGGGAAATTAATTTATCACAGTAGCAAAAACAAAAAGTAAAATGTAAATATAAAAAAGACATTTTGTACAGTTTGTGTGTTTGTTGAAGAAAAAACATTGCACGGTATGAGGGTGTGAAATAAATAATAATAAATATACAGTGGGTATATACAGAATAGAAAAAATATATATAACTACAGGTAAATAACTGTATAAATTGAACCAGTTGTAGAAGTAAAGGGAATTAACTTATTCTTCTATTGATTGTTAAGGCCCCCAGCCGATAGTCTTAGTAAATTATTCAACTCTATCATATTAAATTAACATTAAATTGAATTTAAACACTGTAGAGTAAAATCAAAAGGAACTCACTTTGATGTCGATCTCCGAGTACATCTTACGCAGGTCATGCATGACACAGTCCAGGTAGAGTTCACCTGTGCCCAAGATAACGTGTTCTCCAGACTCCTCCACCTGAGAAACACACACACACAGACACACACACACACACACACACACACACACAGAGACACACACACACACAGAGACACACACACACACACACAGAGAAAGTCAATAACAGTTTCTGCTGCAGCAGTTTCCGACGGTTTGTAACAGTTTTCCCTCTTTTTTTCCCTCCTCTCTCCATGAAGGAGACTTAGATCTGTGAGCCGTGACCTTTTCAAATGTCGCAGCAGTTGAACCACATGAACCGTCGAGTCTGAACCTGTTGTGAAGAAACACCTCGGTGCCGACTGACTGACGTTACCTTGGTGGTTAGAGACGGGTAGCTCTTGTTGACCTTCCTCAGTCCGTCCAACATCTTTGGCAGCTCTGACGGGTTGACGGGCTCCACTGCGATCTTGATCACCGACGCAGTGTTGAACTTCAGCGGCCTGAAGATCTGAGCCTGGAGGAGAGAGAGGAGAGGAGGAAAGTGTTTGGATCTCATGTCTTAAACTTTCATTTTAAAGGGTTTTTCTTGAAGTGCCGATCCATAAGGGTGCAGTTCTCTCTCTGAGGCTCCTCTCTTCTGACTGACAGATTTCAGGAAACTAAATCCTACAACTTGAGTCCTGACAGCTGGTTTTCAGGATGTGCTGTTGCTCATGAGATACAGATAAACATCCCATTGCTCTCTCTTTCTCTCTCTCCTGTGTCTCACCTCTTCATTTCCTCTGGGCTCTGTGATCGTGGCGGTTTTGACGATCGGCTGGTCGCAGCCTTCGATCAGGACCCAGTTACCTGCCGGTACTCGATTCACTTCGATCTGGTATCTGAAAAAAACGACAATTCAAACTTTATTTATAGAGCACTTTTCATACAGGAGGAAACAGCCCAAAGTTTTTTTCAAAATAAAACGATAGACAACAAACAATATATACACACATAGACTCACACTCATGCAACATTAAAAATAGGGCTGCCCCCGACCAAAGATTTTCTTGGTCGACCAGTAGTCGTAATTTATGGCGATTTGTCGACTAATCGACCCCCCAACCCCAGCGAGCGAGCGTCACAACTTCCTGTATCCGGCCCTTCAAATTAAAAGCCCTACAGCCTTTCTACAGTTCAGTCATGTTGATTTTGACTTAATTTTGACAAACACGGCTCTCAATGTTTTGTTTTTTTGTTTTTTTTCCTGCGACCGATCAACCAATGAAATTTTGGTCGGCTAAAGATTTTTTGCCTATTTGGGGGCAGCCCTAATTAAAAACATTGAGGAATTTTAAAAAAGCAGAGGAAACACTATCTTACACCAGAAAATGGATAAAAGAAGATAAAAGAATATAAAAAATAAATAACTGCTCAGGTCAAAAAAAGGATAGAAAAATCAAATGGCATAAAATAATAAAGACCATATTGATTACTGGACGGGGCGTTACCTGGCGACGGAGATCCAGAGCCGTCCCACGGTGCAGACCTGGGAGTCCTCCTCGTCCTCCAGGGTGTAGTTCTCTCCCAGCACCTTGACGGGCTGTCCGGCCTGGATGGTCCCGCTCAGCACGCGGCCGAAGGCGTGGAACTGAACGCCGTCCTCGGTGCTGTACATCTTAGTGGTGTGGCACATCAAAGGGCCCTGAGGGCGAGAGACATGAGGGGGATTAGAGAAAGAGAGAGGGCAGAAAATAGGGCAGAGAAGTCTTATCGCTGGAATAAAACATTTCTACCTAAAGACATACAGCTCTGGAAAAAATTAAGAGACCACTCCCAAAATGATCAGTTTCTCTGGTTTTCCTATTTATAGGTATATGTTTGAGTAAAATTAAAAAATGTTTTGTTTTATTCTATCAACTACCGACAACATTTCTCCCAAAACTGAAAAAAAAAAAAAATGTCATTAAGAGCTTTTATTGGCTAATGACTAAACTAGTCTAAATAACAAAAATATCAAGTCTTTTCAGACCTTGAATAATAATAATGCAAAGAAAACATGTTCATATTTATTCCTAAACAACACAGCAAGAATATTTTAACTCAGGAAGAGTTTATAAATCAGTTTTTGTGGGATAATGTCAATGTTTAATCCCAGCAGTGGTTTTTATAATCTTCCTATAAAACCAGATGTGGTTCAGGTGATGACCTCACCAGTGTCTCATTAAGTAGAATGAGTTGTGTTTGTGTTGGTATTTAAAAAATAAAAGAATGACTGTCATGTAGAGATGCTTTTAAGAAACATTTATGAAAGTGGTCTCTTGTTTTTTTCCAGAGCTGTATATAAGAGAAGAAAAAAGCAAAATGAGAACTTTAACAGGAAGTTGGAGAATTGGTTTCATTAACAGCTTCTTTAGTTTAAGATAATTAGCTGAAGAGACACTGCTGGTTAAGAGGATGAGGAGTTAACTAACTAACTAACATCATCTGCTCCATCGTACTCACGTCAGGGTCACACTCCGCCATGGCCTCCCCCAGGTCCGAGTCCAGTCCGCCAGTGTAGCTGTGCTCGATCTTGATCCTGGCGCCCTCTTGTGGCGAAGGGATGTGTTGCACGCACATGTCCACGAAGCCTGGAGGGAGGAGGAGGACACGGTCCATTTAAAACCGATTCATGATGTTTAAACTGAAGCGTGACCGTTCATTATCTCCAGATTAAAATAATAATCATATGCAAATAGCTCAGATAAAAACTCTGCCTCACAGTTCATGCAGCACTAATATCATTACTATTAGAGCTTTATCTACATAGAAAAAAGGATGTGCTTTAGATTTATGATTGATGCTCAAGTGTATAGATTTTTAAAAACCTTTGTGATTGTATTGTCTGTATCTATTTATTATGTTTTTACTCCTATTTTATTATATACTTTTCTTTTCTTGGATGGTGTTTTAAGCACTTTTTATTATGGACAATGTTCCTTTCTGTGTCTTTTAGCGCAATACTAAACTCCAAGAGAGCCTGGTACAATAATTCATATGGGCCTGGACTTTTGGTTTGTGCACAAATGGCAAATTTATAAATCTATCTATCGTAACTTTGATATAATAAACAATCAGAGGCATGAGGGACATGAGCTGTGCATCCTTTGTTCTCATGTTAAGTTGGTAACGATGCTAGATTTTTGTTTGTTAGAATGACCGGGAAAAAAATCTCTGCGTCTATTTGGGTGTGATTTGAATGTCTAACATGAGTCAAGAAGTTTAAAACATGTAAAAGAGCAGAGCACAGTAAAGTTATGCAGGACTCTATATAAAGCTTAAAGGGACAGTTCAACATTTTGGCAAATTGGCCCATTGCCATAATCCCTATAGTTTTAGGAGTAGGTTTGGTACCTTTAATTGTCGGTGCAAGCTGTTTTTAGAACAGCAGAGCAGAGCCGCAAGCTGGAACATTATGGACGGAGTTGTTTTCGAGGTAAATTAAGGAAAAAGTTTTTCGGCAAGCAGTCTCTGTATTTACGTGGTCATAGCGTGGTGAATGTGCAGGTCAAAACTTGTCCACCAGAGCGTTTTGGAGTTGTTGGATTGTGTATTTGATGAGTTTGATGAGGGAAACCAAGAAATCCCATGAGCTTCCGTAGCGTAGCTCTGAGCAGCTCACGGCTCTGCCCCGCCGTTCAAAAAATAGCTTGCACCGACAATTAAAGGTAACGAACCTACTGCTATGACTATAGGGATTATGGCAATGGGCCAATTTGCCAAAATGTTGAACTATCCCTTTAAATATTTTAAACTGCACCACACACACACACAAATAAAGCAGGACAGACAGAAACTAATGAGGTCATACCAGTAAACTCTCCAAAGAAGCGGTTGCAGACGAGCCTCAGCAGGGGTCTGATGTTGAGCTTCAGCTCCTCTTTAGTCAGGTGGATCCCCAGCTCATCCAGGACTCGCGGGAGAGACGTGTCCACATCCCCGACCACCTGCACACAAAGAGGATTTAGCGTGTGAGGATTACACACACACACTTCTGCAAACTCGGCCCGGGCGCGACGGGGGCCGACGGTGGCGAGGAAAGCTTTTGTTGCCCCTGATGCAAGTTTGAAAATGATGTTAGACGTGTCCAACCTGGGAGAGGATCTTGTAGAGGGGCTCCAGAACAAATTCCACAAAGCTGCGCTGAGAGTTGCTGCTGGGAGCTTTCTTTGTGAACTTGCGGCTGAAAAGAGGAAAAGAAGAAGAAGAAGAGCAGGAAATCACTGGACGGTAACGATGACGACGACGTGTGAGAGGAGAGAATAAAGACGCTGGTTCAGCCTCTGTTGAAATCCAAATGAAGTTTCTCACGTTTTAGGATTGAAGTAAATGTCTCCCCAGAGCCTCTTGGCAAATTCATTATAGTTGATGTCGCCTGCAGACACAGACAGAGCTCATTAGAACCAGAATAAGCACATTAGGCGCGAGACGGGAGGTTGTTTGTGTCCGTTGTTGTGGATGTGTGGCCTCACCGTAGGTGTCTGCGTAGATCTTTGCGAAGGAGCCCAGGGTGAAGCAGATGTGGTACTGAGAGCTGGCGAAGCAGACGTTCCCCAGGAGAGGAGACACCACCAGGTTCTCGTCTGTGGAGTAGGTGCTGAAAGGCAAAGCAACTTTACACTACCGACTCCATCGTGTGTTGGAAACATACACTAAGTTAGGGATGTTTGGCTTTTGGATTACATTTCAGAATGCACTATAACCTTTACAGGTGAACTTAATTTAACCTTCTCTAAACTTTTGAATGCACATGTCCAATTGTTCAATGTTTCAGTCCTTATTGAATAACATGCTGTTCTCTAACAAGGTGACCACAAGCATCACAAGCGCCGTCTGATTTAGAGGTTCAGTTGTCGTTGAACCACTAAATGTTCTGGTTCAATGATAGTTTGTAGACAGTCCTCTTCACCATGTTCACATGTTGACATGATGAGACCAAGACGACACTTTGATCAAATTGATCAAGTTATTGAGACATTGAGAGTTTTGTTGTGCTCTAGCCACCACTGTTGTTAGCTTTTGTTTGAGATAAAGAAATGACCATTGCATCCTTCTACTTAAAAGGCTTTCATGATAGAATATCACTGTAGCATGAACTTTTTATAGGGATATTCTTGTCAAATATCCCCAACTTTTTGTGAGTAGTGTACTTATAAAAGAAATGGGAAAAAGATCCACACACAACTTCAAAAGACTAAACACAAACAGGTCCTGGTGCATGGTAAAAAAAAAAAAAAAACGGCACTGAAAAATATTTACAAAATTTTTTGGGCAAAGGATGAAATAGGAAAGATTCACTCTCATCTATTATTGTTGGGTGATTATTTTGTTGAGAACGGGTGATTTTAACATCTAATGCTTTTGGTGTTGTATTTCTGTTGTACAGCACCTTGTAACTTGGCGTTATATAAATAAAGTTATTATTATTATTAAATTCAAATGCCAAGACAAGACACGTATCAGGGCTATGAATAAGCCCCAATAGACAAAACTGTATAGAAAAGCTCATTAGAAAAAATGTCTTTGTCATAATAAAATACATATGTACATGAAAATGTCTACACTATTTAGATGTTACAACAATTTTGAGTCGAAATGCATCCTATTTCATCCTTTGCCTAATAAATTTAGTATATATTTTCATACCTGAGCCTGTATCTATTATTTTTTATTCTTTGAAAAACATACTTATAAACATGCACGGTGTTGTGTTATTACCTGAGCAGACCGTTGACCTCATCGACAATGTGGCGCAGTTTATAATAAGCGTCAGTAGGAGGCAGCTTGAGCTCCACAATGAGCCGGTCCACCTTGTTGATGCAGATGGTGATGGCCATGCGCTCCTGAACGGCGTGTTTGATGAGACGCTCCGTGTTCAGCATCACCTGAGCAGATCAAACACAAAAAGGTCGAGGTTATACGGAGGCACGGGATGAAGAGCGGAGAGACTTCAGGGCTGAGAAGAAGAAGAAACAGAGGGCGACTCACTCCTTCTGCTGCGTCGATGAAGAGCACAACGCCGTCTGAGATCCGGATGCTGGATGTGACCTCGTCGGAGAAGTTCACGTGACCTTTGAGAGAAACAGGGAACGTGTTTTTAAAAAACCAAAACCTCAACATGTGAATTCAGCAAACCAAACAAAGCTTCTGGTTAAAAAAAAAAGGACAATACCTGGTGTATCCATGATGTTGAACAGGTAAGATTTGCCTCTGGAGTCTGGCAGGACCATGGTGATGGGAGTGCTCTTGATGCCAACTCCTCTCTACAGACAAAACAGCACAGGATGAGAAACTGTGAGTGAGTAACTCTAAGGCTTAAAATGAAGTCTTCAGATGTGTGTTTAGGATTCAAAACTCTTACCTCCTGTTCTGTGAAGAGGATGTCTGTGTATCGGAGCTGTTAAAAGTAAAAATCTGGTTAGTTTCTGTTGTAATTTACAGAATTCATGTGTAAAAAAAAAAAAAAAGAGGGGGGGGTGTAACATATACTTGTAGAAAACAACTCACGTCCACATCATCTCTCTTCCTGATTTCTGGATGCGTCTGTTCGATCAGGCAGTCCACAAAACAGGTCTGAAGGGAAGAAAAAACCAAATCCGTTAGATCCACACACCAGGCACAGATGAGTCTGAAGTGCAGCCATGTTATTAGCATATGCTTCAAAACATCCCAGTGCTGCGCTCCTTTACATGTTTCATCTGAGCGACACATGTTCTCTTTGGCAAAAGGCTCAAAGAGGAATCGAAGCAGCTGGACTCTGACCTTGCCGTGGTGAAGGTGACCACACAGGGTGACGTTACGGATCAGCTCAGGCCCGTCCATCAGATCTGCAAGGAATCTGCCAAAGGAGGGATGTCAGAGCACGACACACAGCAGCAAACACACATAAACAGTGAACACGTGAACTTGGATGACTCACTCCATATCGTAGACAGTTGCAGGTAACTCCTGCTCCATCAGGGTGAACTGCTTGTTCTTCACAGGTTTGATAATTGGCTCTGGAAAAAGTAGAGTAGAGAGCAGCACATTATGACATCAGCTATTATAACACGGATCAATCAATACCTATTATTGTTTATTTGGTTAAAACTAATTGCCTTCTCACTCTCTATTATAGTCTAATTAACCCATATCTTTTATACTGTAATATAGTCTGGGCCAGTACTTTTCCCACAACATGACATAAAATGTTGGTTAGTCAGAAATGCTTTGTCGGGATCCTCCACTCCTTTGTTTCAGAAACTTCAAATTCTCAACATTTATAATATTAATATTTATCAGATATGTCTTTTTATTTATAAGTTCTTAAACAACAGGGAAAGCATTCCTGCTCATCTCAAGTACTATATTTTAGAACAAACTCTCAGGTCCATACTCATTCAACCCATCAAGCTTTAGATCTGCATCTTCCAAAATATGTTACAACCAGAGGCCAATTTACAATACAGTACAGGGGTGTCAAATTATGGAAAAAAATTTAATCTGTAAAAGGTTACAAAGGATGTCTGAAACATCATTTAATTTCTGCTCTGTAAATGTAGCTTGATGGAAGTAATGACAAGACACACACTTACTTTCTTTGTGTAATCTCCTTAAAACTACTTTTTTGTTTGTTTATTCGTTTTGTTCTTTTGTTTCTTTTTATTGTTATTTATATATTTTGATCATTTATCTCTTTGTATAATTTCCCTATGATAATCTTTCTCGTATCATTATCATTTCTATATTTGTAAATTGTTCATTTGTATATTCTGTTTTCTTTTTTGTATGATATATCTCATTGTTAATTATAGGTGGAAGCATCTAATAGGCTCTTTGAGTTTTCGCCAATTCCAGCACTATAAATTATCAAATTGTTACTTTTGCTTGTGTATTTTTAACTATGTAAAATAAATGTAAAAATCAAAAAGAAATCTGTTTGTCTCCAACCTGTCAGAGGTTGTGTATCCTCCTCTTGGACGATAGTTTCCACTTCAGGCCCATAAACCTCCTCTGCTGTGGGGTAATACTTCTTGTCCTCATGCAGGACCACCTCCATGCCCGGGACGTCGTCGTCAGCATCAGCCGGTTCGTCGTCGTCATCCTCGTCGCCCTGCACACACACACACACACACATAGTGACATTATCATTATATATATGTGCACAAACATGCTGCATATTAATCAAACTGTTCACAAATGAATCTGAAGTGCACCTCATCAACATCTCTGTCCTCGGCATCCAGATCATCTTCATCATCGTCAGAGTCCAGCTCTGGACCGATGTAGTTGCCGAACTCGTCGTACAGGTCAGCCTCCATCTTCTAGAGACCTGAGAGAGAGAGAGAGAGGGTTTGACTTAATTAGTAATCGTGCTAATGAGTTGTGTGCACTATTACAACATTGCTATGGAAATAATATTTCTTACATTCTTAATTTAAACTGAACATGTTAACTCATGTCTAGTATTATTGTCTTTTTCAACAATAAAACACATCAAAAGCATTCAAACAAGGAGCGCTTCGTGGACTCATTTCTCATTTAGAGGTGCTCTTTGGATTGGGATATAGGAGATATAAAAACAAAGGAAAGAAACTCCAATGCACTCTCTTTAAATCAATAAAATGCGTTTATTTATCTGGCATAATGGCATTGTCACAATGACATTAAAAATAACTTCCAAGGCGTTTCAGCATCAGGCCTTCCTCAGGGAGTCAAAAACAAACACATTTTGACTCCCTGATGATGAAGCCTTGAGATAAATAAAGGCATTTTATTGATTTAAAAGTAAGTGCCTTGGAGTTCTTTTTTCTGTTTTTAATAAACTGTATATTTTTAGATTTACTAAACTATTACCCTATTACGAACGTCTATATCACAAATAACTTTAGTCGCATCCGTATCTTCTTAAAAAATATAACTTTAGACACGTAAAATAAGTTTACTTTTACTTCATAATAATCAGATGCCGGGGATGAGTGACGTCAAACAGTGTGTTACCTTCCCACCGGAGCTAATGCTAACTCTGCTTGTAAGAAAACATTTAATTCAGCTGGTTTTGTATCTGATTAAAAAAAAAAGCAGCATATGCAAAACGATTTACATCAACATTCGGCTCCATTAGGACGTTTTCAGTGATTTAAACCTTCTTGTTTTCTTGTTCTTGCCAATGCTATTGTTGCGCTACAGGCTAGCGGCTAACAAGCAGAGAAATGAATGACCTGTGGACGTTGCACATACGTCGCTGTTCACTCGCTGCGCCGCGTGATAAATAACACGCAACATCACACACTTACCTGTTTTCTGTTATTATGTAGACTGCAGATATTATTTTCAAAAAAAAGTTAAAAGTTGGGGATGTTTTTCAGCAGACAAATTATTTCCCAAATACCGCCATGCGCATGGGGTATTACTACTTCCGGATTTCTTCTTCTTCTATGGACGTGAAGGCGTCGAGCGTCCAGCGTTAAAGACTCGACGCTGCCGCCACCGGCAGAGATGCGACACTGCAGGAAGACTGGACCACACAGCAAAAAGAAAGTTCATGTTTTGTTGATTTTTGATGTGATAATAACCAAATACAACCTCTCCTGTTTAAATCAAACGATTTTTTTTAAAATGTATGTACATTTATTCTTTGTTTTGTGAAATTGTGGGAAAAAAATATTGTTTCTTAATAAAAAATGAATAAAGACGCACACCATCATCCTATTTATAAGCACAACTCCCATTCTTTGAAAACAATGCAACAGAACGGGGGCCAGAAAGGCGGTTTGTGTGCACATGAAGCCTTAAGAAATGAACCTTTTTTCAAACCATTTGGATGGAAAGCTTCAAGGCTTCATGTACTCTATGTACAGTAGGATTAGCCTAATAGTTTTTTGAAAAACTACCTGTTATTAGGCCTACTTGAGGTTCCACTTCAGACTGATAGTACTCGACCACAGGATGACACCCAGAAAAAAATCAGGCCAATCTGATGTGGCATTTCAGAATAAAAGCCCTTAGAACCTATTTCACTGTATTGTATCTAGATTAAGATTCATATTCAAAGGGCTTTTATTCTGAAATTCCACTTCAGATTGGCCTGGTTTTTTCTGGGTGTCATCCTGAGATCTATTACTACCAGTCTGAAGTGGAATGGTTGAGTAATAACGGTACGTGGAGTGAGCTGAGCAGCTCGCACCTCTGCCCGGCCGGTCTCCAAACAGCTTGCACCGACAATTAAAGGTAACAAACCTAAACCCCTAAGACTATAGGGATTATGGCAATGGGTGAATTTGCCAAAATGTTGAAATATTCCTTTAACTGTCTCCTCTCTGGTGTGCAGTTATGTATTATGGCCAGCAGGTGGCACTAAACACTCATGAACATTCACAGTTGACAGAAAGCAGACAGGTTTGTGGTGAGCTGAAACACTGTTCAGTTTCTATTTAGTGAAATCAGGCTGACTCACTTATCAGACAGTTGTAACTGGATTTGGTGAGTTCAGCTGAATGGGCCATGTGTTTCATAAAATATAAAGATTTATAAATGTTAATAATGTAGGCTATTTTAATATCATTTTAATGGAACTGAAATTTTGAATTCAGGAGACGACAGAAGTAATATGAAGAAAACCTAAGTATGTTTATATTTTATTCGTTTTTTTATTTTGAAAAGCCTGTTTAAAGGGATAGTTCAACATTTTGGCAAATTGACCCATTGCCATAATCCCTATAGGTTCGTTACCTTTAATTGTCGGTGCAAGCTGTTTTTTGAACAGCGGAGCAGAACCGTGAGCTGCTCAGAGCTACGCTACGGAGGCTCATGGGATTTCTTGGTTTCCCTCATCAAACTCATCAAATAGCCTACACAATCCAAAAACTCCAAAACGCTCTGGTGGACAAGTTGTGACCTGCACATTCACCACGCTATGAGATAATAATGGAACATTATGAGACAGAGTTGTTTTAGAGGGAAATACAGAGACTGCTTGCTGAAAAACTGCCCCCGACGGGAACGCGTGTCAGCGGTTTTGCATGAATTTACCTCTAAAACAACTCTGTCTGGTAACGTTCTGTTATTATCTCATGGTGAATGTGCAGGTCACAACTTGTCCACCAGAGCATTTTGGAGTTGTTGGATTGTGTATTTGATGAATTTGATGAGGGAAACCAAGAAATCCCATTAGCCTCCGTAGCGTAGCTCTGAGCAGCTCACGGCTCTGCTCCACCGTTCTAAAAATAGCTTGCACCGACAATTAAAAGTAACGAACCTACTCCTAAAACTATAGGTATTGTGGCAATGGGCCAATTTGCCAAAATGTTGAACTATCCCTTTAATCATGTATCATGTATTTCTGTAAAGCACCAGTGGTGTAGTCTAATTTGTTGTAGTGGGTATACTGTTTTATAGGTAGGTACCCTGTTCATACTTGTATGTTCTGTTGTAATGGGTATACTATCCAATAGTCGAAGTATACTGGAGTTCAAGACACACTGCAATGCACATGATATACGGTAGCCTATGTAAAGTGTGTCTTAGACGTAACCTAAGGGATGTGATGATGAATGGGGTGTGTGAGGATGTTGATGCTGAGGAGGTTTGATGATAAACTCAGACACAGAGTTTCAGTTGATGGCTTTATTCCTGCTGGTGTTAACATTATTATTATTTTTTTATTACATCAGTAGGCATGGCCTACACAACACAGACACAACAGACAGATAATAAACATGTTAAACAAAACACACTCTCTTTAAATCACACACACACTCTTTAAATCATATGCATTTCTTCATTAGTCACAAAGTTTATTTTCCGACAAAACACTTTGTGCTTTTCTTCTATTTGTTTTTTTTTGTTTGGAAATCCCAGCTGCCATCAGATGACGGAGTGATTTCTTTTATTGATACTGTAATTTCATATTACATAAAAGTGCAGTTTGTAAGAAAACACACTTGTAATTGTCACTTGATAAGTGTCCATTATATATATTATATATATCTATATAAATATTGCTATTTATTAAGGTTATTATCAGCCTACTGACAGGGATTTCCACACTGATACACGAATGCCCCCAAACATTAAAGCGATGTTCTTCACCTTACACCTGAATACTGTTTGTAGCCGAGCATTTGGTTTGTTATTGATCTCCTCAGTTCTAGCTGGAGGTGGCAGGTCTCCATAATCATTAACCTGCTGATAGTGTCAGGGCCCGTCTAACGTGAGGAGCTGGACTGAGGCCAAACACACACATACACTGCAAAAACTCAAAATCTTTCCAAGAATATTTGTCTTATTTCTTGTCAAAATGTATAATTTCTAGTCAAAAGTAAACTCTTTCCAATTAAAATAAGACTCATTACCTAAAAATTAACTTGTTTTTTTTTAGATAATTTTCACTTTCACAATAAGTAGAAAAATCTGCCAGTGAAAGCAAGTTTTATTTATGCTTGTAATAAGAAAGAAAAACTTGCTCCACCATCAGATTTTTCTACTTATTTCAAGTGAAAATATGCTTGAAAGAAGTAAAAAGAGTCTAAAAAACAAGCTAATTTTTAATGTGACGAGTCTTATTTTGAGTATAATTTATTTTGTTTTGACTAGAAATGACATTTTGACTAGAAATAAGACAAATATTCTTGGTTAGATTTTGAGTTTTTGCAGTGTAGCCTATACAGACAGTAACCTGTTTTATTGCCTCTAACATCAGATCCTGGGTCTGTTTTTTTTTCTTTTTTCTACTACCTGAGAATGTGACTATAACATTGTCAACTGGCCCTTTAATAATCGTCTCCTCAGTTTGAGTGTGTGACCCTCTGCTCTGCTGCTGCTGCCGCCTGCTACTCCATCACCAGCTTCCTCAGACGCTGCACCACCTCCTCCGCGCTCACCCACGGCACCGTGACCGCCTTGAACTCCCCGGGCATGGCCTCGTGGGTCTCCGTGATCAGCCGGTGCATGGGGAAGTCCCGCCTGGGGAAGGCCACGTCGCGAGGCCCGAGAGCCGTGGCCGGGCAGAAGTCGTTGGCTCCGTCTCCCACGTAGAAAACCCTCTGGTAGGGGCGGCCGCGCTCCTGCGTCCGGCGCACCACGTAGTCCCTGACCACCACCTGCTTGCACATGTTGTCCGGGCAGCGCGGGCACTCGTGGGAGTGGAAGGGCCTCATCACCAGCCGGCCGTCCTTGTTGAAGGTGGCCGGGTTGGTGACGATGCGGTGGAAGAGCGGACGCGCCCCGCTGCGCCTCAGCCACGACTCGATGAAGAAGCTGTTGGCGTCGGATACGAGCACCACCTCGAAGTCCTGCGGGGGCCGGTTGCGCAGGAACTGGAAGAGGGTGAGCATGCCCGGAGTGGCCGGGATCTTCTCCATGATGGCGCGGATGTCGCTCTCGGTGACCCCCTGCTCCGCCAGGTAGCCCAGGACGCGCTGCATGTACTCGTTGTAGCGGCCGGGCTGGTAGGTGTCCTTCAGCCAGTCCGGGAGCTGCTGCCCCGGCGCCGCCTGCACCACCATGTCGTCGCTGGTCTCGTCCACGATGGTCTCGTCGAAGTCAAAGAAGATGAGGAAGCGCTTGTCTGAGGAGATGGAGGCCATGGTGGTGTCTGAGCGCCGGCGGCTCTGAGTCCTGCGGGGGGGTTCCTCCTCTCCTGGGGGGTAGGGTGGGAGATAACAGCAGTTGAAGATTGAATCTCCCATCACTGACTATTTAATGGCACAAACTCCTACTGCTGCTGCCAAGTCAAGTGGCATCAAATCTCTCCCAAAGCTCACTCTCCCACTCTCCAGCATCCCACGCCGCCTGGCAGGCCACGGCAAAGGTGAGGCTACCGCGGAGCTTTCTGCATGGGAACTATTAATGCATAAATAGATGAGGAGGAGGTGGGGTGGGGGTGATGGGAATGGGATGGAGGCAAAACACAACCAAAGAGAGATTTAAGATAAGAAGTATAGACATACAAGAAAATAAAAGAAGCCCAAGAGTCATTCTAAAGAGAGCAAAGCAGCATCTCAGCTCAGAGGAGGCAGCATCCTCCACCTGGTGTCTCCCTGAAGAACTAGAACAGGTGAAGAAAAGGAGGAGGAGGAGGAGGAAGAGTGAAACAGAAGAAGAGGAGTGAAGGAGTATCGATCTCTACTTGCTCCTATACCAGCCAGCAAACCAAGCAGCAATACTTAAACATTTAAAACACAATCTGCATACCGTACCTTATTTGGATAATGGTTGATGTCAGCAGAGGAAGACCTCACGTGCTCTCCTGGTCCAGACCGGCGCCTTCCAGCTGTGGTGCGGATGTTTTTTTCTCTCTCTCTCTCTCCTTTGTGCAGAAAAACAGAAGGAATACTTTGAGTTGCACGAGACAACGTCTGACGTGCAGTCGCTCTACTTTTAAGTAAATAAAGACTTTTAAACCATGTTTAAAAGTCTTTATTTTATTATTAAGTTATTATTATAATTATTATTATTGTTATAATCTAATTAATCCGGAATAGGCTGCAAGAAGTAGGTTACTGAGTCACAGCAGTTCGGGATTATTCAGGAAATCCTTTTCACATGGAAAAATAAGACTCTTATGGACAAAGATCTGCATGTAGCTAAAGACACATTAAATTAATTTTAGAAACATAGAGGAACAGTTCGAGTTGAGTTAAACACTGGCTATCTGTATAAAACAGAAATAAACTTACACTAACCTACTTTCTCTCTTACACACAAACACGGGGAAAACAGTAAAGGCTTAACTGCTTAAAGGCAGAAAAAAAAGAAAGAAAAAATCATGAATGTATCGGTACCGGTGCTCTGGATCTGGATCCGGTCCCTGGTGCAGATCTGGTCCGATCCGGTGTGGCTGAAAGTCCAGACGGAGTGAGACGCGCACCTTTATGTGACCGTCGGAACGACCGGAGCAGCTGTGACGGTCGTGACCGCGCCTACGAGTCCGCCCATTTAATAGCAGCCTACTGAGCGCGTTCACGACACTTAAGAGCCAAAAGGGGAGGGAAGGAGCCCCGTGGGAGGAGAGGAGAGGAGAGGAAAGAGAAAAAGAAAAGAGTGTGGATCTTCGTGCTTGGAGCTTTCAATAAAATATTTTGTATTTTCAACTTTTTTTTTTTTTTTTTTTTTCCACTTTAACATTAAAGTATGTTGGAGCCTATAGTGTCACTGTGGTTCAGAAGCAGGTGAAATCACTGAACATCTGACTTCCTGCCCCTGAAAACATAAAACACACCATCAAAGATAATCAGTTGTCACTTTGTTTCTTCCTGTTGAACTCTCACCGTTTAGATAAAAGTCTACAAACTGACTCTTCCAAAGGCCAAAGGTCACGGCTTCAGAGCAAAGATTAAATAAAAAAAGGAAAAAAAGTGAGGCCTTGACTGGCAATAAAATACACTATCAGAGGCAATGGATCATTCCAGATGTGAAACAATGTTGTTAACTACAGTGAAACATTAGTAAAGGAGGTGGCAGGGGGCTCATGTTGGGCTAGAAAAAACAAAACAAAACAAAAAACATGTGAATCCACTGTGATTAATGAAGCACACAGACACTTCCAGAGCAGCAAACACACACACGCCTGCACAACGCGGCGTGAAGCCCTCCTCTCCCTTATCTGCCTGCTGACAGCCGCGGCAGCAGCAGAGGCCTCCTCCCTCCTCTTCCTCCCTCCTTCTACACCACACGGCGTAATGACTAACAGCTGGGGCGGCTGACTATTTTCAAACCCAAATGGGAATGGAGATGGTGCAGACGGTGTGTTATTATCTCCCGCGCTGGTGAAGTGAAGTGAGCCTCGCTCTGTACCTGAACCTGACCACCCACTCACCATCAATGGAGTGAGTCACTCCACACTTTCCCTCGGCCTGCTGCTCCGCTGCTGCTACCTGGCTTTACACGATTATGTGACTCATTTGTGCAAAAAAACCTAAAAACTAAGAACTACCTATGGTGATGCAGAGACTCAGGAGGGAGCGGAGCAGCAGCAGAAAACGTCTTAGTGTGTCAGGAACACGGTGTTAATGGGGCTGTTTGAGCTGGAACAACAGATCTACAAGATACAATAAAGCTTTTACACATTATTCAGCTTTAGTTAAAGGGATAGTTCAACATTTTAGCATATTAAATGGCGGAGCATTATCATTTACTGACACCTAATAAATGACCTTATGAACCACTGACGTCACCTAAATACCTGGTTTGTAATTGATGATTGATGATGCTCACATTTTTTACATCAATCACACAATAGATGGGCTCATAAATCCAGAGTTAAATGTTTGTTAATTAATTAATATAAATGTGTGAATAATGCTTTTTAAATAATGTTTTTTTTTCTCAAAAAGTGTAGTTACCACTCTGCTTATCTAAAGGTTTAGATACAAAGATGGAAGCTGTATTTTACCTAAGGGGTTGGGGGGGTCCCTGCCTGCCTGCCTGCCTGCCTGAGGTCACTGAAGGTCAAGGCCGCAGCCTGTGGCTACAATAAAAACCTCTGACATCATCTGTGAAAACAAACATGAGCTCATAAGTTGCTGACACACAGAAATAACAGGAAGTGGAATAAAAAGGAAGCTTAAAAAGTGGTGAAACAGAAACAAGTCTGTGAGTTTGCAGCTTTTCAGTAAATCTTATTGTGAAACTCACCTGAGTTTGAACCCACTGACCCAGAGTCAGAACACACGACCCATTTATGTCACATCTTCTGTTGGTAGCGTTTCAAGATTAACAGACTCACACACGTTTGTGATAATCATCATGGCTACTTGTTTTTGTTTGTTTGTTTTTACTTCTCAAAGTTAGCAGTCAGTTAAATGTACATTATCAAAAAAAGGCCCAACTTTTTTCACTTCTCCTCAATCTCCAGATAACATACAAAAAAAAGGGACAAACCGGGACATTATAAAGCTGCACATTTTGTACCAGATACAATAATAAAATACGCAATGCTACATTAAGTGGTTAAAAATACAAAGAGGGGGAAAAAGTATATTGATTTTTTTTTAAAACATCTTTAAAGAATATACAATGTTATTTTTCCTTAACTAGCCAAGATTTTTCTTTTTTTTTAGTAGAAAGTGCATTCTATATAACAAAGAAAGGAGGAGGAGAATCGTTCGGCAAACTGAAGAGACAGGAAGGACAGGACGTGGCGGAGAGACGGACAAACAGAACAGAAGAATGGGTTTCAGACAAGACGGAGCTCGGAGGGGCTAGTGTCGAGACGCCAAAGCAGCAGGAGGAGGAACATCGCTTTTAATTTGAAAGGGCAGGAGGGGAGGGGAGGGGGGGCAGGGGAACGTCCAGTCTTTTTCCTTTTACAAAATAGGAAATAAACTAAAAAAAAAAAAATAAGAAATAAGAAATGTCCTTCGTTTGCTATGGTCCCGTCCACACTAACCGCCTCCACCTGGGGATTCTCCTCCTTTCCTTTGCCTAAAAAACATCCACTCAAGAGTCGTCATCATCATCCTCATCCTCATCTCCACCCTCCCTACCCCCCACCCCCCTCAATGCAGCCACAACTGCACTCTGTTCCACAATGCATTGTCAGTCCCTCCCTTCCCTGCGCCTCACCCACGCAGCAGTAAAGTGCAGAGAATACACACAAATGAAAAGGCTTTAAAAAAAAATTACAAAGACAAATAGATCCATACTGCAGGATGCTGAGGGGAGGGGGGGAGGGGGAGCATGAGAAGCACATAACGCAGCGGTATTAAGAAGAAGACCCACAGAAATGGCAGGATAATCGCAGGTCTCAAATCAAAGAAAGGGGTAGAAGAGGGATGGGAGCGGGGGTGGTGGGGGGGCATCCTAAACTACTGAGCTGAACCACTTCAGACTGAATACCATTAGAGCGGTAGGAGGATGTTCAAATTACTGCTATTATCCATGTCAGGTATCCCCCCCCCGGCCCCCCCACCACCCCAGTACACATCACATTGGGGCACACTGTAAAAAGCAGCTTTTGGTACAAGAGCACTGGGGACGACCAGACAACACACACACACACACACACACAAAACCATGTCGACTTGGTTGGTTGAAGCAGTTACAACTAGGGATGTCACGGTTATACATTTTCTTGACTTGATTATTGTCAGAGAAATAATCACGGTATTACGATTATCACAATTATTATGCATTAATTAATTTCACAACACTATGAATGTGTAAAATCAAATACATTACTCATACGTTTACACAAAATATTTCAAGTATCTATTAATATAGGAACAATTATTAATCCCCCAGAGGAAATGTTTGAAATATTCAGGTCATAAATTGTCATCTATATTAATCGTTTTTTCTTTTCTTTTCTTTAAAACTACAAATGACACTCAACATTTAAATTCCTACCAATTCAATGTTACGTTAGCTAAATGGACCAGTATCTGAGCAGCTTCCTTTATTTTGGCGCACATCTGCCGATACGGTTCCAACATCATCTTTTTTGGAAAATAATGGTATTTAGGAATCTTTACGATTAATTAATTGTGGCAATTAATTGTGAAAACAAGTAATTGTGGCATCCTAGTTGCAACCAAACCGACCCATCTGAAAACAAACAACATTCACACACACACACGCTGGCTCTCACGCTGACAGATGTACTTTCTTGCGCCGACTTTTACGCGTTAATCGATCGATCGATAGATCTATATCTATACAAGAACTGTGTGACCACTGGATTTCATCCTGACGTTTCCTAACATGTGCTAACAACAGTATATTTATATATTTATATCTACACTATGGAGCCATTCATTAGCTTAAAACTGAGCAAATTATCAGAACATTTAAAAAAAACAAAACAAAAACACGAATGACTCAGCAGCCATCATTCTGCGTAGGCAACATTCATCAGGTTTTAGACGCCTTTGCCTGTGTGGATCAAAGTAATGTCAGTACGTCGAAGAGAGGAGAGGAAACAGAAACCAGAACGCCCCACATCAAACCGTGGAATATAGACTGAGAGGAATATGCATAATTGTCTGTTAAGACCTGTGATGAAAAAGGTCCCAGGTGTTTTATATAACGGTGATACTGTCTGTGTGTGTGTGTGTGTCTCTGTGTGTGTTTGTGTTTGTGTGTGTCAAATGACCTTTAACATGGTAACCCGTATCGTTTCGACAGCAGCGAAGGGAGGTGGGGTAAAGATCCTGATGGGGCCACGTGTCGGGCCCCTCACAGTGGCAGTATTTGACAGTCATCTTGCTATCTAAAAAAAGCATCTGTTGACCAACCAACAGTGCTGAGAGAAAAAATAAAAAAAAACAAAAAGCTGAGGTTTACACTGATCACACAGGGAGGAAATCAGTGACCGTGTGGTCGTTGTTGTCTGTTGTGTGTCTCTGTCTGTGTGTTTGTGTGCTTGAGTTGAGTTGAGTTGTGAGTTCTGCGTGTGCCCAGGGCATGTCCTGCATAAAGTTGAGTTTTTTTTTTTTTCTTGTTCACAAAATAGTCAAACCTCAAACAACCCTCTTTTGTAGAAAAGCCAGGCCGGCAAGACATGTTCTATATGACACAACAATACATTGTTAATCTGCAATATTACACTTCTGAAAATAAAATGGAAAAAGCAAAAACAAAATTAAGAAATATCTCATGTACTGGAATGGAAAGCACCATTTAACCATATGAATCTCAGACTATGTCTAGACTCAACTAACCATTTACAAAACTTTTTTTTTTTTTCCAATGTCCTTTTACAAAAAAAACCCCACCCTCCCCTCCCCCCTTCTTACTGTAACCTATGGCACTGCATCTTGCACTACTGCTGTTGTCCCTCTGACGGAGAAGAAAAAAAAAACCTCGGCTCGTCGACCGTGGCCTCGGTTCAGAGAGAGAGAGAGACTCGGGTAGAACCAGTTACAACATTCATTACACGTTTCTGTGGGGCCTGAGGCTCTGCACTACCATGCAGAGGAGAGGCTGAGTACGTATTGCTATGGGGAGGACCTGCACAGGAAGAAAGCCAAAAAAACAAGAAAAAAACATAAACGTCCGGACCGCTGTGCAACCGCAAGTCAACTTGACATATAGAAGTAAAAAGTTCAGTTCAATGACACTGATGATCCATGTAGCCCAGGTAATACATAACGTTGACTTCAGCAGCTTTATGAAGAGAGGGAGATACTTTGTCTTACGCCCGTCAATGTACAGAGAGAGAGACAGAGAGAAAGAAAGAGAGAGAGAGAACTCGTTTTTGTGTTGACTTCCCAAGAAAATGTTCAAGAAAACAAAAATAATAAATCCTAGACGTTCGTTGTAAATTCTTTGTCAGTTGCTTTTTAAGTCGGGCTCTTACTTAAATAACGTGTGCACTGAGGGTGTTTCAGTCTGAGTCTTTCACACACACATGCACACACACACACTTGTGTACATGTGTGTGCGTGTGTTTAGCTTGACTTGTGTGAGTCTGTTAGAGGAGAACCCTTGAACTCAGGGCTTTGAACTGAGAGACTGAGGCAGGACGATGTGAAGAAGAGGAACAAGGCGGTTCGGTGTGTGTGTGGGCCGGGAGGAGCTCAGTGGTGCTGGGGGGCTCCGGGGCCCTTGTCGGGGGGAGGGGCCATGTGGTGCAGGTAGCTGCTGCTGTCTTCGTGCCCGCAGTGGTTCAGGGGCTCGCTCTTAAAAAGGGCGGGGGGCGGGGGCAGGTGGGAGACGGGGGGCACGGCCAGGTGGTGGGGGTGAGGCGGGGGGTTGGAGAGGTGCTGCTGCTGCTGCTGCTGCTGCTGGGGGTGGTGGTGAGACGGGGTCGAGTGGAGCTGCACGTGGGAGAAGGCGTGTCCCACGGGGCCTCGCGGAGCCATGTGCCCCCCCAGCGATGCCGAGGTGGTGGCCGGGGCGACGGCGGCCGAGGGGCCGGGGCCGGAGGCGGTGGAGGAGGAGGAGGAAGAGGAGGAGAAGGTGTTGGCAAAGATGCGGACAGGCACGGGGGGGCCGCTGGTCTGCAGGACGACGGGGCTGGTGACCCGGAAACACTTCTCT
This sequence comes from Trachurus japonicus, assembly GCF_045865225.1. NCBI lineage: Eukaryota > Metazoa > Chordata > Actinopteri > Carangiformes > Carangidae > Trachurus > Trachurus japonicus. The sequence goes on along the minus strand of NC_140914.1, from coordinate 6,682,944 downwards.
TTGTGCGCTTTGAGCATGTTGGAGAAGCGGAAGCGCTGCCCGCACACCTCGCACGGGTACGGCTTCTCCCCCGTGTGCGTGCGGCGGTGGCGCTTCATGTTGGGCCGGCTGGTGAAGCTCTTTCCACAGATCTCACAGATGAAAGGCTTCTCTCCTGCACAGACAGAGAGAGATGCATGGGGGGAGACAGGAAGTGAGTCAGTTCACAGAGAAAATGTGATGCATCAGTGGCAAATCCTTCAGCTACGTCCACACAACTGTGATCATGCTGTGGGGCTGTGCAATTGCCTCTAAATTTCATATTGTGGATAATCCATGCTCTAGATTGCCAATAGACAATGAAATGGGGGGGGGGGTTATGTCCTTGGCTGTCATTGAAGGGATAGGTCAACATTTTGGCAAATTGGCCCATTGCCATAATCCTTATAGTCATAGCAGTAGGTTTGTTACCTTTAATTGTCGGTGCAAGCTATTTTTAGAACGGTGGAGCAGAGCCGTGAGCTGCTCAGAGCTACGCTACGGAGGCTCATGGGATTTCTTGGTTTCCCTCATCAAACTCATCAAATACACAATCCAACAACTCCAAAATGCTCTGGTGGACAAGTTGTGACCTGCACATTCACCACGCTATGAGATAATAACAGAACGTTACAAGACAGAGTTGAGGTAAATACAGAGACTGCTTGCCGAAAAACTGCTCCCGATGGAAGCGCGCATCAGCGGTTTTGCATGAATTTACCTCTCAACAACTCTGTCTGGTAACGTTCTGTTATTATCTCATAGCGTGGTGAATGTGCAGGTCACAACTTGTGACCAAGAAATCCCATGAGCCTCCGTAGCGTAGCTCTGAGCAGCTCGCGACTCTGCGATTCTAAAAATAGCTTTCACCGACAAATAAAGGTAACAAACCTACTCCTAAAACTAATAGGGATTATGGCAATGGGACAATTTGCCAAAATGTTGATCTATCCCTTTAACTTAATTTCAATACATTAAAACAATATTTATTTGCAGTTACTCTAGTGAACGACCCCGAAGCATGAGCAAACGGGCTGTGTCCATTCAGATCAAAGAGATGCGCCGACACCCTGCGGCTGAGGAGAGAGAAAGTGGATTGTAGGTCTGTTTGTAACCGGGCGTCTTTGACAGTCATGTATCTCCCCCAGAAACACCTCTTCTATTTTCTATCTATTTTCTTCTTCAGAATCGCCTTCATATCCAGCAAATCGTCAATACACGATTTGATCGCTGATCGTCCCAGGCCTATCATGCTGTGAAACGTTTCCAAATGAAGCTGATCTTTATCCAGATGACCTCTGTAAACACAGTCAACATACCTGAGCAATCAATCAATCAATCAATAAATCATTGTCCTCTGGGCATGTGTGAGCCAGTGTCGACAGGAAGAAGAAACATGTTATCTACAGTTGATAGATTTGCAAAAAAAAATTGATTTGCAGGATTAAAATGCTGAATTTAACTGGACAGTTATTCTTATGGAAGTCTCTGTATATTATGCACATAGTCTCCGTTTTCCCTTTTAACTCATATTCTCACTATAGCTTTATACTTTTTCTTATTGTTCTCATTTCTTTTCCTGTTCCATTTGTTTACCTTGTATGCTTGAGTTGCTGTCAAATTTTGGGGAACTATACAAGTCTGATCGCCTTTTCACTGTTTTGGGTGCTTTTTTTTCTCCACAGAGCTCCCCCTACAGTTTCAGAGTTCATATTTTCACTGTGGTAAAAACTCACCACTAACCCTCTTTACACTTCTTCCTATTGTTCTTATTTCTTTCTGGATCTAATTTCTCTTTTTTCTGCCTTGTATGCTGGAATTGCTGTTAGTTGTACATTTTTCCCATAGAAGAATGAGTTGAGCCTCATCATGTTTTCATTATCTATACTGTATTCACCAGTGGTGGTAATAGCGGCAAGATCAGACTCATCTTTTCTCCAGTTTTGTCTGTACTGACTACAACGTTGAGTTTTTTAAACTGAAACGGGCCCGGCAGCGTTTCTGAACGTCTCTCGTTTTCAGTGCTGTTAAACTCTTGAGTCGTGTTGACTGGAGGCAAAACAGAAGCATTTTTTAAAAATGAAACCGTTGTAATGTGAGCAGCATACCCACAGATGATTTCAGTAAAAAAAAATTAACAATTATCATCTCATTAAGTCTTCTCAAATGACAAAAAAGTTAACTACCCCCCCATCTATTTTTCCTCCCTCCACAGAGAGAGAGCAGCCGTTCTCTCTTTTAAAAATGCAAATAAGTTGCCATCTTGAATTGAGACTCTTTGCTGTCAACCCACCCACTCCGCAGGAAGCCATTACCATTCACACTTTGAGGAGAGGAGATGTGAAAGTGAACAGCAGCTCAGTAGGAATGCCGCTCTCATTAACCTCCCTCCATGGAGCCACTGAATGTGCCTGCTACCACCCACACAGCCATCTATTAACAGGCTGCTCGAGTGCTCTCTGTGTGCCTTATTCTGGCGTGTTATGTGTGAAGCCCCTCCGAAACCAACTGAATATCAAAAGGTGACAGCTAATGTGCCAGTCTCCTGTAACTGTAACATTTCACTCACTCGCTCGCTTGCCCATCGACATTTTCGGGAAAGAATCTCTGTGTGTGTGTGCGAGTCAGTGAACCAAACTTTGGGTGTTCAACATGTGCGCTGCCTATTACAGGGCATGGCTGGGTGTGCCTCCTCCTGCTGCAGTGGCAGGCAGAAGAGAGGGTAGTGTAATTACACATCACAAATATAACCGTGAGGGGGCCAATGGAGAGCGGTGTGTCCACCCACGACAGGCACGGCTTGGGAAAATAAAAAAAATAAAAAAAGCAGTGAAGGACGTTTGGGCTGCAGCGCCACATTTGGTCTTGGAAATAGCAAAAGCAGCAGGGACAGAAAATCAGAGGGCTGGAGTACAGCATGGCTGAGTAGTCATTATGAGCCGCAATATATGCAAAGGCTGCTCTTTGATGTGAACGGTCCCTCTCATTACATTACAACAACCGGGCAACGTCTCCCTGCTCTTACCACTATAATGTTCATGTTGGCTCCGTCCCGTGTCTTTCCTTTTTTTAGGGAGGACGAGGAGACGAGCTGGCTGGCTGGCTGACTGACTGACACTTCTCAAGAACACGTTGTTTTCATGTCTAAACATTTCAGAGAATGCAAAACTATCTGAACTGAGATTAGAGACGGAATAAGAAACAAACAACTTAAAAGAAATATATGCTTTGTTTTTTAAATGAAAAAGGCACCTACGTTACGTCCTTTTTCTGTTTTCATGTCTTTATTTCTGCCTGCTGAACTAAACTGCTTTCTATGAACCATCATTTTTCTCTTGGATCAGAGCCACTCTGCTGTTTGCTGTGAGTTACCGTCTCACCGCCACTGAGTCATATTAAAATAGATGTTGGAAAGGAGATGTGCAAAGATGGAAGGGAACACTGACAACGCCAGAGAGGCGAGACATCTTTCTCTCTCTCCCTCTCTAAAATAGTATTTTTCCGATTTTAGCTGCTGAAAAACCAACACTTTGTGAAACATTTTTCTAGCAAGTTGTGTTTAATCCCCCCCCCCCCCCAACTTCCTGTTGTCCTGCTCTCTTTTAGCCTGGATGGAAAGTTGTGTGGCTGTGTAACTTTTAACACAAGAAATTCCATTCCCAAGGATGAATATTGAAATACTCACTGACTGGTGGAAACGACCATCTCTAGAACACAAACTTCTTGTTCGTCTCATGAACTCAATATAAAATCAATGTTTTTTTCGTGCATGTGGAAAAACTTCTGCAGCCTGAACTGGTTTAACTGTACGAGGCCTCGGGTTAAAAAACAGATTAGACGCTCTCTTTTTTTAAAAACAAAACAAGTTGCTCAAGATGTTTCTGAGGAACAAGCAGAACTACAAACCAAACACAATGGCAGTAAAGGGGTGTAATTGAAGTACAGAGGATGATTAACAGCTGACACACACATACACACACCAGACACCTGTCGCTTCTTTTCTCACCTGTGTGTGTTTTCATGTGCTCGTCAAAATACTGTTTCATGTTGAAGTCTTTGCCGCACCACTGGCACATGAACTGCTTGTGTCCGATGTGAATGCTCATGTGCGAGCGCAGCTGGTACTTGTACTGGAAACGCTCGTCACAGTTCTGCAGCGGAGACAGAAACAACAACAACAGGAGACATTCAGATAAACGTGAACGTGCACAAACCAGGTCAGAGCACAAAAACACTCAAATAGTAACGTCTTGTTTCCTTTGAGTACACATTGTTATATTAACAGTTAACAGTGTGTACACGGCTGTCACATGACAGCTCGATACACACACATACACAAATACATAACATGCACAACAACAGCCTGTCCTGATGGGTTAGCTTAAAGTGTGAAAACTTTTATTTGCATTTAAAAGAGTTGAGTCAGTTTTAATCTTTTGCATATTAGGAAACGTGTATACATAAAAAAAAAAAAAAGTGGTTACTGAAGCAAGCTAATAATATCACCCAGATTATTTGAGTGCGTGCGACCGCATTGTGTATTTGAATTATGAGGCTTTCCTGGTCAGGTGTTTTCCTGCACAATCTGAATAAATAAATGCAAAAGGGGAAAAGAAAGAAAGAAAAAAGCAGAGCAGGTTTCATATGGCTCTGCTGTTTAAGACCACCGAAGAGAAAGATGGTCTATACATTACACACACCCCCTAAATAAGCATATAATGACATGTTCCAGTGTAGGAGGAGGACTTGAAACATTTAATTAGAGCGGCTCCACCCATGCACACATGCTCGATTCAAGTGGTTGGACGAGGCCTCGGGTGGGAGTCAACACACCCCATCTGTCACCTTCCCCCTGAATTAATGAGTCAGGACAGGGTTACAATTATCAACTGTTCCCAAGTCCGCCGAGCAGAAAGAGAAACGTGGAAACTCTGGTGCACAAATGTGACACAAAAACACACACACAGAACACATTTAGTTCTACTTTTATATAGAAACGCTCCTGTTAATTGGTGAACGTTGTGTTTGTGTGGTTTGCTAATATTTGACATGGGTTTGACTTTAGATTTGCTCTGTGCGTGAACTAACAGAAATACAGTACAGGAGGACGACTCCCAGAGACAGCGACTGAATAATTTTTTTTTTTTTTTTTAAAGAAGAGACTATTTTAGGTTGTTCATAAAAACCACACGGCAACATCTGCTCAGACTAATGGCTTCAGGCAAACAAGGGAAAAATTCACCAAAACTGTAACCTTCAGTTTCTCCGCTCAAAGGCGGCCAGTCACTCCTTAAAAATAAAATGTCACACACAGGAAAAAGGAGGGAACGGCGCTGACGCTCAGGCGTGTGTTTTCCTGATAAAACGATATCCAATGAATGCAATCACTCCAGAACATCAACATTATGCACATCATCGCCAGTGTAATCAGGCTGCACAACTCACTAGTGTAAGATAACCATATGTATTTTATATACTTTATTTATACACCTTTTTTTATAGCACCTTTTTAACCATCAGTATCAGTATTAGCAAGCATTTTTTTGATATATTTTTAAAAGTTACTGTCTATCTGTTTATCTATTTATTCTGTCTATTTATTGTCGTGTTGTTTCGAATGAATGTATACATTACAATACCTTCGGGATTAATTAAGTTTATTCAATTATATGTATTTTTTATTTCATTTTATTTTATTTTATTTTACTTTTCTAACATGAGCAGGTTTGAGCAGACGAGTTAATTAAGTCCTAACAAATTCCTTACTGAAGTGTGGAATTTGGGCTGCTTAGAAAACGCTGTGTGTCTGGCTGTGAACTGTCATGGTCCACAGCTGAGTCATACATCTTCTATGTTATGTGAGTGACCTTTACGGGGAAACACATATTTCATCAGCAGTGGCATGTGAAAGGGGGTGTGAGGACAAGAAAAAAAAAAAGGAAACGTGAACAAGACAAGCAAGTCACATTCAACACGTTTTTTTTTGATAAACGCTGCTTTTGCCATCCGGTTTGGGGGGTCTGTACATAAAACACCGAGATTTTTAAAAAACACTGTATTTATTTTGATGTGTGGACAAGATAAACGGATACTTACCAGAGACGATCTATATTTGTCACGTCGCACCACAGCTATTTGTTAGGTTACTATAGTAACCAATTTGCTATTTCCTCTCTCTCACCACTCTCGCTTTGGTCAGCGGGGTTATGACATGTTCTATGACAGCGTTTATGCATATTTGTGTGTGGACATAGATATTTTAATACCCAAACTTGTGCGGACGGGAATATTTAGTTAAGTAAAAACTCTGTGATCAGCTCCATTTAATTGTCAGGTAGAGACTTATATATACACAGATTATTCTTTTTAAATTGGAATAGTACCGGTACTTCTTTTGTGTTTAATTAAACAGTGTTCACTGACATCTAATATGATTTGCAGGCCAACGCATCTCACTGTTGTGACATATTTTACCTTTTTATCAAACAAAACCAGCTCCTGTGATTTGGATGTGGCACTTGCTGGCCAGTCTTGCAATTGTTTTGTGTTGTATCTTGGCTAATTTCTGCAGCCCTACTTTGAAACCTGGTGCTATATTTAAACTGTGTAGCAGAGTGTGACACTAATGCATCTGTGTGCACACACACACACACTCTCCTACTGTAGGACAATTTGCATACAGCACAACAAACCGCCTGAATGCTGTTTCAGCTGTTTTGGCTCAGCAAAAAAACAACTAATTTTTTTTTTATTTTTTAGCTCATGTCTAAGGTGAGGTAATCCTGTCCTGCAGCTGTATGAGACGAGCACAAATGTTTATTTTGTGTGTGTCCCTGGCCTTATGTTATAAAACAGATAAAAAAAATAAAAAAAAATCAAATGAGAGCAAAAGGCAGAAATAACTGATAACAACCAGTCACAGATGCGTCACATCTTTTTTTTGATGACTGTTGTGAGTTTAAATCTGTGTTAATCTGAATACAGGGGGGTGTCATGTGTGAGCAGGATGACCATGTTTGTGTGTGTGTGTTTGTGCATTTTACCTCACAACGGAAGGGCTTCTCTCCAGAGTGCTGCAGCGAGTGAACTTTTAAAGACATGCTGCGTTTGAACGACTTCCCACATGTCTCACAGGTGAACGGCATGTCCTTGGTGTGAGCTGGGTTTGGAAGAAAGAGGAGAGAAACAGCACTGAGACATATTCTCACACTCTCTAATTAACAAAATATCTTCAGCTTTTACACTATTCATGGACAATTGAAGAAAATTAATCTGACGGTCTTGCAATAAATAAATAAAAAGTCACAAAATACAAAATGGAAATACAGATTATTTAAAATAAGATTTAATTTAGTGCTTTATTGTACTGAACTGAGAGCTGAGTGGCGGCTCGCGGTCCCACTGTGGGATGTTTAGGTGAAGAGGAACACCAGGAGATGTGGAATAAAAGGCTCCCAACTTACCAACCATGTGCTTACGGACATGAGCCATAGTGTAGAACTTCTTCTCACAGATTTCACATGAGAATTTCTTCTCTGCATAGCCGTGCACAATCTTGATGTGCTCGTGCAGTGACCACAGCTTCTTGAAGGACTTGTTGCAGGAAACACACTGAAGAATAAACAGAGAAAGAAGAAAAAAAAACAGACTAAGCTTATTGTTGTGCTGACAGGTATGATGAGCAATAAAACCTAAGGGTCTTTACAGGCTTCCTAGTTTACTGGAACTGCTTCCTTTATACTGCAGCGCCCTCTACTGGGGGAAATTCAACATGGATTCAATTTCCTGAAATCCCTCTGGATGTCGTCCTCTGATGACAGCCAATAGGACAAACAGTTCACATGCTGTTAAGGAAGCACAAAAAATGAAAATATTTGGATTTAATCAAAGCAAATTTGGCTTGTTGAGGTGATTCCAGGTGAAATTAAAAAAAGGTGGTCAGAGGATGAGGGGAAACCTGCAGGGACAATAAGGCCCAGATGAATTTAGTCACATTTATTAGACACTTTTAAGTGTTTGCTCTGGAGCTGGGACTTTGTAAATTAAATTTAAGCCTATTTAACACCCTCTAAGGCTTTTTTTTGTTTGTTTTATGACTTTATACAGAGTAGACTACAACATTTGTGTGAGGCTGTTCTGTGAGACTGGAGGACAGTGGATGTAATTTGACACTAGTCAAAAGAAACAAGAGTTTGAATTTCAAATTTGGTCTAAAAAGTAAAACAGCACCTGACTGCCAAATGTATCTGCTGCCTTTTTTAAAATAAAATTCAATTTAGACATCTTTGGAAAAAATTACAGATGTTGAGTCCATTGTAGATCAATCTGTTCTCAGTTTTTGTATTTTTCTCAGCCTTTCTTTGCAGAAGTGCACAAACACACAACTCTGGCGTTGCTGTTTTGGAGACACTCCTCCTGTCTATCTTTGGCCTCATGTTTGGATTTGCCGTCTTGCTGGAGAATAAAGCCAAGTCTGTGAAGGCTGTTATCTCGCAGACTGCAGGGCCTTCTGCAAAAGAAGAAGCATCCCTACAAAACTCATGCTGCTACCAATATGCAAAAAAACACAACAAAAGGAGTTTATATGACGGCCAACAAAGTTGATTGTGGTCTCATCAGATCAAAGAAGACGACTTCTCCCAAATTTTAAAATCTCCCACATGCCTTCCAGCAAACGTTGGCCAAGATATCATATGATTTCTCTCCCAACAGTGTTTCTCTTTTCCTCCTCACAGCACTGACTGGTGAAGCACCGGGGTGAACAGCGGTGAGCACGTCGAGCTTCCAGTGGCAGAAATGAACCCTGAAGCTGCTCAGCTGCCACAGACCTGTTTCATCAGTCAAATCTAAGGATAGAAACTGTTCTGCAGTAACTGGTTCTTCTCTGATTGGTTTCACTTTTATCTTTCATCTTAAGGATACACTTTTCACCTGAAAATGAACAAACCACTTGATATTTGCACTGTGAACACACACACGATGAATTAAATATAATAGATTCTGATCAGATTGGGGTTATCTAATCTTTTATTATGGCCACTGCATTAATTAATGCCACACTCAGAAGTCAGTGTGAGAGTGAATTTGATTTGATTAACAAGTGACCAGACTTCACTGAGGGTTAAATGCACAGAATTTCATTCAAGTGTTGTTGAGTGATATTTTCATCTTCATGAAGCTCAACTCATTATTAGAAAACTTTAAAAGGTTCAATGGGTTTAACCAGCTGGGGTCTTGTTTTTTTCTTTTTTTTTCTTCACAACTAAAGATGCAGAACAAACTCAGCAAAACAGGAGGTTAAATTAAGCTATTCAAAACACATTACCCCTGGGTGTTAACATGCAGAATCACCTTGTTTCAGTTGTAGAGAAGTGAAACCAAATTGAGGCCACATCTCTGAAACCTCCTCAATGGCAGCAGATGATTTCTGTAGCGTGTTTTTTGCACGTGCACTGCAACTGCAACCCTGAACTCATCAAGACGAGCTGAATGCAAGAAGGCAAATCGCATCAGTTGGCCCACAGTGTTTCCCCTACAGTGTACTGGGAACTCCACCAGGCAATTCAAGTTGTAGATTTAAAAAAATGCATTATTTAGCTCTATGTTAAGGACCTATAACATGCGTCTAATGCATTGCTATCGTTTCATGAGACTACATTCATTACAATGCATTTCTCCTCTTCTTTGCGACTGCCGGCGCTCCCCTACTCCTCTCTCACAACACGCACTCAGTGAGGCCTCCCTCCCAGTTCAGCACCTGGCCGCGGTCCGAGCGGACATTCGATTTTCTTTTTTTTTCGTGCATGTTTGCAATGCACCGCTCCACGGACGTGCTCCCCCATGGCAGAGGAAACAGGCCCTTAAATGGCTGGTCCAGACCCCTAGATTTAAAGGGATCGATAATTCACCAATCATCCTCTCACCGTCATGCCAAGGAAGGGTTTGGAGAACTTTCAGAGTCATCAAAACGCTTTTGGAGTTCCAGGGGGGGTCCGGCTGGCAACGGATTTTCATATAATGGCGGCGGATAGAGCTCACTTTTGAATCGTCCAAAACACACACTATGAAACATCCAGACACCTCCATACTGCTCGCCTGTACTGACCCAAGTGTCCTAAGCCGCCACATGAAAAAGATTAATTTGATCTCTGTTTTTAGCCTTGTTGTAGTAGTAGCTCCCAGTGGTTCTGTTGATGTTGAGATTTGCTGCGAGATGTTCGTTGGTCGTTGTAAACCATTGGATGTATGATGTAAACACGGAAGAACATCTCGCAGCAAATCTCACACAGCCACTGGGAGCTACTGCTACAACAAGGCTAAAAACAGAGATCACATTATTTTTTTCCAACAACTTTTTCATGTGGCGGCTTCAGGACACTTGGGTCAGTACAGACGAGCAGTATGGAGGTATCTGGATGTTTCATAGTGTGTGTTTTGGATGATTCAAAAGTGAACTCTATTCGCCGCCATTATATGAAAATCCGTTGCCAGCCGGACCCCCCCTGGAACTCCAAAAGCGTTTTGATGACTCTGAAAGTTCTCCAAACCCTTCCTTGGCATGACGGTGAGTAGATGATTGGTGAATTATTGATTTTGGGTGAAGTATCCCTTTAAAAATATGAGTTTTGCTTTTGCCCACCAGCCACTGCTCCCCACTACGCCAGTTTTGAATTAATTTTAAGTTTCATACACTCCAGCCATTCTTGCCTTGTTGCCTTACAATGACAGGAACCACAGTCAGTACTAAATGTGCTTTTTTACCCTAAGCAAATGTCGTCTCTTCCCTTTATGTTCTTCTCAGAGTAGCCTACACCAGGATGCCTCATTTACCGGTACATGTTCAAATCACATTTTTTTTCTGTTTACTCATCTTTTTCACCCCTTCTTAGTTTATATGCATCTTCAGGTGCATCCAAACCAAAAATGCCAGGGGGAAACACTGGACCACTAGACAATACATGAACTTAACCCCAGAAGTTCCCAAGTGCAAAGTACAAAGTGATGTGAATAGAGCCGTGCATTGTTCAGAGGATTAACAGAGTGAGTAGGTGTGCTGATGACATTTCTATCCTGCCTCCCGCACGCTCCACCCCAGCACCACATTCAGTATTTCCAGTAGGTGTGAATGCGTTTGACCTGGGCACGAAGTCGCTGCGGCGTGCTACATAGAGTAGGTGACACAGTAAAAAAAAAAAAGGCCAAACAACTTTATCCACAGAATCAGATCTTTCTGCATTGTCTGGGAAGCGGATGAGTCAACGGCTCCCTACATGTTGTCAGTTTCAGAGGGTGTATTTAAAACAGAACGAGCTTCACCTCACACCTTATATCACAACAGGAAATCAGCTTTGTTTCAAGTGTTGACTGTACTCTCGGTTCTGTGTGGCCATAAAATAACCCACTTGCACATCGGCTCGATACACGAAAACACCCAATTAGTCTAAGTAGCAGGGAATAAATTATTTATCCAAATGTCCTAACGTATCTAAACATCTACTGCTAAGAATAACATCTGCAGGAGTAATTATAGGGTTTTACTTTACCTGGATGTTCTTCTCGCAGTCGGTCTGCTGGTGTAAGGCCAGCTCACTCTCCAGGACAAACTTTTTGCCGCACTTGTCGCAAATCTGCATCCGCCTGTGTGTGACATTCATGTGCTTCTCCAGGTACCAGCGCGTGTTGAACACCCGAGGACACTTCTCACAGGCCAGCATCTCCTTCTCCTCCGCCTCCGCCTTCCCCCCTCCCGTCGTCGTGGAGCCGGCGGACGACGGCGCGGACCTGCCCGACCGGCGCTTCGGGGGCTCCATGCGCTTCCGTCGCCCCCTGGTGGTCATTCCGGCGGCGGCGGCGGTGGTGCTCAGAGCCGTTCGGAGGCTCTTCCTCCGTGGCTGGCTGGGCGCGGCGGAGCTGCTCGCACCCTGACGCGCCCTCTTTGACCTTGTTCTTCGGCTTTCAATCTCTTCTTCTTCGTCTTCTTCCTCCTCTTCCTCTTCATCGGGGCTTTCTTCCTCCTCCTCCTCTTCTTCTTCCTCCTCCTCCTCCTCCTCCTCCTCCTCTTCTTCCTCTTCCTCCTCGTCGTCGCTGCCGGCTCTCTCGGAGTCGTCCACCGCGGTTCCAGTTTTGTTGTCGCCTTTGGACACGTGGAGAGTCTGGTTGTTCAGGTTCACCTCGACGATGATCTGCTCACGCTTGAAGCCCTCCTCTTCGCCGTCTTCCTCCTCCTCCTCGCCCTCTTCTTCCTCCTCGTCGTCGTCCTCGGTGTCGTCGGAGGTGCCGTTGTTGCCGGCCTGGGAGCCGGGCATCCCCACCTCCTGTCCTGCTCCTCCCTCTCTGAAATACTGCTGAGAAGTCGCATGCTGCGTGGGCAACTGACCAATGTTCTGATCCGCCATGGCCGCCGCCTTGGCCGCCATTTTATTGTCCACTAACACAGAATAAGGCTTGCCGCCGGCCTCCCTCTTGTACAGCTTGCCCGTCAGGTCCAGATCTGGGTTGGGGGAATGAAAATAGGACTGGGACACTGGCGCCCTGCGTCCTTCCTCCTGTGACATCCCGCCAAGGCTAGGGACGGAAACCTCTTCCTTGAGGCTCTGGCAGGATTTCATGAAGAGGGGAGAGGAGGGGGGATGGTGGTGGTGGTAGAGGGATGGAGCTGGTAGGGCCACAAGGAAACGGAGAAGAGTTACTGCTGTTAGACTAGCGTGATCTACAAGGAGGGGCAGGGGGTGCCACACCAACCCCCCACCTTCCTTCTGCTGAGGAGACAGGAAGGAGGGGATCAGGTGAGAGACAGTCAACCGGATTCAAAGAGAGCGTCCATACTGTCCACGGTAGGAAATGCAGGTGGAAAGACATACAATCCGCTCTAAGTTTAGTTTCATATGCCGACTTGGAAAATCAAAACGGCAGCGTCTTTGATGCTGAACATTTGAAGCTAAACTCCTCTGCAGTTTGATGAAGTGTAGCCAGGCTCCGGGTTCAGTTTCTCCGTAGGCCGCTGCTGCTCTGCAGGGCGCCGGCGTCCTCAAATTGCAGAGCAGGTGAAGACGAGCTGAATGCCCGACATGGAACTGCTGTAAGGACTTCTGTGTCTCGCTTGAAGAGCCATTTACAGCGCATTACCTGCGAGATAAGAAAGAAATATGAGATTAGAAAAGAAAAGGGGTTTCTTTCCTCTGCCTCTGTGAACTGAAACTACAGCTGTACTGTGAAGTTTTCAGCGCCGAGCACCACATTTACCCACAAATGTTTCAGTGTTGTGAGTAGGAGTTGAAACCACAGCCTTTTTACAAATGAATGTGAAGAGGATTCGCCTTCAGAAAAATGAGCAGTCTAAATATTTCCAGACCACAAGTGAAACACCTCACGATGAAATTAACAACGACAGAAACAAAAGGCGCTACTTACTTACTCACCACTGTGTAAAAGATGTACGATACTTTCTTGAATATGATCAGATAAAAACGTTTTATATGAGCATCAGAGCAATGAGAAGCTGGTTGATATCCACAATATCAACTGCACTGCGCTGAACTGTGTGTAAACAAAGATGCAATCATGGTGCATCCTAACAGTGAACTGAAAGGCAAAGCAGTGATTAAAAAACTAGATTGTCTTTAGTTTTAAACAACACTTACTGACGTGCACACGCCTCTGTCATTGACTGTTGGAGAGCATAGTGTAACCACAGCTCAGGAGCTTGTATTGCAAATACAACCACAGGAAACTGTATTTCAACCTTTCAATGAAGCGGGGGCACTGCACCATTTGGAGCTTACGATAATATCAACATGTTTACACACGTTAAAGATGAAAACGAAAGCGCAGAAACAAACAAATCTATCGTCTTGTAACCTCGTTAGTTTGTTTGTTCATCGTGACCTTTTCGTGCATCTACTGTATGTCGGGGTGTCTCCCCCTCACTCTCCCCCTCTCTCTCTCTCACTGACAGTTTGACGACCTTAAACAACCTCACGCCCTGCTCCCCATAATGAGTGTGCACCAGGGCGGTTGGTTCACTACAAAACGTCTCGAAGCAAAACGTGAAAAACAAAAAAGAAAAAGCGTTTCCTCTCTTGGAATTAACATTATGCTCTCCTGTGGCTTCACAAACATCTCGTGCTTTATTTCTTTTAACTCCATCGTTTAGAAGTAAAATTGAATCGTCCACCGGGGACTTTCATATTCAAACACTCCCAGCCTCACCCAACCCATATGGGGACTACTTTGTTCTAATATTTAATTTACACAGTCATGATAAACATGAAGGTTTTGCTTGTGAGATAAAAAAAAGGAGTGCATGCAAAAGAGGGGACTGTACGTGACATATACTACGATAACCCAGATCACTTCTTAACAATAAAATATACCACAATCACCTATTTTCGGTGAAGCCACAACAAAACTAATCTGTTACTCTCTTATTCTTTCTTCCTTCCTATTACTAAACTGAACAGCGGCTGCACCTGCTCTGAATAACCTGTAATGAAACAGGAATAATTCAAACTGACGGATCTATTTTTGAAATCTGAGGGGAAAAAAGCAAGACTTAAAGTGTTTCTACTCTCTAACATCGTTCTTTGTTCATTGATCTATTCCTTAAAACGCTGTTTGTATCTCAACAACACCCAATCTGAAAACTTCAATTCTGGTGGTCAAACTGATTCACAATCAGTTACTTCATTCTGTGCAGCTGCTGGTGAATCCTAAATTGTTTTTATTTTTGTTCGTCCTGTCATTTCATTTCAGCAGACTTAAATAAAATGAAAGAAAAGAGCATGCAATAACGGACGCAGATGTGAATGGCACAAAATTACGTTTGCTAGTTTTTGTATTAAAGCCAGACATACATCAATCTGTTTGCCAGTTTCGCAAGCACAAGTGGAAGCCGTTTATGCAGAATTTGACTATCCACACACACACACACATACACACACAAGACACACCTGTCTTCCTGTGCATGCTGACTCTGATCCTTTCTGAGAATTGGACAGCAGCTCTGAGAGCATTAAGACCACAGAGGGAGGGCAGGCTCTGCACTGACAGAGCAACTCAACTCACATGGCTGTCTTAGACACAAAGCCCTAATAGATTATCCTGCTTCTGGATGACAGAGGAATATAAATTGCATGAGAAAAAAAAAAACTTTAAAAAACGCAAATCAGCTGCTTCCACTCCACTCCATTTTAAACTTGTGCATGTTTGAAATAAAATGTTTATAAGGGGTTGAAAAGATGAACAACAGAGGAATGCATCTCGTTTTCCAATCAAAGCACAAAGTTGATTAAAAAAGTACTAAATTTGCTGCTGAAAACGATCAAAAAACACATGTGCAAATAAGCAAGTGCCTTTTGCAACCCGTACTGAGTTAAAATCTTCCCCCTTGCTTATCATCATCAACTATGAGTCATTTTGAGACTTTCAGTCATAGTGAAATAGTAAAACCCTTTGATGTGGGAACCAAGCAGAACGCAGACTTCAATATCACTGGTAATTAGTCAACACAATCACCTTGTCAGATTGGAGAGGTCAAACCTATTGGAGTGATGATCATTTGGGTTTGCTTTAGTTTAAATAGTTTATAATAATAACGAAAAAACTGACCTCTGCACCCTGATGCAAAAAAACAATAAGTGCATCAAAGCACGTCTCCCTGACAGCCCATTTCAGTAATCCAAAGCATTACTAATGTTCCGCAAAACTTACCCAGAAAGCAAAGTTTAGTCATCAATAACTAATTTAAAGCTGTCTTGTTTATGTCTCCGAGGCGTGATGAGAAACCAAAACTTGCTTCATATAGGGTAAGCCACAAAGCCGGTTTTATACCGGATAGATGCTACTGTGGGCTTAAGACTTGAATGACACAGGACGGGAGCGTAACTGCAAAAGGCACTATCCGACACTTTGAACCAAAGAGAGCATTAAATGGTTTGAGTGTTTGCGAGCTGCGCGTGTGGCTGAACTGTGACAGTGAAGCAGATGAGACATCCGAGGCAGTCAAAATGTGTCACGTTTACCTCTCATTATGCAGCACTGCTCCTTAAATCCATCGCTCCCTCTCAAGTCTAGACTTTAATGAGCTTTCCCCCTTTGCAGCTTGTAGCGGACCGTGAGAGGGTTCACATTCCTCACTCTGTCCAAACTCATAAGACCTTAACCAGCTCACTGTGTGGTGCACTGCAGGGGTGCTCCCCGTTGCCTCTGTAGATATTTGGCCCTCAAGCCCATAATCAGGTCATAGAGCAATGCCTAATGTTTTTGGTCCGAGATAGAGGAGCAGGGAGGGTTATTATTATTACTATCTCAGACATCTAAAGCTCTACCACTTTCATGGTATTCTTCATTCTCATCCCCACACAGAGAAACACTATAAAACCTGGCAGAGTCCAGAGATGTGCAATATAGCTACGCATTTAAAAGAAAAGAGACAGATAAGATGGAAATGTCCAACATGCCTCCAGCTCATTCAAACTATACCACAACAACACTGAAGAATGAGTGCATTACAAACAGAAGGACTGGGTCTAACAAGTCTCCAGCCACAGCCGTCACATAAGATAGCGCGAAAACCAACACTATACTTATTATTATGGGAATACACACACATATGCCAAAAAACACGGAGCAGGCAGCTACACGCTGCTTTTTAAAAGCGTTTGTGTACTTTTTAGCTTAAGTTGCAGCTTGTAAGGCGAAGCCAAGAAAGGGTTAAAGGCAACAAAAAAAGGTAACTATTGATTGTACAGTGAACAGCTCCAACACTGTGCAGGGCCTGTCCAACTTAGGCTACTTAGCTAGCTAGCAGTAGCAAGTAGCAACCCTCCATAGGTACAAACCTGCAAACACATACACACACATGACAAGCTAACTTGGCTACATTAGCTCAAGGTGCAGCCATTAGCTACATATTTTAGTGCAGTTTTTTGGGGGGAGATACTCACGCTGAATAACGAGCATATTACCATGTAGAAGCTGCACTAACATGCACGAGTTGACAACATACAGGACTTTCACTTTTTTTTCCAAACCTCCCAAAACCGCCCCAGATTAAGAGGGGGCTGCTAGTTAGTTAGTTAGCATCGAAGCTAGCACAGCGTAGCATTAACGTCGGTAAATTTTTTTTTTTTAGCATTAATGTCGATAGCGCACGTTAAAGGGGAAGTGTGACAGCGACGGGGACTCACATGAAGCGGGATGAAAAAGCCGATGTCACGGCGCCGTTATCACCGTATCTACCGTGTCGGGACAAAAAGAACCGGGGAAGAGACGCTTTCCCTCCCCTTACAGACAGAAGAAACCCCCAGACAGACCCGCTGCCGCCGCCGCCGCCGCCGTTAACGTCTCTGACAAACCCACTCAACTCGACACTGTCACAAAGTCACTGCTGCCGTTGCTGCTAACACTAACGGACACTAACGGACATCTCTTTACCGTTGCTTCGGCCAACGGCTACCGTAGCTTCCCGGTGTGTGCTGCTCCCGGGTTGTCACACACACAAACACACACACACGTCGGTGCACAGATTTATTTTTTAAGTTATCTAGCAACATTTTTTTGTTGTCGGTCGGTTGGTTACCTTACCTCCGTCAAGAGCGAGCGAGCGACCTCCCTCTTCTTGCGCTCGTGCAATCAGAGTTGCACAGATTCTGGGTTTTTTTTTTTTTTTTTTTTTTTGCACGCGCACTTCTTGCTCGCTCGCCCCCCTCCCGATGTGCATTTATTTATTTATAGATAGATGCCAGTGGTCTTCTTTTTTGTGTGCAAAAAAGAGAAAGAAAAACAAATGCGGGATGTTTGTTAATGTTTAATGTTGCGCTGTACTGGGCTGCTGCGGAGGTACCTGCGCCGGTGCGTCCTCCTCTCTCAGCCCGCGCCGGCCGCTACGTGGCCCCGGCTCAAGCTCCCGCGCTCATCCCAGGCATCCAGATCCAGGCCGCTGTCTGTCTGTGTCTGGGCACTAAGGCGCGTGTCTGGCTCTCCACATCCAAACCAGACACGGTGCGCGCGCACGTCTCTGGGCTGAAATCACTGATTGATTAAATAATAATGAGCAGCCAGACCCTGAGGAGCGCTTAGCTTATCTCCCTCCTCAAAGGAAATTCCTGAAAGTCTAATTAAATGATTCTGTTCTTATAATCAACTCTTACTTACTTTGTTAATATGGGTTTTGATGTCCTGTGTCTTTGACAAAACTTTATTAATTTTTTGTGAGTTGACAGGTAGGCCTATTTACCATCTTAATAAACCCCAGTCCATCTGACTGGGGTTTTATCCTCGAGTCAGGCCCGTGCCAAAATTTAGTTTGAACGACTGTTCTAAACTTTAACACTGTTAACACTGTTAAAGTTTACACTGAATTCATTAAAGCAGAAGTAAGTGGAATATTTGTGTTAATATAAGTCTTAAATAGTTATATCTTCCGGCGGCAATCTCTTATATATAGTGTTTGGTCTGAAACACGGGTCTGTCAGTCACTCTGCTCTGCTGTAAGCCGAGGAGAAAACTTTCCTTGTATCCTACAACCTTTATCCAATGAGGAGAGAGAACGGCATAAAGGGGCGGTCCTCTCTGTGTGTGCAGCCAAGGGATGCGCGTGAATGTGGTGGCGTAGGGACGAGGGCGGGGACTGCTAACTCCATCGGCTGACAAGAAGTTAGCCAAAACCACCGGATCGCTTACTTCTGCTTTAATTTTTTGTGAGTTGACAGGTATTTACCACCCCAGTCCATCTGACGACCCATCTTCATCTTTAAGTCAGGCCCATGCCAAAATTTAGTTTGAACAACTTCACTGTTGAAGTTTACACTGAATTCATTACATTTAAAGATGAGTTTTGTTCATTTTCCCCCTGTGTGATTCAATGCCACACAGATGTGGCAGGGTACGATCGTACATCATAATCATCAATCATTTCGTTCTTTTAAATAATAATTAACAGATTGCTCATTTTATAAATTGGCAGTCAAATCAGGATTGTCTGAAGCCCTTTTTCATCTGTCAAATATTCATAATTTAGAAGCTGGCACCTGTCAATTCTGGCAATTTTTGGTTAAAAATAGACTAAAATAATCAATCAGTATCAGAATTGTTAAACCTATCTATTATTTAACTAATACTGTACTATCAACACTGGGGGTTAGTATAGTCAGTGGCCCACTGTGGGATATAAATGTTTGTTATTTTCAGACCTTTTCTTGTTTTGCCCGAATCCCTGAACAGACAGACAAACCCATAAAATACCATGTTATTTTAAGTATTAAAGGTATTTTGATTGTCACTCACAAGATTCATCCCCAGGAAATGATTTGGTTCATTTCCGCTCATTGTTTTTGGGGAGACTTTTAGGAAATTGACCAAATTAAAGATAAATAAAAGATTACGATCCATGACAATGCAGGGGACATGGTTTTAATTAGTGTTAGATATAAGACATCTGATCCTATGTGCAGTCATTAATCTTAAGACCGAGTTTTATTGACCTGAATGTAGTTTATTTTAAACTTTAAAAGCGTTTCTGTTCTTCCCCAGTCTGCCATTTACCAAACTTAAACCTTTACTCTGCCAACGAAGCTTCAAGTGACAGATGAACTTTAATCCATTTCTCAAACATCAGATCGGAGCAGTTGTTAGAGAAGCAGCAGTGAAACGGGACGACCGACTGCTGCTCTTCTATTTCAGTCACAAAAGGAGATGCGATTCTGAAGCACCCTCATGTGGTGGAGCGTTAGGATTACACGTGGTGAGACGCTGAACCACAAATGTGACGACTGGGAGGTAGAAAGACAGCTTTATTGTTAAGTAGAGCCATTTCTGAAACACGGGGCCTTACACTGTCTCCGCACAAACTAAAGACACAGCGACAACAGCAGAGTATGAAGAATCATTTTCTATTTTCTGAACAGGCACATTCCAATCGACCGTGGGTGGTGAATATCATCTGTGGAGACAATTTGCTAGAGAGACAGATGCATTTCAGAAATCTTATCCATCTAGCAAGTCAGGACAGAGACTTAGATTTGAATGAATAAATCATCTCTGATCAGTCATGTCCTACAGCGTGAATCCAAAGCAGAGTCTTTCATTACCGGCTGAATACTCTTATACAATCTGATGAAACTTTCCAGAACAACAGCAACGACATGATATTATTCACAATTTCTGCAGCGTATCTTTCGATGGAATCACGCCGTGCTTCCTCTTGATGTAAAAATCGCTCCACACATGCAGTGCTCTCATTCTCAAACAATGTAGTAAAGACAAATCTTTTGAAGAATTAACAGCATTGTTAATTCTTCTCAAAACAAAAAGTACTATAATATATTTATGTTACCACAGAGAGAGGGGGGGAAGGGGCGATTTACCCCTCTCCACTTCATTACACATGGTTGGACTTCACAAATGCATCCATCTCAGACCTCTCACTTTGTCTCCCCCCATATGCTGCTGACAGCAGAGCCCAGTCCAGAGTTGGTTAGAGAAAGAGTGGGAGGAATGTGTGTGAGTGAAGTTGGGAGAGTCCTTTATTGAATCCTCCAACCACTCCTTCCATGGCCCGTTTCACAGCTGGAGACAGCATGAGTGTGGGGTGGAGCGTGGGGGGGCTGTGGGGTGAGATGTCATCACTGGGGCAACTGGAGCAGCGTGCCCTGTCCCGAGGGCAGGTACGTGATGTTGCGGGAGCGGGACAGCTGGAAGGCGATGTCCTCGGCCGCCTCCAGCTTACGGAGCTCTACCAGACCATCGCCGGCCTCCATCAGGGAGTTGGCGATGAGTAAGGCAGCTTGGGAGTCTCCCTCTGCTGAGATGATGGCGGCCTGCTTCTGTTGCTCTGCCTGCGAGGGTAAATAGAAGATTACACCGATTCAGCATTTTTTGCACAATAAAAACTGTATAATAAGTTCTGAATGCACCAGTAGAACTTGTATTTGTGTTGAAAATACCTTTTCTACGACAAAACGAGCCCTCTCTGCCTCCTGCTGGGCCACCTGCTTCATCTCAACAGCCTCAGTGAACTCCTTGCCAAAGGTTAAGTGCGTCTGAAAGAACACAGTACATTTGTTTTTTTGTTTTCGTTTCCACAGAGATATAAAATGGAACATGGAACATTTTGCAGTCAGAGCCCAAACTCCAAAGTCTGGTATCTCTGAATGTATTCAAGTCCATGATTCCATTACATCCAGGCTTCAGGGGTGCAAATGTTTTATTTGAGTGCAAATGTTTGACTAATCTTGTAAATTCTTTTAACTAATTTTGAAAATTCAATTGTTATTGTATTCTATTTGTTTGTTTCTTCTTTGTCTATGATTAATGTGACTATGTGTTGAAACTTATGTGCTGCCATTCTTGGCCAGGTCTCTCTTGCAAAAGAGATCTTGGATCTCAATCGGACAAACCTGGTTAAATAAAGGTTATAATAATAATAATAATAATAATAATAATAATAATAATAATAGACATAATTGTAGAATTCTTCAGCAGCTTCGTACCAGTGAAACATCATCCAAGATGAGGCCGAAGGTGTTGGCTCTTTCCGTGAGGTCCTCGCTGACCTGCCGAGACACCAGCTCTCTCTGGGTGATGAGTTCTCCGGCGTCAAACCGAGCCTGTGACAAACATATAGTAGATTATGACTCCACTCAGTCGCTTATTCTCAACAAAAACCTTTGATAGGTTTGTTTGTTATTCCTCTTTCTGCCAGACACTCACCACTACAGCCTTTAAGACCTCTGTGGTGATGGACGGGAGCACCCTCTCATCGTAGTCCTCACCAATACTGGTGAAGATGCGCGGCAGCTGGGTGGTCACCGGCCGGAAAAGGATACGCAATGTGATGTTTACATTCTGCAGATCTGTGGAGTGGATGGTTCAGCAGTTACTCATTGTGTAAAACATTAGCCTGCAGAAAAGCAATCCGCATATACTGTATATGATATATTCAATTGGATTTGCAGCAAGCATTACAAACATAATAGACAAAAGACAGCATCAAAGGCATCAACATGTCACTAGCCACAACATAGTGCAGCAATACATAAAAAACAGTACGGATAATAAAAACATACTACTAATAATACATTACTGTTAATAATATATGTATGTGCGTGCAGAAGATGGACAGAGCAGGTTGGTGCTTTACTGACGTACCTTTACTGCCTGTGATCACAGGCACGTTGCGTGGACGGGAGCGGCAATCAAAGATGATTGGTTTCTGAACCCAGGGAATGAGGAAGTGGGTCCCTTCACCGACCACGGCGTCCTGCACTCCTCTGAACCTGTCGAATATCACAGCCCGGTGCCCGGCGTCCACTGTGGAGAGAAGGATCATTGTTATTCTCGCTGCCAAAAGGTTTGTGTTTGTGTTATTGCAGAGTTCATAGCTTGAAAATGTTTCATGGAGGAGGACTATGTAGAATATATATTAGCATTATTTTATCCTAATGTTGCACGTGTGTTGAACATACATTTACTTTGGACGATTTGCACATATAAGTTTTGTGCTGACCTTTAACACAAAGTTACATTTTTATTGTTCCTTTCTATTTTGGAGACGGTGCAGTTTAGTTGGGGAATGCAGTGCATCTGTTTTAATCCTTAACAAACAAACCCAAGATAAAGATCTATGGAGCTTGATACCAAAATAAACGTGGGACATGTCAGACCGCAGTCACAAAACGAACACACTAAACAAAACACTGAGGCCATTAAATATAACTGGTTTACTATCAGAAAGGCTGCAAACAACAATTATTATATTATTATCATCAATTTATATTAATGTGCCCATCTATAAAACAAAACATAAACAATCCAAAACCCCAGAGATAGTCAGTTAATTTAGACAAACATCAGCAATTTCTCCCTGGAATCTTTCCACTGTTTTTGTCAGCTATTTCTGTCAATGAATGAATGAATGAATGAATGAGCTTCTTGTTTCATCTCCACACAACAGTAGAAAACAAAGAATGGGAGCAAATTTTTCACATTTAGGAATTTGGAGAAGGCTTTTTTCACCTTAAAAACGATTCAAGTCATTAACTGGTCTCTGAATCGATGTATATAAATGTGTCCTAGTGACCAGCACTCACCATTAAACAGCGCAGAGTTCACAACACCTCCACCGACGGCGAGGGCCAGCCCCAACTTCCCAATGGACTCGAACAGCTTGGCCATGACAGCGACCTGCAGGTGGGGGGTCAGACAGGAGGTTCAGACTGTAACAGCATTACTCCAACACGGTGTGTTTGTCTTTGTCAAACCAGGTTAAGCCCCTTCTTTCCAATAACAGTTGGCTTTGGCCTTGAAGCTGAGTGTTGCCAAGGCTGAGCTAACGTCAGGTAGTTAGTTAGCATTAGCTCGCTGGCTAGCTAGCTGGCTGTGCACGCAGGCAGGTGACAGGTTGTCTTATTTAACAGAGGTCAGTAGCTTAAGAGTTTACGACCGTTAAAATATAACTTATAAAACACGTGGGACACATTAACACTGCATTAAAAAAAGCTCGTGTCGGTCGAGTGCAGATAGCACGCCGGGTACGCATGTCCCCTCTCGACACTCGTGATAAAACGTTACTAACAGACAACACGAACAAATAACGAGTGCAGTTCGCTTTGTAAATGTTGATAGACAACGATTTCTTAACAATCTAAGTGAATTAATTTCCCTGAGTGTCGTAACTTACCTTGGTTTCTCTCAGATGTCTATGACCTCCACCGGAGACGACGCGTACAACACATGAAACACTTCGCCGCACTGCGCATGCGCACCCGGATGAAGCAACGCAGCTTCCGATTGGACGAAAGACGGTTCTCTTCTTCCTCGGCTCGATGCGTTAATGCCGCTTTACTGCCACCTACTGTTTTAACCTAACATAACAGGGCTTGTTTCGACTATAGAGTGAAATGGAAATTAAATGAATATAAGATAGATAAAAATCATATCCCATAATATTCAATACACATATTCCGCATTTATAAGACCAAACTGGTTCATATCTGCTGTTCTCTGGAGGTTAGTTTTTACTTTTAGGCTGCTGAAGTCAAAATAGCAACATCATAAAATAAAAATTAAATGACCCTGCCGCACTCCCCGCATTTAAATTCTCACTACAAATGGATTTGCATTAAATTATAAGAAGAACAACTCATTAATTAATTACTGAAATATAATCAGTGATACTTGTGATAATTGGCTGAGGTGATAGAAGTGTGGACAAGAGGATTTATATTTTAAATGAAGAGGCTGGAAAATGTTAAATAATTGAACATTTCAAAACACACTGGGAAATTATAGGGAGTTTTAATATAAAACGATACTGGAAATGTTCCAGTGCAGGCACGCGGTCGCCCCCTCGCGCTGACACGATGACCCACACCATAGTTTATAGTTTCACTTTTTCGTCCTTGGCTTGTAAAGTGTGACGGTCTGTGAAAAAGACAAGAGAGAAACCGCCCGTGAACCGTGTGTAAGGTCAGTATCTGGTTATAAATCTGACAGATTATCGATTAGAGATACAGAAGCAGCGTCGGACTCGAACACACGATCCGTCGATAGAGCGATTGGCAGATTGTCAGTGTAGATGTGTTTGATTTCTCTCCACTTCCTTGACGCTCAGCTCTGCACTGTGGCTTTGCCTCGAGTCTAGATGCAGCTCTGACATCCTGTACTACAAGTAAACATACAACATTGTTCACATATCTTGCAGCGTTGTCGCAGATTTAACTAGAAGAGTTGACAATTCAACTGAACAGGTATGATCACAGAGAGCCTACTACCTGTCGTGTGTGTGTGTGTCTGTGTGTGTGTGGGAAGCAACATGGAGATAACACGACTGTCGCTTTTCGAGCTATTTATTCATTTTTGCTGCCATTATAATAGCAGCAACCTGCGCATGGGAAGGAGGAATTAACTTCATCATCTGTCATAATCTGTGCTTTTTGTTTACTATTTCCACATTAAAAAATAAATAAATCCAAATTACACAGGGGGATTTGCACTGGAGGAGAGTTTCAGAGTAAATATCTCAGTAAAGTTCTTGCATTAAATCAAATATCAGCTGTGAAAGCCTGTTGCTGCCTCTGAGAGTGACAACTCACTGACTGACAATAATTTTCTCAAATGGAAATTTTTCAGTATGTTGATGTAATGTCCTAGAAACCCCCAATAGAGGGTGTTATATTATCAAATATGTCTCACTTTCTGTTTGTAAGGGTGGGGTCTGCTCCATGCATGGCTGAGTGATACCAACATGAACAGCTTCTTAAAGAGGCGTTGTCCTCTGGCTGCTGATGAGTTGATGTCCATGCTCAACGTCTCTGTAGTATTATAGACTATCATGACTTCCCTTGTGCTGCTTGTTTCCTTTTTGCTCCGCTGCCACTGGAGAGTTTCTCCTATTGTGTTTCTCCCAGCAGATGGCAGAGCGGGGCAGGATGGTGAGGGCGAGTGGTCTGCCCGTGGACATGGAGGAGGACAGACTAAAAGACAAGCTAATTATCCACTTCCTGAGAGCCAGGAACGGAGGAGGGGAGATAGACGGTGTCACCATTGTCAAGGCGACACCCGTTTCAGCCCTCATCACCTTCGAGGACAGCGAAGGTTGGTGGGGTCAGGGCGTGTGCATGTCTGTGCATATAAAGTGTGGGTGGATGGAAGAGGTGGGGGGTTCTGAATAATTAATTGATTCTATTACAAAGACATTTTCTTTTTGTTGTTTTATTTCATCCCTTGCCCTTTAACATCTATTTCCTATTCTAATAAAACCCCCTTTCAATTGAATTAAAGTCAATTAAATGGCTATATTACCATGCAGGTATCATGTTACAACATAAAATCATTGACTTTCACTGAACAGACTCCAAAATCTAAATGCACTCATTTGCAAAGTAAGAGCAAAGAGTCATGCTGTATTAAGTGTCACCAGTGATTTACACCGAGCTGGATTGTTGCCATGCAAGTCAATGGAGTGGCCAGTGGTGAAAGCGCTTAGTCAGGATGCTTCGTAGGCCGAGATTGATTTCCCTCTGCTGACCTTTCTCACACAGTGGCACAGAGAGTTATTCAACACAGCCGGCACATTCTGGAAGTGGATGGGAAGAAGTATAAACTCAAAGTAACGGAGCATCACGAAATCCTGCACCCGGATGAGGTAAAGTGAAAGAGGATGTTTGAGTATAGATTCATATTTTTATATTTCAATGAATCATGTTAACTCCAGCTATATAGATCATATATATATATATATTTTTTTACAATTCAAAGAATCATGTCTAACCCTGTAACTATGTAAATGTACTTTTCTTGTTATCTACTGGTCCTAATTTGTTGTATTGTTTTGGGGACTACGGATGTAATTTAGCACATGTGCTGAATCCGGTGTATTTACTGTGGGTACTCTAGCACTCACTGTCCATTAATATGCATTGTCCCGACCAAATAAACAAATAAAGTAAAGTAAAGTAAAGAGTAAGCAGATATTGAATATATAGTAAACTGTCGTGTCTTTGCCTTTCAAAATTGTAGGTGATTGTACGTTTATCAGCAGCCGTCGACTGCAGCCAGCTTCCCGGGGGGAGATCGGCCCTGAAGAGCCTTCACAAGAGCCACCCCGACGTCCAGATTAAACATGACGCTGAGGAGCTCTGTATATTGAGCGGTGCCTACTCCAAAGTTCAGGCCGCCTTGGCTCAGCTCCTCGCTGGTCCAGGATCTGAAGAAGAAGAAGAAGACACAGTAACGGGTCGAGCCGAGTCCAGCAGCTCCAGGTCTGCACAGGCAACAAAAAAGACGTCTCACGCTCAGGAATCGGAGGAGCTGAGCCGGAAACCTAGTAAACAAAGAGAACGAAGCGAGAAAGAGCGCAGCAACAGGCCGTCCGATGAGTACGACGCAGGCTCGTACAGAGAGCTGGAGCCTCGTGGTTCCAGCTGGGAAGACACCGGCCAGGCAGCAGCAGCGGCGGCGGCGGCGTATCTGCCGTCTCCTGAACGTCCAACCACACCGGAGGAGGACTTCACGCTCATCGTGGACGCAGACATGTTCCAGTATCTGCAGAAAAACTGCGTGAAGGAATACCAGCACATCCTCAGCCAGCACGGCGTGGAGGTGGTGGACGTGACCAACCAGGGGCTGACCACTCTGTATCTGCAGCTTACAATCAGAGAGGGAGAGGGAGACGGCGGTGGAGAGCAGGAGCGTCTGGTGTCGGCGCGTAAGGCGATAAGCGGGCTGTACCAGAAGAACGAGACCAAGACCCGTCGAGCTCAGCTCCCCAAGAGCATCCTGTCCCCGAGGGGAGGGCTGCAACGGGCCGTAGAGAGCTTGAAGGTCAAACTTCCTAAACTTCTTCTGAGTGAGGATGACAGGAATATTTATATCATCGGGAGCAGCAGCGACGTGTCTGAAGCCAAGCAGTTCCTGCTGGATTTTGACCACCTGAAGGGTAAAAAAGAGGATGTCTCCAGCGGTCTCCGTAGATACCCTTCGTATGATTCGAGTTCATCATCTCCATCTCCAGTTGATAAGGTGAGAGTCCCCGTCACCTCCTCCACCACTGAAGTTCCTCTGGACGATAGGACGGATCAGCTGCTGAGGCCAGAGGAAGATGAGAGGAGAGCTGAAGGAGCCAAAAAATATAAACTCGCAGCCCGGTTTAAGGACACAGGGCTGAGTCCGTTAGGTAATCGACCAACCGACTTCAGCTTTCGAGGGCTTCCATCTCTGAGCAGACCGCCGCGCACCGGGCCGATGTTGGGCCACGACGTCCTGTCAGAAGCTGCAGGGATTTCCAGAGCAGCGTCCCAAAACACTGGAGACGACATCTTGTTCAAAGGTGGTGGCGATGCTTTGCACTCATTTGCTTCATTGCAAAATAAAACCTCCGTGAACTCAAATGTAATGGACGTTCGACCAAAGAGTTTAGCATCAACAGGAAGTACCGCGCTTCCTCCCGCGGGGTCTGGGGGGTCGTCCACGTTGAAGCGAGCCAGCAGCTTCTCAGGAACTCCTCAGCAGAAGGCTCAGGCCACGAGTCCCAAGAGTCAGGACGACTTCGGCGCAACCACCGCGGCGGTCAGAGCCAGAGGAAGGTCGTCCAGCTTCAGCGCCCAAACCGCAAAGGACAAGAGGGAAGTCCACAGCGCAGACATCACGGTCTCCCAGGTGATGTGGCAGCACATTAAAGAGGCCTACAGCGCCAAAATGGACGACCTGACCTCTGACGTCCAGATAAAGGAGAACCGCCCAGACAGAACCGGGGACCTCACTGTCACCATAACGGGGGCAAACCCGTCCATCGTGAATTCATGCCAGCACGGTCTCCAGAAGCTGGTGGACTCGGTTCATGCAGACTTCTCAATACAGGTGCTGCACTTGTCAGATCTGGGTATCACCGATCCGGCAGATGAAACCTTACAGGCTTGTTGCGTTGAGGTGCAACGCCGCTTCAAGAAGGTTACGGTGCAGGTTTTGAGGAAGAGTTTATTTCTTATTGGTCCGAGCCATTTGTGTTCTCAGGTGGCCGTTACACTGCAGGAGGTGTTTTCTTGTGATCCGACCCAAATACCCGATCATCAGGACTTCACCTCCACCTGGAATCCGTCCACCGCTTTACGACCGAACGAAGGGCATCGAAGCACCGGTCCGCACTGTGACAGCAATCCTCAGGTGATGTCAGAGAGCGGAACAGGGAAAGCTGATGGGACAGACGAGGGACAGGGAGGGAGAACAAAGCAGATGAGTGACTTCAGTGAGCCAGAGCTCGTGAATGGATCAGACAACCAATCGCCAGTGTGGAAAGACCCCGTCGTTAAGGAGAAGCTGAGAATCACAGGTACGGTGGAGATGGATGGAAACCACTCTGCAGCAGGAAATAGGGTCGGTGGGAATACGACGCGTGTGAATGGCGTTGGATCCGCGGCGGCCCGCACCGATAAACCCTCCTCTCTGGATAAGAAAGAGAGAAGAGTGAACTCCGCCCAAAAGGAGAGCGTGCAGCAAAGACAGGGAGAGATCCAGGTCCAGGATGCTCCAGAGGACTCCAGACCAGGTCAGGGCGGAGGCATCTGCGTGTGTGGGGACAACGGGACCTCGGTGACGAGGACAAAGTGCGGGGTCTCCATGTGCTCAAAATGCGTGGACACGGTGCACATCCACTGCAAAGTCTGTTCAAAGGCAGATCAGGCGACGGAGACACCCTCGGGGATCAGGGGCAGAATGAGGTACTCCAGACTAGACCTCAACCTCCCCGGCCACAAGAGAGACGCCACCTTCAAGATCACCTACAACATCCCAGACGGCACCCAAGGGGTGAGTGATGAACTTATGATCACTGAGAAGTCTTTTATCTATTACATAATGTGAATATAAAACTTATTCCATACTGGGTGAGACAAGAAATGATAAAACAAAACAACAGTGGCCTAATATATATCTTTTTTTTAATTGTTTTAACAGTCTTCTATGAAGGCGATACTGTTCTGCACAGCAGTTTAATCCAGGCTGATTAAAGCTCCGTGTGAGTTTCTCACTGGAAAATGTAGTTTACTTTTAATTTGTGTTGTAGGGTCTGAGCCAACATGTAGCTCAACTCCAGAGAGGGTTATTCTCATGGATTTGTTTGTTTACAGTGGTGCTGCCTGACAAATAGCCATAATACATTAGTAACCGCGGCAACACAGATAAGACAAAGATGCCATGGTCGGATGCCATCAAATCAAATTATAATATAAACAAAACTATTATTACATCTTTACAGAGCAGAGTCAGAAATCTGACTTTTTTTTCTAAGAAATTATGAGTTTTTATCTCTAGTCTTAAAATCTTTTTAAAAAACTCATTGTTGGCCCTAACGCTCTTCCGTATTCAGGCTGCTGATTGGACAGTAAAATTCACACTTTGACAGGAGAAATTAAACTCTTTTTTCCCCTCTATCCTTTTCGTGGGAGTCAAGGGGGGCGGTGCCTATGCCCACTGCGTTTTGTAAACTTTACAGATGGCTTTGTAAAGTTTACAAAGATTAAAGTCTACCTTCCATCCATGTTCATACTGAGCTTTGATGAAGCTCTATGTGGTGCTTCTTGGTCATTTCACATTCTCAGTGTCTAGTGTTTAATTCCTGTTTGTCACCACAGTGTTTAACTGTATTTACATGTTTGCGTTAGCTTTTACTGCTATTTTTTTTATCTACTTGACATCATTGTAAATGAGAGAATTACCATCAGTTCTATAAGAACATGATAAATCATCTTTATTAACTGTATGTTGCACTGTGATAGTGATATTTGTGTGTTTATCACATGCCATAAAAATATATTAGCGGCAGTTGTTATGTTACATACATGTGTTTAAATGATCTTCAAACACCAGGCAGCACAGTTGTCAAATGCTGTTAAAGCCTTTATTCACCAGGCTGCAGCTGCAGGTTCTGGTCCTCTGTGCAGAGATAGAGCTTTAATAATAATCAGACTGTTGTGTGACTGTTGTTCTCTGCTCTCTGCTCCACCAGAGGGATCATCCATTTCCAGGAAAACCTTTCAAAGGAGGGCAGTTTGAAGCCTTCCTTCCTGACTGCGAGAGGACGCGGACTCTGCTGCCCCGGCTGGAGAAAGCCTTCAAGCGTGGACTCACCTTCACGGTGACAGGCAAAGAGACGGGGGCCAAGGTCGCCTGGGACGGCATCCCACACAAGACCAGCCTCCAGGGGGGCAAATCGGGGTGAGTGAGTGAGGGCAATGGGGGAGAGTAGAGTGTGTTCACCGAGCTGCAGAACTGAAGGTCACGTAGACCGGCGGTTCGTGTTTTATCTGAGCTGAGCTGTCGTCTCTCTGTGTGTCTCTCAGGAACGGGTACCCAGACTCCACTTACCTGAGCCGCCTGTCGCAGGTGTTGTCCTCCCAGGGGATCGAAGAGTCACCGGGCAAATCCTAAGAGTAATTAAACCACCGCAGCAGCAGAGGATTTCCTCACCTCATTTTATACTCTTAATCCATTCCTGATGTACATAGAAATCTTTTATAATTTTTTTTTTTTTAATATAAATAATAAGAGTCGAAGCTGCAGCTATTTTGGATATTTTAATTTTTATAACCTGCCTCGCTGCTGCTTTATTTTCAATATATATGCTTTTTTTTATGAATGAGACCATTCATTTTTATTTCCAGTCACATTCCTGAACATTTTGTACTGTATAGTGTGCATATTACTGTATAGCTGAGATTTTATTCCGTCCTGTGTGGTTTAAGGGAAACAAGAATATATCTGTAAAATTTTATCTTTTTTGCTACAGAATGGGCACAGAAATAATAAAGATGATGATAATAATAATAATTAAAAAAAAAACAAAGCTCATGTCCTGACGCATGTTGTTGTTTTTTTGTTATGCTTTTTTTATTAGTCCTGGAAAACATGTAAGGCATATGGTAACATTACACACTGAAGCGTTACAAGCTCTAGAGGCCATGTGGACAACATGGCACCACGCAGTAAACCCAGAGTCAAGCACAGAAGCAGCATCAATTCAAAGGGTTTAAAAAACAAAGTGGAGACGAGAAGAGTGTTTTGCAACCAGGAAGAAAACAACACAAGGAAGGACAGAGGAGAGGAGTGCTATAGGCTTAGAAATCAACCTGTTGGGTGTGCCCTGTAGAAAACGACTGAACTCTAACAGGAAGTGTGTGTGTGTGCGTGTGTGTGTGTAGTGGGGTGGATGAAGAGTGAGTTTCTGAAGCATTCCCAGAGATAGGTTTTTAGGTGTATCATGAAAGCACCAGCTGCTGCAGGTGAGGACACACTGCAAAAACTCAAAATCTTTCCAAGAATATTTGTTTTATTTATTGTCAAAATGTCTCATTTCTAGTCAAAACTAATCTCTTTCCACTTAAAATAACTTGTTTTTAGATCATTTTCACTTGTTTCAAACTAATTTTCACTTGAAATAAGTAGAAAAATCTGCCAGTGAGTGAAAGCAAGTTTTTTGTGCTTGTAATAAGAAAGAAAAACTTGCTCCACTATCAGATTTTTCTACTTATTTCAAGTGAAAATATGCTTGAAAGATGTAAAAAAGTGTCTTATTTTCAGTATAATTTGATTTGTTTTGACTAGAAGTGACATTTTGACTAGAAATAAGACAAATATTCTTGGTAAGATTTTGAGTTTTTGCAGTGCAGGGAAGGTCAGGTGGGTGTGGGAGTTGGTGGGTGTTGGGGGGGGCAGTGGATTGGCTTCAGCTGGCAGCTTGATACGACTGGAAGGGCGCTCTCACTCCTGGACACCACACACACCGCTAACATGACTACTGGACTAACGTGGGAATGAGACGGCGAGCTGTACATACACACATGCCTTAATTTTCTGGTTTTCAACTAAAAACATGCATCCTATAGTTTCTGTACACGACAAGCCCAGCCAGGTTGCACTTTCTCAGCATCTCTGCGATGTTTTTTTTGCGAGGAAATAAAATAGAATAAACACAAACAAATGAACAAAAAAGAAAAAAAGAAAAAAACAAGTGCTAAAGGAAAGGAGAGCTGCAGGCAGAGGTGGTTGTTTGGGTTCTGAGTGTGGATGAGTGAACACAGTGGCTCTGCATCTGGAGGAGGAGCCTCCTGCAATACTAAAGCTTACACCAAACATGGATGGATGGATGGATGGATGGATGGATGGAGTGCAGGGGAAATGGTGTGTGTCTGTGTGTTTGTGTTTGTGTGACAGTTTGTGCAGAGCTGAGATGTTGTGTGTTTGTTGCTAAATGCAAAAAAAAATGCAAAAAATCAACTTGGTATGACCTGAGAAACCATAGAAAAGAAAGAAATTCACCTCAAAGCTGAACGGTATGGGTGCCTGTGAGGGACACGAGCCAAGACGAGACAGAAGAGGAAACTACTGGAAATACTACACTCATTGTCTTAAGTGTGGTGTTGTGTTTTTGTTTTTGCTTTTTTTTTTCAGACCTGAAACTACTGAGTGTGAATTAGTAAAACCAAATCTAAAATTACCCACTTTTTTTTTTCTTTTTTAAAACTTTGAACACTGTTTTTTTTTGTTTTTTCTCCCGCATATCTCTGAGTTGCTGTTGCATAAGTGTGTGGAATGACTGGGAAAACCATTTCAAGATGACACCAACACTGCAGCTTCACCCCATGGTGGTGGTGGAAAAGCTCTCAGGCAGCAGGAGAGAGGGAGAGAGAGGGGGAAGGATGGGGAGGATGGAGGGGGGGGGGTGAGGGAGGGGGGCTTGAGTTTAACCAACAGCTCGGGTCGAACCCCAAGAAACACACCCGCCCCTCCGCTGATTGAGTTCATCTCAAAGGCATCCGAGCTCAAAAAGGAAGGGACCGAGCGGAAAATGTTGAAAGACGAAAAATATGATAATGTGTTTTCCACATGCAGATGAGTGCATGCAACTTCAAATTCCAGATGTCAGAGTAGTGTTTTATTCGCAGTGGATGTGAATGGACAGAGGAGGAGGAGGAGGAGGAGGAGGAGAGGGGGGTGATATGGAGAGGTGGTGGTGGTGTTTGGCTGACTGGTTGGCTCATGCTGCTGCTGCTGCTGTTGGACTGTGACTGCAGAAGTGACCGAGTCGCTGCTGCTGAGGGGGAAAGAGGAACGAACGACTCTAATAATCCTTGAGTGAACTGAGATCAGCTGTTAAGCGGAAATGTTGTGTCTGGGGCAGGCCAGGGCTGAGCTGTGATCAGCCAATAATAAGCTGGGGTGGTGTGTCGGGTTTTTTTTACACAGCTGTGTTACAGTATGAGCATCCCTGCGACAGCTGTGCAAAAACATCTGCTCCCTCGCTTTGCTATACAAGAGATTTGGAAACAAACCCAAAGAAAGAAAGAAAGACAGAGAGAGAGAGAGAGAAAGAGAAATCCATCGAGAGGGGAAAACAAAACCCACGGAGCTTTGGATTTTTTGGAGGAATTTTTGCAATTTTTTTGTAAAACCTATGTGTGTGTTTTGTTTGGTGGAGTTTTTGAACTTCAAACGCACCTTGTCCAGTTCCTTCTCACTGTGATACTGATGTTATGGTTGTAAACAAGTCTAGGGATGTAAGAGCTGGTCAAACACAGTGAAAAGGAGCGTGAACACATGGGGGGAGTGGGAGGGGGGAGGCGCCTCGGACTGAGGTAAGCTGTGTGTGCAAGGAGAGAGACAGAGGCACAGTGCAGGCCTTCGCTTGACAAAAGACTCCAAGCTGTCGTCCAAAAAACTACAAATTTGCGTTAAAACCCTTTTTTTTGTAAACTGCAGCAAAATGAAAAAAATAAAACAAACCAAAAAAAGAACTGTCAGCACCCATGAGTGTTCAGGAGGGAAAAGGGGGGGGGGGGTTACAAATCTGGACACACTTGACAACTCTTTTGTATTTCCATTTTCTTTTTGTTTTTTCTTCACGGTTGACGGAAAATGCATCCAAACCAAACAAAAATGAAAAAAAAAAAAAAAAAAAAAAAAAAAAAATTTGAAAAATGAAAGAAAAAAAAAACAGAATTTTCTTCATATTTTTTATGCACTGTTAATATTCAAAGCATTGACAAGAGGAATATACATACAATTTGGCACACATGGTTTCAGACCAACAGAATAAGACTTTATCACATTTATAAAGGAGTGCAGGTCGGCAGGTCCCCACGTAGAGAGAGAGAGAGAGTATGAGCTTTGAACTTTAAACCCTTGGATATAAAAAAAAAACAAAAAAAAGAGAAAAAAACAAAAGAAAATCAAAAATATAAAGGTAAATTAAAATAACATATTAAGTAAAACATCCTTTTTTTTTCTTAAAGTTTTCACTGAAGCGTTTTTTTTCTTTTTTTCTTTTGTTTCTCACATGGCACTCGAACAGAAGCACCGTCCACAGGTTCACAAAGGGAGCCCAGCAGATTAGAACAAACACTAACCAGAGGCTGACAGGACACAGTCACTCCCCATACACCAGCGTGGCGGTCGCACTCCAGCCAAGTTCACTCTGCTGCTCCATATTTTACTTCCCACAGTCAAGGATGGATGAATGCTTTGATTTTTTTTTTTTTTGTTGTTGATTTTTTTTTAGCTGCCACCCAGGAGAAGTTGGCCTGGACAGGGACTGGCAGGCTGAAAATGAACGGGGGACTAGGAAGGAGGAGGAGGATGGGCTCTATATGAGTGTGTGTTTCTATATATATATGTGTGTGTGTGTGTGTGTGTGTGTGTGCCACCTGTGCTTTGAGTGAGCTTCAGCTAAGATACACTGGGAAATGGATGATGGGAAACAGGCTGCAGACCTGGAGCAGGATCAAACAAAGCGACCGGAGTGCGACTGCCATGCTCGTAAGTGCATTAAGATCAGCGAGCAGAGTGCAAAATACTAATACCAACTGTCCTCGTAACACAGGCCTCTATCAGACAGGGGGGAGAAAGGGAGGGAGAGGGGGAGGAGGAGAGGGAGCTACATGATACTGTAGCGGAGGTGGAGGTGGGAGGAGGATGGGTGCTTTTTAAAACCTGACAAACGACCTGAGGACACACACACGTCTTCACACACAATGGCACACCACACACGGCACATGAGGGAGGCCACTCATGCTAACACAACAACTTTTGTCTTTCTTATTCTTTTTTTTTTTCTTTTTTTTTGTTGAAACGTTTCTGTTTTTATTTTTATTTTTTTTATTTTTTACAAAGTCACTAGTCACCATCTGAGTCTGAAACACCGAGGCCGGGCTCACAGACAGACAGACAGACAGACAGACAGGCTCATTGACCGACCGACCGACAGGCAGACAGGTAGATTAATAGATTCGGGGCTTTAAGAGTCGACATCCACCTACGCGAAAGATTTGGCGGCGTCCGCCCTGTGGGATTTGTGTCGAAACACTGAGGATTATGCGTGTAGACACCGAGTCAGACTGGATTCACAGTGGCCATTAGGGGGGAGCGATGTGCTGCTTTATAGCCAGCGTGTTGCTCATCATGACACACTGTTGTCAATACTTTTAAAATCACAGACTGGTGTAAAAAAAAAGCAAGAATAAAAAAAAAAAAAAAAAAAAAAGGTGGGAATCTATCGCCACACACCTGTCGAAACGAAACGCTGGACCACGGCAGCCACTGATGGCAAGAAGAGAGACACGGAGAGAAACAGACCACAGTGCCATCTCTGACGAGCCTGACGCCTGTTGCTATGCCGACCATAGAGAGAGAGAGAGAGAGAGAGGGAGAAATGGAAAGAGGAGGGAGAGAAGAGGAGAGGAGAGGAGAGGACGCCAGCTTGGTTTGAATCTCCTCTCCTCTCCTCTCTCGCAGGTCGAGGTGATGGACGAGGGGAGGAGAAATGATAAAAAGAAAAGAGGGTGTGATCCCCGAGGAGAAAGAGAGAGAAAGAGAGAAAGAGAGAGGACTGGTATTCACCTTCTTAACTTGCTCATTTCAGACGCTTCACTGTCTCGGCATGACAGTGGCCCTTTCATCACACTCACACAGTGTGTATGTTTGTGTGTGTGTTCGAAACAGAAACAAATTCTCTCTTAATTGGCACCGCGCTCTTCTTGCCAACAGTTGGTCAGCTAGAAAAATCTGTAACTAAGGAGAAGGAAGCTGAGCAATGATTTCAGCGCTCCCCTCCCCTCCCTCTCCTCCCTCTTCTCCCTCCTCTCCTCCCTCCTCTTCTCTCCTCTCGCTTCATTCAGGCGCCGCACAGAAAGGCTCATTATTTGAGAGGAAATTCATATTCAGGCGAGCGCAAATCTGCAGCCGCCACGTTTGGGAAGAGAGAGAGAGAGAGAGCAAAAAAAAAAATTCTGGTGGGAAACGCGGCGCGAGAACCTCCCAATGTGAGGAGGAGGAGGAAGAGGAGGAGGAAGAGGAGGAGGTGGAGGCCTCACAGGACATCATGGTGAGAAGAAGAACCACCGTGATGCAGATATAGCCTCTCTATCTATCTATCTCTTTCTCTCTCTCCAGGGGGGGGTGGAGCTCACGAGCCAATCACAGAAAGGCGACTCTGACTCACGCTCGAGTCGGTGACATAACTAACTAACTAACTAACTACGAGCGTTTGGACACCAGGAGAGCAGCGAGTCAGAGGGAGAGAGAGAGGGTGTGGTCGATCCCGTCGGTGCGATCGGTTTGTCTGCCCGTCTCTGTGCCTGTCTGTGGGTCCGGCCTCTGGGTGGGTGGGGGGTGTTGGAGGTGAAGGATGAGAGGGGGGGTGGACGGTAACACTGTAGATTAGGGAACACATATTCACCATTAACTATATGTGCTTATTAATATGCATATAAGTAGCTTACTAGCTCCTTATTAGTAATTATTAAGCACGTATTCTACATAGCCTTATTCTACCTCTATTACACCATGAATTAAGATTTTTCCTCATATTAACTCCTAATTATGGCTTATTCATTGTAAATTAATGCATTAATGCTGTACTAATTCAGAGTGATAAAGGAAGAATACTGTTCTTGTGCTACAAGGCTCCAATAAAAAACCCACTGGTTATTCACATCATTATTCAGAAACAACAATGCATTAATTTACAATGAATAAGCCATAATTAGGAGTTAATATGAGGAAAAATCTTAATTCATGGTGTAATAGAGGTAGAATAAGGCTATGTAGAATAAGGTGTTAATACGTGCTTAATAATTACTAATAAGGAGCTAGTAAGCTACTTATATGCATATTAATAAGCACCTATAGTTAATGGTGAATATGTGTTCTCTAATCTAAAGTGTTACCGGGAGGGGACTCAGCACAGTGATGGGGGAAAGGGTGGCGGATGGATGGATGAATGGATGGATGGATGGATGGATGGATGACAGAGAGAGAGAGAGAGAGATAAAGGTGGCAGGTGGAAGTCAGAGCAGAACAATTTAGCACAGTGGGAGTTGAGGGGGCATGTGTGTGTCTGTGTGTGTGTGTGTGTGTTTGTGGGGGGGTGAGGAGGGGGTCGAGCAGCGGGGATTACAGTTGTTATGGAGACGGTGATTTCTTTTTGATTTTTTTGTTGTTGTTGTTGCTGAACCTAAGCCTGGACTCTCCTACCCACAATCCTCCACCACGGCTCCACCACCGGCAGGAAGGAAGAGGAATCTGAGTGAGGATAAACGGGAGCGATTGGATTTGATTTATTCATTCATCTATTTATTTGTTTGTTTCTTTCTTTCTTTTGAGATAAATGCTAGAAAATTGGATAAGGGGGGGGGGTTAGGAGGTGAGGAACGGGTGAGGAAGGGGGAGTGGGCGGAGCCAGGCCTGAGTAATCGCCGCCATGATTGTGGAGCGGAGGAGGAGATGAAAGACGGACAGTGGTGTGATCATTTTTGTAATCTACCCTTCTTCTGACTCCCCCCTCCCACCCTCACCCCCCCGCCCCCCTCCCCCTTGCTCCCAGGACACAAACCCCTCCCTCCCTCCCTCCCCCCGGTGTGTCTGCTTGACTCTCCCACATTGAGCCTCCCTCCCTTCCCTCCTTCCCTCTCACTTCTCCTCCTTCTTGGCCTCCTCCTTCTTCTCTTCCTCCTTCTTCTCCTCCTTCTTGGGCTCTTCTTTCTTCTTGTCGTCCTTCTTCTCCTCCTTCTTGGCATCGTCCTTCTTCTTGTCGTCCTTCTTCTTGTCCTCCTTCTTCTTGTCGTCCTTCTTGTCCTCCTTCTTGGCCTCCTCCTTCTTCTCCTCCTCGGGCATGGGCTCCGTGGTGAGGACCATCTTGCCGATGTTGTTCCTCTCCTGCATCTTCCTCATGGCGTCGCCCACCTGCAGAGGGAGAGAAAGAGAAAGAGAAGGGAGGAGAGGAGAGGGTGAGGAAGATTTTAAACACTGCTGTCATTGAGAAAAAAAAATCTCCTGCGTTTCTCCGCCGCCGACACGTTTCCACAACGAGCTCTGATTATTACCTTCTGTCTGAACGCCGCTGATATTACTTTAATATGCAGCATATGTGAAATTACATTTGTTTTGACGACAGGAAATGAGATCGTCTCAACACAAACAGATAGATTCAATATTAAAATCCACCAGGTGTGAATATAAATGTGAGTGTATCCCTCATTATTTAAAGGGATAGCTCAACATTTTGGCAAATTGTTCCCATTGCCGTAATCCCTATAGTCATAGCAGGAGGTTCGTTACATTTAATTGTCGGTGCAAGCTGTTTTTAGAACGGCGGAGCAGAGCCGCGAGCTGCTCCGAGCTACGCTACAGAGGCTAATGGGATTTCTTCGTTTCCCTCATCAAACTCTTCAAATACACAATCCAACAACTCCACAACGCTCTGGTGGACAAGTTGTGACCTGCACATTCACCACGCTATGAGATAATAACAGAACGTTACCAGACAGAGTTGTTTTAGAGGGAAATTCATGCAAAACCTCTGATGCACGTTGCCTTCAGAGGCAGTTTTTCATCAAGCAGTCTCTGTATTTACCTCTAAAACAACTCTGTCTCGTACCATTCCGTTATTATCTCATAGCGTGGTGAATGTGCAGGTCACAACTTGTCCACCAGAGCGTTGTGGAGTTGTTGGATTGTGTATTTGATGAGTTCGATGAGGGAAACCAAGAAATCCCATGAGCCTCCGT
Source organism: Trachurus japonicus (assembly GCF_045865225.1). Lineage (NCBI taxonomy): Eukaryota > Metazoa > Chordata > Actinopteri > Carangiformes > Carangidae > Trachurus > Trachurus japonicus. Next base: position 6,643,375 of record NC_140914.1, on the reverse strand, counting down.
AGCGTAGCTCTGAGCAGCTCGCGGCTCTGCTCCGCCGTTCTAAAAACAGCTTGCACCGACAATTGAAGGTAATGAACCTACTCCTAAAGCTATAGGGATTATGGCAATGGGCCAATTTGCCACCATGTTGAACTATCCCTTTAAGCTGCACGGAGGAGATGCTGCTGCGGTTCACCGAGATTCAACCCCATGTTCTTCTTCTGGGGTCAATTTCAGGTGCTGGATTTTTAAGGACTGACTCCAATTTGAAAGCTTATATGATGATAGATGTTACGCGAAGCTGCTGTGATGTTGTAACTGGATTTGAATTGATTGAATTTTCTCTCTCAAACTGAGGCCGGCTGCGTAACGAGGCCCAATGAAATGATGATTGTAATCGTATTAGCTTCGTGTCCCCGGTGCTGCTGCTGCTGCTGCAGATGGATCCATCAATAAACCACAGCTGGAGGAGGAAGAGGAGGAGGAGGAGGAGGAAGAGGAAGTGTGTCATCACAGGTGAACCCCCCCCCCCATCATGATCCACAGCCACAGCTGCAGGGAAACTTGTATAAGTTGTTTAACCCTCCTCCAAACTGACCCAATCTGTTCCCTTCCTCCATCCTTCCTTCCTTCTTTCCCTTCCGTTACTTCTTCTTCCTTCCTCTTTTGATCCAGTTGACCTGGTCTGTTCCCTCCCTCCATCTTTCTTTCCCTCCTTTTCCCTTCCTTCTTTCCCTTCTTCCTTCCTTGAACGAATCTGTTCTCTCCCTCCATCTTTTTTTCTTTCTTTCCATTTTCCCTTCCTTCTTTCCACAATCCTTTTTGCCTCCCTCCCTTCCTTCCTTCCCTTCGTCCTTACTTCTTCCTTCTTATTTGACCCAATCTGTTCCCTCCCTCCATCTATCTTTCCTCCCTTTCCCCTTCCTTCTTTCCCTTCTTCCTTCCTTGAACGAATCCGTTCTCTCCCTCCATCTTTCTTTCCTTCCCTTTTCCCTTCCTTCTTTCCACAATCCTTTTTGCCTCCCTCCCTTCCTTCCTTCCCTTCGTCCTTAGTTCTTCCTTGTTTTTTTACCCAATCTGTTCCCTCCCTCCATCTATCTTTCCTTCCGTTTTCCCTTCCTTCTTTCCTCCCATCGTTCCCTTTGTCCTTCCTTCCTTCTTTCCCTTCATCCTTCCTTCCTTGAACGAATCTGTTCTCTCCCTCCATCTTTCCTTCCCTTTTCCCTTCCTTCTTTCCACAATCCTTTTGCCTTCCTCCCTTCCCTTCGTCCTTACTTCTTCCTTCTTATTTGACCCAATCTGTTCCCTCCCTCCATCTATCTTCCCTCCTTTTCCCTTCCTTCTTTCCCTTCTTCCTTCCTTCCTTGAACGAATCAGTTCTCTCCCTCCATCTTTCTTTCTTTCCATTTTCCCTTCCTTCTTTCCACAATCCTTTTTGCCTCCCTCCCTTCCTTCCTTCCCTTCGTCATTACTTCTTCCTTCTTATTTGACCCAATCTGTTCCCTCCCTCCATCTATCTTTCCTTCCTTCTTTCCTCCCATCGTTCCCTTTGTCCTTCCTTCCTTCCTTCCCTTCATCCTTCCTTCCTTGAACAAATCTGTTCTCTCCCTCCATCTTTCCTTCCCTTTTCCCTTCCTTCTTTCCACAATCCTTTTGCCTTCCTCCCTTCCCTTCGTCCTTACTTCTTCCTTCTTATTTGACCCAATCTGTTCCCTCCCTCCATCTATCTTTCCTTCTTTTTCCCTTCCTTCTTTCCCTTCTTCCTTCCTTCTTCTACCTTCCTTGAACAAATCTGTTCTCTCCCTCCATCTATCTTTCCTTCCCCTTTCCCTTCCTTCTTTCCACAATCCTTTTTGCCTCCCTTCCCTTCGTCCTTACTTCTTCCTTCTTTTTTGACCCAATCTGTTCCCTCCCTCCATCTATCTTTCCTTCCTTTTCCCCTTCCTTCTTTCCTCCCATCGTTCCCTTTGTCCTTCCTTCCTTCTTTCCCTTCGTACTTTCTGCCTTCCTTCCTTCCTTATTTCCTTCCTTCTATCCCTTTATCCTTCCTTCCTTCTTTCCCTTTGTCCTTCCATCCTTTCTTTCATCTATCCCTTCATTCTTCCTAACTCCCTTCCTTCCTTCCTTCCTTCCTTTCGTCCTTCCTTCCTTGACCAACAGGAGAGTTAAAATGAACCCAGTGACCCCGCCCCCTCAGATCAAATATGACCTGTCAATCAAACGCAGACAGTCAGGGAAGCTCCGCCTCCCTCTTGACCAACGAGCTCCGTCACCGTCCACTGTCTGCCTCCCCCTCCTCTCTCCTCCATCCTCCAATCCCACTGTTTGTTCGAGGCAGGCAGGCAGGCAGGCAGACCACCTAACGACCAGTGCCACGGCAACGGGGCCATCTCCTAGCAACGTAAAGCCTGCCTGAAACGTGGCCCTGACGACTCAGACACATGGGAAAGAGAGAAGAGGGAGGGAGGGAGGGAGGGGGGGTGATGACGACGATGGAGGGAGCAACTGGTGTCCTTCGTATGATCGAGGAACACGCCTCAGTGAAAATGAAAAGGAGGGAAGAGGAGGAGGAGGAGAGGAGAGGAGAGGGAGGGGAGGGAGGGAGGGGTGAGTCGGGGAATTATAAGAATCATCTTCAATGTGAATGAAAGTCACCAAGGCGCTTTTAAACGACTCCACCCACTCCCACCCCTCGCTCTCTAAACATCCATCAGCCTCTCTCTGTCTCTCTGTCTATCTCTCTGTCTCTCCGGCCGCCAGGCATCTCTGGACCGGGGGAGGAGGAGGAGGAGGAGGAGGAGGAGGAGGAGGAGGAGGAGGAGAGGAGGAGGAGGAGGAGGAGGAGGAGGAGGAGGAGGAGGAGGAGGAGGAGAGGAGAGAGGAGGAGGAGGAGGAGGAGGAGGGGGCTATTTGCAGCTCCTATATATGTTTCCTCCTGGGCGCCAGAGCAGATGTAGATAACGAACCACGAGAGAAAGAGGGAGAGGATAATAATATTAATTGTTATTGATTATAATAGAAAAAAACAAAAATAAATAAAAAACTAAACTAAAACTAAAGAAAAGGCCTGTGATGGATGGACGAGGGGGGGGGGTCGAGGGCGGGCGGGGGCGTGGCTTTTTGTCTCCACCGTTACTACGACGGCGTTTTCACCAAGTGAGATTCACCTTTGTTGTTTCTTCCTCCTTCAATGTCTCTTTTTCATACATCAGGGCCCCTCCCTGACACACACACACACACACACACACACACACACACACACACTGACTAAAGGATGTCACCATAGCAACAAGAGTGGAAAAAGCACAAAAAAAAGAAAAAAGAAAGATGCACTGTGAGGAGGGAGTACAGCGAGATGGGGAGATGGAGAGAGAAAGAGAGCAAAAGAGAGAGAGAGAGTCAATAACCTAAAGACAGAGAGGAAGAGTGTGAGATGAAGAGCGGGCAGATGGAGGGGCAGAGAAAGAGCGTCAGATGGCGGAGAAAGACAGCGGGTGATTCTCTCCGGCTGCAGACGCCCGGGCCAAAACGCTGACCAGCAGCTCCCGACTCTGACAACAGAACATGTCAGCCTCCTCCTCCTCCTCCTCCTCCTCCTCCTCCCTCTTCCTCTTCTTCTTCTTTCTCTCCTCTCTGTGTTTTTTCACACTCTCTCTATTCATATCTGCTCGCAGCGCAAATGTTGTCGGCAACAATCTGACTCTGTCTGGACCGAGGAGAGGAGTGAGTTACACGATACAGAGGCGACACAGTGCAACTTGTGGCCCTGATGATGATGATGATGATGATGAAGAAGAGTAATGACTGGACCACACCCAGCTCCTGCAGATCCAACACACACACACACACACACACACACACACACACACACACACACACATACATACACATACATACAGAGCCGACGACCTGACGCACGAAGGCACGTGGTGTAAAAAGAAAAAAAGTCACAAAAAATAAGATAAATAAAAAAATAAAAGCATGTAATTCATGTGTAAATGCCGCCGCGTCACAGTGAATCATGCGGTCGTTCAGACTTAATGTGTTTAGTTTAGTTACACACTAACAACCAGGAATAAACGCACCTGGAACTGAAAACACACAGAAACTCACATCCAACCTGAGGAACGGAAACATTCATAAAAACCACATGTAGATCAAAGAACATGTTGATATATGTAAACTGGAAAACATGAATCGTACACGTCCAGTTGTATATAATATATATATATATATATATATATATATATATAATGTAATCTCGCAAATTACATATTTAAGCCGTAATTTTGTTTTGTAGATGAAATAAACAGATGAGATTTGATTTGGTTTAAATCAAATCATACTTTAATATAAGTAAAAAATACTTTTCTAGCGCTGCCTGGAATTAAAATTGATTGTTCTCACGTTACCAGTTATATAATAATCACCACATCCTGCCGCCCTCGTTCAAGAAATATCAAACATTACATGAAATAAAGCAACAGAACGTATCTCTATAGTGTCAAACATGCGGCCCGTGGGCCAAAACCGGCCCACCAGAGGGTCCAATCCGGCCCGCGGGATGAATTTGCCATGTGTGAAAATTACATTAAAAGACAGAAGAGGCATAATATTGTTGAAATTGCATGTGTTTTTCTCATGAACTTTCAGGTTGTTCATAACATGTTTTGTAAAAGGACAGTTCATTTAATGTAAACATCTTAATAATGTACTTCTTTGCACTAAAATAAAGAGAAACATTAAAGCGCCAGTTCACTCAAAATTGAAATTTCACTCATTATCTACTCACCCTCATGTCGACTAAGGGCTGGGAGAAGTTTCAGAGTCCTCCGTGGCTTCTCTGAGTTACAGGGGGTCTCGGCGTAGCAGTGCATGTCCACATAACGGTTGCAAATGGATACCAACTGTCTTCGTAACAAAAAGACACACCAAAAAACATCCAAATACCTCCATGCTGCTCGTATAATGTCCGTCTTGTATTGAAGCCCCGAAATGCGAAATTGTCCCGAAAAAAATTAAATAAGTCTATATTTCAAGCTTGTTTGTAGCGGAGCTCCTCTTCCCAGTTCGTCCAAATATGACGAACCGGGAAGAGGAGCATTTCGCATTTCGGGGCTTCAATACAAGACGGACATTACATACGAGCAGCATGGAGGTATTTGGATGTTTTTTGGAGTGTCTTTTTGTTACGAAGACAGTTGGTATCCATTTGCAACCGTCATATGGACATGCACTGCTACGCCGAGACCCCCTGTAACTCAGAGAAGCCACGGAGGACTCTGAAACTTCTCCCAGCCCTTAGTCGACATGCGGGTGAGTAGAGTGAAATACCAGATATATAATATCACCGCATCCTGCTGCCCTCGTTCAAGAAATATCAAACATTACATGAAATAAAGCAACAAAACGCATCTTTATAGTGTGTATATAGAGTATAGTGAATAAGACAGACCTGCTCCAGGTGCCAGGTGGAGTCGATGCGGGGCTTGACCTTGCCCTGCTTGTACAGGTCCAGGATGGCGCTCATGGCCTCGGTGAGCAGCTCCGTCTCCCCGTCCAGGTAGCCCAGGTGGAAGCCGCACACAGACTTGTTGCCCTGGATCAGGCTGAGCGTGTGGATGGAGAACTGGTGGTACCAGTTCTTGGCCACGGCCAGCAGGTTCTTCTTCTGGCCCGCCAGCATGTTGGCCGTACCTGACGGAGGAGGAGGAAGAGGAGGAAGAGGAAGAGGAAGATGAGGAAGAGGAAGAGGAAGAGGAAGAGAGCCTGAATCTCCACTGCAAAGATGACACAGTCCATCCATTGTTGATTGATTTATTTATATATTATTCACTCCCACTTTCTCCTTCTTCTGCTCTTACTTCACCTTTTTTTCCTCCTACCTGATCATCAGCTTCACTTTTAGAGATGTGAAACAGTCGCTCTATTATTTAATCAATAAATAATAGCGAAAAACAGTTATTTTAATTGGGCTTTTTGTAACTTTTCCTTTCAGTAACAGGTGCTGCTGGTTTGTTGTTTGCAGAGGAGGAATGAGTAGTTGCAACTAAAATATGTTTAAACTTATGTTTCTCTGAAAAAAAGTGCTTCTTCCACTGAGCTGCTATTGGCTGCTGTCATTTTCTTTTCTTTTTTAAAATCTACCATTTATTGCTAATGGCCTATTAAATCAAAACACGGACCTGCAGTGACTGAGCTCCTACTCAAAAGTTTTGAAGCTTAATGCGGTGTCCCAGTGTCACACATAGGTATTTGTAACATTTGTGTAGTTGGGTATTTATATTGGAAAGTGATGAGACAGGCGGGTTGGCGCTATATGGTTAGCATGCAAACGTCAGTAGAAGATGAATTTGCAGCATTTCTGCAACAGCTGTTAAAGGGATAATTCAACATTTTGGCAAATTGGCCCATTGCCATAATCCCTATAGTCTTAGAGTAGGTTTGTTACCTTTAATTGTCGGTGCAAGCTATTTTTAGAATGGTGGAGCAGAGCCGTGAGCTGCTCAGAGCTATGCTACAGAGGCTAATGGGATTTCTTGGTTTCCCGCATCAAACTCATCAAATACACAATCCAACAACTCCAAAACGCTCTGGTGGACAAGTTGTGACCTGCACATTCACCACGCTATGTGATAATAACAGAACGTTACCAGACAGAGTTGTTTTAGAGGGAAATTCATGCAAAACCGCTGGTGCGCGTTCCAATCGAGGGCAGTTTAACGTGCAAACACAAAAAAAACTTGTTCATGCATCTTAAAAGTGAGGATTTGCTGCCGTTTCATTCATTTCCAGTGTCTCCACTCCGTCTGTCACCTGTGTCCCACCTCTGCACCTTCACACTCTGTCCTGCACCTTTCACCCTGAAATCCAGTTTCACACCACCTCAGCTCCGACTGTCACCGCATCACCTCCCTCCCTCCCTCCCTCCCTCCCTCCCTCCCAGCCTCCTGTGCTTTCTCTGTCTCTCTCTCCCTCTCTCTTGGGGGAACCAGGGGACACAAAGCGAGCTCTGAGAGAAGAGAGGGACCCGGCCCGCTACATTCAGACACATTCCAGGTTTTCGTGTGCATAGAACGCCCATTGTTCCACCACGCATACTTCTGATAAGCTGGAAGAGACGCGGCCAGCAGCGGCAGCAGCAACAGAGGGACCGGCCGGGCGGGTAGGGTAGGGTAGGTTGGGGTTCTGTAGGGGTGAAGAGAGCGGGTGAATGGGAGGAGGGGAGGGGTGGAGAGGGGGGGGGGGGCTGAGGGCATCATGCTGGGTAGTGGGTTTTTGTGCAACATGGAAAGGCAAAGCCCTGTTCTCCGTGGATGCCGACCCCGCCCACTGCTGCATGCACACTGGGTTTCCAGATTGGCATCGCAACAGAACCAGTGTATGTACGGTTTGGTCTTCCCTTCCCACGGACGACACACAGCGCACTGAGGACACAGACCTCCGCGGGGGGGGGGGGGGGTCAGCACGCCCACCGGGAAGCTGCTGCTGCTTCATTTCACTCTACGGCACCGTGTGCAAAACCCAGCGCTGTTGTTTCGTACACCAGTAATGACTCATTCATCATGTGCTTGGTTTTGTGTGTTCTTCTTTAGTTATTTTCTTTTCTTTCTTTCTTTTTTTTTTTAAATGACTGAATTTGCAGCTGCTCCTCCAGATGTGCAGCACGCACCAGACTGGGACCGGGTGAATGAAGTCCACCAGACCTCATGAATGATGCAGAGCCGATGAGCTCAGGTGAGGATTGGTCTGTGTCATGGCGGTTTCTGTCAGTAGCTCGTTGACACACTGACCACATACCAGCTCAGTAAACCACAGGATTTCTCATAAGCTGGTGGTGGTAACTTTGAAAAGTACAAATCTGGAGAAGCTCAGCTGGAAAAAACACATTTCTTGTGGTCAAGGTTTGATTTTTTTTTTATTGGACTTCAGTTCATTAAAGTGCTTCTGTATGTGATTATGCTGCTGCGAGGCCATCATTCTTCCACGTTGACCGTTTCAACTAAATTCATTGGGTATTAACTCTGGACTTTTCCTGCATCAGTGAGGATTCTGTACTACTGTACCTGTCCAAGCTGTCGAGGTAAAACATTATTTATTATTTCCTTCTCCAGAGCTGTTGAGTCTGAATCTGCTGCTGTTGAACTCTACTGTAATTAAAAATAATAATAACCATTATTACTACTAGCTTGTGTCAGCACCTAGGTGCATACAGTCTTGCTGTTGCTGCTGTTGCTACTATCACCATTAATGATATTCCCATTATTGCAGATGGCCCCGCCCACTCTGAGTCTGGTTCTGCTCGAGGTTTCTGCCTCTTATGCCAAGATCAGACGACACGATGTTTTTGTCTTTCACAATCGTCACAATGTCAGATTAAACGATCAAAGTGTCAGAAATTCTTGCCGTGTCATGGTACGACCCCGACCAATCATCGTCCACGACTGATCACGACCCTGCACATTCACCACGCTATAAGATAATAACAGAACGTTACCAGACAAGAGTTGTTTTAGAGGTAAATTCATACAAAACCGCTGATGCGCGTTGCCTTCAGGGACAGTTTTTCATCAAGCAGTCTCTGTATTTACCTCTAAAACAACTCTGTCTGGTAACGTTCCGTTATTATCTCATAGCGTGGTGAATGTGCAGGTCACAACTTGTCCACCAGAGCGTTTTGGAGTTGTTGGATTGTGTATTTGATGAGTTCGATGAGGGAAACCAAGAAATCCCATGAGCCTCCGTAGCGTAGCTCTGAGCAGCTCACGGCTCTGCTCCGCCGTTCTAAAAATAGCTTGCACCGACAATTAAAGGTAACAAACCTACTGCTAAAACTATAGGGATTATGGCAATGGGCCAATTTGTCAAAATGTTGAACTCTCCCTTTAAAAAAGCATCTACACAGCCGGAAAAAGAGAGAATACGTCGGTAAAAGACGTATGAGAGTAGTAGCAGTAAAAAAAAGTTTGATAAATATGTGATGATCAAAACGGCAATTAAAAACCCAGCTTTATTAGAAAGCATCTATACTTCTGGAAAAAAACAACTAGAGCAGTAAAAAAAAAACAAAAAAAAAACTGCACAATCACTACGCAATGATCGAAACTGTTGCATGTCGCTACAAGAGCCCGGCGGGTCCTTGTCTGCAGTGGAGGCGTGGCTGCGAGAGGGCTGAGTGAGAGGACGGTTCCTGTAGAAGTTCCTCCCCCCTCCCTTCAGTGGAAACGCGCCTGTAGTGAAAAGTGCATTGAGGCGACAGAGTTACTCACCATAGGTGATGAGTTTGCCCATGGGCTTCAGCAGGTTGTAGGCCTTATGGGTGTCTGATCCTCCCAGAGGGTCCAGGATGATGTCCAGTCCTGCAGCAGGAACAGACAGAGACACAACGTATCACTGGTGGTGAATTCAGAGAGACGAGCTGCCAAGTCTCCTCAGAACCCCCCCCTCCCCCCCCTCCCCCAAACTACCCTGCATGCCAGAGTTCACTAGGAGTAGTGAGCGTGGCCAAGTTGTGCCGTGTTTACATGAAGAGCAGATCTCACTGCTTTAGTGCTGCTTCATTCTTGTCACTGATAAGAGCAAAAGGGATAAAAACGCCCCCCCCCCCCCCCCCCCCCCAAAAAAAAAAAAAATCATTGTTCATTCCACTCCTGGGTGGACAGAATAACAAATAGGGTTGCAAAATTCTGGGAATTTTCAAAGTTGGAAACTTTCCATGGGAATTAACAGGAATATATCCGAAATTTACAAAATTGAAAGTTGGCCCTTGGGTGAGTAATATTTTACTCAACTTTCATGTTTTTGTTGTTCAGTAAAATAATTGATTGTTCATACAAGGATTAAAACTTGATAAAGTTCTGTTGAAATGTCATGTTTTTTAATTGTATTATTTTACATGGATGCCTGCTTATGACAAAAAAAAAAATTACATTTATGTTTGGATATGATACAGTTTGTTTAAATTACCCCCAATTTCCAGTTAATTCCCATAAATTCCCATTATTCCCATAAATTACCATAATTCCCGTGGAAAGTTTCCAATTTGGAATATTTCCAAAATTCCTCAGCTTAACTTCCCATGGAAAGTTTCTGGAAATTTACCGGAAATTTACCGGAAATGTTCCGCCCCTTTGCAAGCCTAATAACAAACCAAACCCACCTCTGAGCAGATGGTAAAAACATGGCAACCTGCCTCTCTACCAAGGTTTCTTCTCTCTGTGGCTTATTAACGTCTGAGCCCCGTTGGCTCAACCTTAATGACCGTCCTCTGTGCCAGAGGGGGAACTCCTCAAATTGGGCTAACCCCCCCCCCCCCCCCCCCTCCCCCTCCTCGCTCCGCTAAACCCCGGCGTCTATTGATCGTGGGTAGGCTGAGGCTCGCAGCAGGACGCCGCCTTGACCACAGCACAGATGAATTGACTGAAGAGCCGGAGACGGAGGGGAGGAGGGGAGGGGGGGAAAGGTAGCTGAGCGAGGGGGGGGGGGGGGGGGGGGGGGGCTGCACATTGATCCAGGCCTCTAATTAGATACGTTCTGTCTCAAGTGTCAGTTCCTGCTCGCTTCTTATCCGTCTCTGTCTGTGTCTCTCTAAAAGAACAGAGACACGACTATGAAATGAGCCTCCAGCATAATAACAAGAGTCTGCCACGGACGCAGCAGTAGGCAGCAGCAGAAGAAGAAGAAGAAACAGGAAGTGGACCATGCTGCTGCTGCTCCTTCATTTAGCTGAAAAGCATCGTTTTTGTGTGTCTGTGTGTGTGTGTGTGTGTGTCCTCTCTGCATCTACATAAAACTGTGCAGATACGAGGTTATTGAGGATCCAGACAGGGAGGACGACTCCCTGTGCAGCAGCCGGCTCCACCGAGGACGCTGTCGCTGACACACAATGGCAGAAAAAAAGTGTGTTGAAATGTATCAGCTCAGTCAGTGTGTAGCTGCAGGTTGTGTAGCTGCAGGTTGTGTAGTAGCGTTCACAGTCACAGTATTGCTCTGTGCCAGTGGGAAAACATCCGTCCTCCTCTCTCACTGTGTGTGTGTGTGTGTGTGTGTGTGTGTGTGACTGTAAATGCAGACTGATACACACTCTACACTGGGGCATTTATAAAACTTTACATTATAGCAAAACAAAGGGTTGGTCTGTGCTGCTGTTCTTCTCTTTTTTATCATCACATCCACACACTGCACCACTTCTGAGACTGATGAAAAACTTTCTTTTCAGAATCCTATTAAAACATTTTTGAAGAAACTGAAATTAAAACTAAGTTGTGTTTTTCCTTCTGACCTGGTCTTGAAAGCCTCTGCCAGCTGTTCACAGATGTTGGACGCTGTTTATCATAAGAGCAAAGATCCTGAGTAGGCCAATATCCTTGTAGCCTCTATCCTAGTATTGCAATAATTCTGATATCCTAAATGGAAAACTTTGTCAACATATGAAGTTTTCAGTTTAGTTCATCTCACTTCAATCATTTTTATTCTTCCTACTTTTAAAAAATCAAGCGTTCTGGTGCCAAAAAAACTTGAGTTTGTATTTGCAGTCGACATAATAAAAGATCGATACCGGCGTCTGTGTATCAATCATAGACTGTAAAAAGAATGGACGTAGCACCCGTGACGTCACCCATTGGTTTGGGGGAGTCTGTTTTGTGCCTCTACTACGGGCATTTGAACTGCGCCATCTTGGATTTTAGTGGGAGTCTACTTTCCATATTTGGAGGAGATGGAGGTGGTTTCCCGGCCGAGAACCCGCCCATTGAACTCGAAGCAACCAATTAACGGCCGGTAACTGTCTGAGAACCTGTCACTCAACGTAACCACGCCCCAATTTATGTCAGAATTTTAAGCCTAAACAACACTAAAACACCCCACAGTGTTCACGGAGGTGGAAACTATCGGTAGAGACCAAAAAAAAAAAATGTACCAGGCTGTAAATACGTTTTTTTAAAGCTGTAAAGTCGGCTATTTTAACATGGGGGTCAATGGAGAGTTGTTCACTTCTGGTCCCAGCCCCCAGTGGCCGGACGGGGAACTGCAGCTTTTTGAACGCGGAAGTGGTCTTCACTTGTAGAACCCACAACTCCCCCCTTGGTATCAATACAATATTTCAATACAAAGTATCGTGATACCAAGATTCATACCAGACCCTAAACGTTTCATTCACTTGTTGACTGGTCGTCATTGTTATTCATCCTCGTCTTTTATTACATGTACCTTCAATGTTCCCTCTGCACCTGTAGACTTTGAACTTGTTTTAAAGTGGAAAAAGCATCTTTGGACATTTGTCGATGACTTCTGTTAAATGTTGTATTCACTATATTGATGAATCTGTCTGTAACTAACTGGTGTCTGTGATACTGTGTCTCTGTGTCACTGTGTCTCACCTTTGGGGCTGATCTTGCGGACTTCCTCCACATAGTCCTTGGTGCGGTAGTCGATGGCGTGCGTGACTCCGCCCTGGCTGATGGTCTCGTGCTTGCTGGCCGACGCCGTGCCGAACACGGTCACGTCCTTCACCGTCTGGCACAGCTGGGTGGCCGCGATGCCCACGCCACCTGATGGACAGACAGAAGGACGGAGAGGGGAGAGTTAATGCACAGACACGGTTGTGTGAGTTGCGATGGATTCTGGATGAACTGTGCACAGGTCATGTGTGTATGTGTGTGTGTGTGTGTGTCTGTGTGTGTGTTTTCTTTGGCAGGTAAATGTGATTTACATCATTTATTGTCCCAAACGACAACAACAACAGGCAGAGACAGCGTGGACGTGTTTCTTTTGCCCTGGGGTATGTGAAGAGCGCACTGAACACAATCTAATTACCTCAGCTGGCTCAGGGGGAGAACAGACACCCACACACAGATGCACAGACACACACACACACACACACACACATATCAAACTCTGAAGAAAGTCGCTATTGTAGCTCAAATGACATATCAGTTTTTTTGTTTTTTCGGTCGCCTTATTCAAAACAACCTGCCTGAAATTCCACAGGATGAAAAAATGTAGCTGAGGTATCTGTTTTGTTCGCAGAGGACGTTCTCTCACAAATTACACAAACACAGCTCCGTATGACCAGACTAAATGTGCTACATTGTCCGAGGAAACTTGGAAGAGACGACGTGCTGCAGGCAGCCTGGCCCAGATGTGTGTGTATGTGTATCATGTGTATGTGTGTACATAGTTGTGTTAAATGCCACGGCCCGGTGTGTTTGCAAAGGCAGCCGGAGCAAGAAGTAATAGGTGACTGACTGATAAGCAGTGGCTCGTTTGACTCCAAGACTAGAAGTGAAAGGCGTCCGTAAAAAAAAAAAAAAAAGAGAAAAGAAAAAGGTCACTCATGCCTGAGCAAGTAAAGAGCGGAGAAGGTCTTATCTGATGTGATGTGATAGCAGCACAAAGCAGCAACGTGTGCATTTAAATAACAGAGGGTTTAATGGTGTGGACCAGCCGACGGACACGACGGGATCAGACGAAGAATGAAATCATGACGTGACGTGCTTCGTTTGAACCTAAACACCGAGTAAGAAAAAGCATGAAGCTCCAGAGGCTCAGTGTAAATATCTGGGATGGACGGGTGGTTGACCTGCTGGAAGGTGGACCAGCTGCAGCCGCCACTAAAAGGAAAAATATTTATATTTTAACATCAGATTAGAGAAAAAATGCATCAAACTGCTGCAAAAACTCAAATTTTAGTGCAGAAGCAGATCCAACATGGCGGCACCGTGTTGCAATAAGGATCTGGGTTCAATCTCTTGGTGAAGTTTGCATGTTCCTTCTCCATGTGTACGTCCAGACACATGCACACTAGGTTGATTGGCGGCTTTAAACTGCCTGTAGGTGTGAACCAGAGTGTGTGAGGTTGTTTGTCTTTGTACATGTCGGTGTGACCTGTGCAGGTAAAACCCCGCCCCCTCGCCCTATGGCAGCCGGGATTGGCTCCTGCACGGAAAAGTGGTGTAGACCAAGAGGGTGGATCGGACGCAGACGTAACTCACAGGCGGCCATCTTGTGTCGGCCCGCTCCCTCTGTCTCTGGCTGCATTAAAGGGATAGTTCAACATTTTGGCAAATTGGCCCATTGCCATAATCCCTATAGTCATAGCAGTAGGTTCATTACCTTTAATTGTAGGTGTAAGCTATTTTCAGTACGGCGGAGCGCAGCAGCTGGCTGCTCAGAGCTACGCTATGGAGGCTAACGGAATTTCTTGGTTTCCCTCATTAAACTCATCAAATTCAACATCCCAAAACTCCACAGCGCTTTTGTAGACAAGTTGTGACCTGCACAACCACCACGCTATGAGATAATGACGGAATGATACGAAACGGAGCCGTTTTCGAGGTAAATACAGGGTAAATACGGAGACTGCTTGCTGAAAAACTGTCCCTGAACGCAACGCGCATCAGCGGTTTTGTATGTATTTACCTCGAAAACGGCTCCGTTTCGTATCGTTCCGTCATTATCTCATAGCGTGGTGGTTGTGCAGGTCACAACTTGTCTACAAAAGCGCTGTGGAGTTTTGGGATTTTGTATTTGATGAGTTTAATGAGGGAAACCAAGAAATTCCGTTAGCCTCCATAGCGTAGCTCTGAGCAGCCTGCTGCTGCGCTCCGCCGTACTGAAAATAGCTTACACCTACAATTAAAGGTAACGAACCTACTGCTATGACTATAGCAATTATGGCAATGGGCCAATTTGCCAAAATGTTGAACTATCCCTTTAAAGTGGGTGATCCAGTCATCAACACTAAAAAACTAACTCAGAACTTTGAGCTTTCAAAGAAAAGTACATGAGTAAAAGTATGCAGTATCATAGCTGCATTTCCGACGTTCAAAACAAACCAAACCGTTTGAAAATTGGACAAAAACTGAGCAAGTTCTGGTTATTTTAGCAGAAGATGCACCAGAGACATGATGCTCTGAGGGAGGGAGTGGACCGAGCCAAGATGGCGGCTGTGTGGCAACGCTGTGTCATTGGGCAGCAGCGTTGGGCGAGTCATCTTATCTAATCTTCTTTTATTCCTTATATCTATGGTGTAGACAATGGATGGAACAGATCCAACCTCCCTTTGCATTGCGGGAAAAAAACCATAGCTGAAACTCCCAGATTCTGTTGATCAGCATCAGTTTGTCCTCTGGGATAAACATCTGGACATCCTCATCCTCAATGAAGCTCCATCCTACGGTATAAAAACATCTACACGACACAGGACCAGAGAAAACTCACTCCCAAACTCTGCTGCTTCAAATCTTCAGGTTTTACTCTGAACCACACCTGGACTGTTCAAGATGGAAGAAGATCCCGATTTTCAATTACAACTCTCTTCCTCAAAGATTTTCCAGACACACACTTAATGCATGAGACCTTTGCACATAAATTGTGCAAGAGCGACTAGAGGAGAACATGTTTTTTTAATGAGCTGCATTTTATTCACTTAGTTGGTTTAATTCCTGATGTTTATCTACTCGACGTCTTAATGTCAGTGGTATCGTGTCGTCATATCAGCGGCCGATGACACTGATGCACCTCCGCTGCTCGCTGCACTTCTGCATAAAAAGTGATTCAGGGAAGTGAATAGCACAATTTCCTCAGTGACATCCTGGTTGTTGCTCCGCTGCTTTATCACAATCAGCGCCGACAGAGGCCTGAAGAAAAAAAAAAGAAAAAAAAAAAAAAAAGCAGCAGAGATCTAATGACAAGATTAAAGCCAATTCAAATAATCTTCTTTATTAATCTCTGACCGGAACGACAGCAGCAGGTTTCAGGGCCTTTTACTGCAATTTAAATGAAACAAAAAAAAGAAAAGAAAAAAGACTCTGTGCATGTTGTTTAGGGGAAAAAAAAGACAAATGATCCTCAAGTTCAGTGCAAAGGCTCAAAAAATAATTTATGATTTGTATCTGGAGTCGGTGTGAGACGGAGAACAGAGAGCAGAGAAAAACAAGCCTCACAGCAGCAGCAGCAGCAGCAGCAGCAGCAGCAGCACACCATCTCTGCTTGTCCTCACTGAGAAACCAGGTTTGCGTTGCCAAGGAAACCTCGGCCAAATTGCCGGCAATGACTGAGCAAAGGGAGCCATTTTGTTTCATTGACTGTTCCTGTTCCTCTTCTTCTTCCCCGTTCGTTCGTTCATTCGTACACACAGTGAGAGTTTGTTTGTTGGCTCAGAGTTTATGACGGACGGCGCGGAGAGAGGAGAGGGACGCGCGGCGGCGTCCTTAGGGCCCGGGTCATGTGATGTGATGTACCTGTGTGTGCACGCATAATTTACAAGCGAAGGCGTGTAAACATGACGAGCAAATATGCATCTGTTTGCCTGCGACATGTGGCGTTTTGAGTACACAAGTCGGTGTTTGTGTGAAGGTTGGAAGGTGGCGAGAGAGAGAGAACAAAGTGTGAAAAACCTTGAATATGCATCGTTTGTCTTTGGAGCTGCGCGTCGCCGTGTCACACACACACACACACACACACACACACTGAGACACAGGTGTGAAGAAGTGTCCAACAGGATGATGTAGTGTATTAATATTTAACCAACGCTGCTGCCATAAACACAGCGACCCCCCCCTCTTTTCCTCCCTCCTCCTCCTCCTCCTTCTACTGTGTTTACTCGATGAGGTCAGCAGCGATCACTCTTTGTTCTCATCATATCTTTGTTTTTCATTAGTGAAATGACAACAGAACAAAAACAAAAGACCTTCATATTCTCTGATGGATCTGTTTTTACTTTTTTTTTTGGTTTTTTTTTGTTAGGGTGTGTAAAAATGTGTTGTTGCGTCCAGACAGGAAGACGGTGCCTGATCTCGAATCCGCTAGAACAAAAAAACCTCCTGATCTGGAATCATAAGACCGTTAAAGCTGTGCCAAGAACCCCCCTTTACCGCACCCCACCTCTTTTTCTCACACACATGCACACAAACACACACACACGCACACACATGCACACATCCATACATACGTAGACACAGATCACAGAAAAGAGAAAGAAAGAGAGAGGAGTGCGGCCGGCGGCTGCAGCCTTGAACAGTCCTGCATGGCCGCTGCTAATCTTCACAAATATGCACCGAGATTACTTATGAACTTTTATCAACCCTGAGCTTCGGTTCCTCCTCCTCCTCCTCCTCCTCCTCTTTCTCTGTCTCTCTCTCCTCATCTCTGTAGGTGGAGAGGCAGAGTGTGATTTAAAACCATCCACAAACACTTAACCAGCGTGGCTCAGGGAAAAGGAGGAGGAGGAGGAGGAGAAAGCAGATTAAGCAAAAAAAAATTCTTGCTGCTAATTGCATTTGTTCTCCTCAAGATTCACTGACTTGTTTACACTTGTCAATTAAGGACACGTCTTAAAAAAAAGAAAGAAAAAGTGTCCACCACCTATCTGTGTTGTTTTCCTGTCTCTCTCTGCAGAAACAGGATACACAGCAGGGTTTTGTCTTCTCCCTGGATCCTTACATACTCTCTCTCTGTTTGGCACAATTTGCACTTGGCTTCCATAACATGACTGTGTGTGTGTGTGAGCAGCAGCAGCGGCAGCAGCAGCAGCGAGGAGGAATTTTCCCCCAAAACACAGAGGAATCCAGACTGACACTGAGGCCACTGTTATTGCTCCACACCCAGGGTTCAACAGCAGGAGCGAGCAGGAGGGAGGGCGGGCGGGGACGTCAGACATGTTTTTGTTGTTTTTTAAAAATCTAAAATAAAAAAAAATAACGGGATGGGACGTCCTCGTTGATACGTGTCTCGATCTACAGACGGAGCCTCTCTGAGCTGCGGGGTGGCTCGATACGATACTCAAGATCGGTATCGGTCCGATATTGGTTCAAAATTTCAAGATCGACCATCGAAAAAAAAACAACTATAGCCGGTCCGATCCGATACCTAAGCCCAAATGCTCAACTTCTTGGTTTCCCTCATCAAACTCATCAAATACACAATCCAACAACTCCAAAACGCTCTGGTGGACAAGTTGTGACCTGCACATTCACCACGCTATGAGATAATAACAGAACGTTACCAGACAGAGTTGTTTTAGAGGCAAATTCATGCATTCATGATGTGCGTTGCCTTCAGGGACAGTTTTTCAGCAAGCAGTCTCTGCATTTCCTCTAAAACAACTCTGTCTGGTAACGTTCTGTTATTATCTCATAGCGTGGTGAATGTGCAGGTCACAACTTGTCCACCAGAGCGTTGTGGAGTTGTTGGATTGTGTATTTGATGAGTTTGATGAGGGAAACCAAGAAATCCCATTAGCCTCCGTAGCGTAGCTCTGAGCAGCTCACGGCTCTGCTCCGCCGTTCTAAAAACAGCTTGCACCGACAAATAAAGGTAACGAACCTACTGCTATGACTATAGGGATTATGGCAATGGGCCAATTTACCAAAATGTTGAACTATCCCTTTAACATGAACAGGAGAAAATACGATATTGAATTGATATCAGTATCGGACATGAAAAAGTTGTATCGAGCCACCCCTAGTTAGTAGTAGTAGTAGTAGGAGGAGGAGGACACCTGGTTGCCCACGGTGACATGACATCACTGGCCTCTGAGCTCCACATTCTTGCTCTGATTTCCATGTTTTCCTGAAAGACTCTCCTTCCTCCCTCTCACCCCGTCATTAGTCTGTGGTGTCGGCGGCCGACACAAAGAATGAAACACAAATGTGAACCCCCGAGCTTCAACTTTTCTTTTTCTTTACTAAAGCCCTCCCTCCACCGCAGAACCCCTCTCCCCCTCCCCTCATCTGGCCGAGTAACAACATCAACAAATAAACGACCACGTTGCCGCCTCAGTCCCAGAGTTCAGACCTGAGTCCCGTCCCGCTGCTGCGGTTCCACGTTTGTTGAGCGTGAACTCTCGAGGTTTTACTCTGCGTTATGTAACCGTGGTGTTTTTCTGGTATGACAGTGGAAACGTGTGTGTGTGTGTGTGTGTTTGAGAGTGTGTGTGTGTGTGTGTGTGTGTGTGTGTGTGTGTGTTAACAGCAGTGTAATGTGCTCTTGCTCTCTCTCTGATGGTGAATTTGTCTCCGTGCAGCAAAGAGGAAACCCATTTTTAGTTCCTGAGTGAGTGAATTAAGGAAAAGAAAACATCCTTTGCTTGTGTGTGAAGGTGGTCCCTGTGATTTCCTGAGTGGGGGATTCTCACACACACACACACACACACACACACACACACACACACACACACACACACACACACACACACACACACACACACACACACACATACACACACACACTCAAATACAAACACAAACACTGTGCAGTGTGCACACAAAGACACAATACTGCCTGCAAAAAAATATATTTCTATCATGATGAACCCACTTTTAGCTTTTCCTGCAGCCTGGAGTGAAACACGAGCTGGTGCACACAAAGCCACAAAGACACACACACACACACACACACACACACACACATATGAACACGAAAACAGGTGTCCTGACATACACCTGCGACTGGTGCATGTGGTGTGTGTGTGTGTGTGTGTGGTGGGGGGGTTAGGGTGGGGTGGATGGGGTCAATTGTCACAGTGCTGACGAGAGCGCGGGCGAGCGAGCGAGCGATGTGATTGGCGGGTGGGGGTTGGAGGTTGCCCTGGTTTCCCTTCTCCTATCAGTGCAGCTGATGAGCCGGCGGCGATGCCAGGCCGCGGGAACACAGAGACGGTTCAGCCACGGCCCAGACTCCCGCTCGCTGGTCAGACTGAATTAGCATTCTCCCTAAACTAGGGTAAGACCTCCCGAGCAGACAAGACCGGGGGTGGGGGGGTGGAGGTAGGGGAGGTGGGGGGGAGAGGAGGAGGAGAAGAGGAAACCGTTTTTCAAGAAGACACATCAGACTTTTATTGTGGCTCCCAGGAACAATGGATCCATAAAAGTGAGATGTAACTACACTTGAGCTTAAATATCAAGGGGCTTTGTCGGAGCTGAATAATGAATGAGGACAATAATCCAGGAGGGAGAAATACGATCTTACAGCGCACTATTTTTTTTAAAATTGTATTATTAAACATTTCCTAGCAATGATCCGTCTTCTTAAAGATTCTCCGGCTTCTCGTTTTTCAAGCCCATCTGCAGTCAGCTGTGCGGCCGAGCGCTGGTTGGGCGCCCGAGGCCCTGCCTCCAGGTCTGACAGCAGCCATGAGGATCTACAGCAGGACGCCAAAACCCCAGAGATCCATCCAGACACCTGCTCCGCTCACTTAGAGCTGCAACTCACTCCTCTTATGGTGGTTTTAGTCTGTCATTGTCAGACTGTAAACTCAATTTTCACACGATTCTGGCAACAATGACTCAGAGTTTTGTCTCCAATTGCAACAATAAGGAGGAATTGATCTACAGTATATTGTGTTTTAATTTGAAGTGTTGATCCATAATAAGATATATTTCCATCTCCTTTGGAGCTCTTTTAACAACAGGTTGCTGCCAGCCAATCAGAATAGAGGATGCTCTGCCTCTGAGTCTCTCTTCTGATTGGCTGGCTGACTGTTTATTTCTGAGTGATTCGATTAAAAAAATAGAGCAGATTTCAGAATAAAACACTCAGAGAAAACGCAATCCTGCAAAGTGTTGGATGGTGCATGGATCCAGGTGGTGGGCGGGGCTTTGTAGTGACATCACAAAGTGACAGGAAGTCCTGACGGCTGGTTTTAAGGCTCAGTTTCTGAATACAGGCTGTGTGCATTTCTCTGTGGACTGAGGCTTTGATACTTTCACAGTATTAATATAGAACCTAGAGCTGTTTTATAATCACACTACACATGGACATCTACCTTTATACTGTATGGAGCTTTAAAAAAACTTGGATGTTAAATTGTACAATCAGCAGTTTGCTGTTACTAAGAACTGGACCTGTCTCCTGTGGCTGCTGTCACTCTCACTCGCAGCAGCTGGACGCCTCACGCATCAAGTATTTCCGGAGGATCCTCAGGGTAACCTGGAGTAACTCGGTCCCACACACACACACACACACACGCACACTGACTCTCCAACACGAAGCAGCTGCACAAGTACTGAGGCCACCGTAATTGGGCCGGCTGGGGGAAAATAAAAAAAGGTCCGGTGACGGCCAGTATTAAACGACGCTCCCTCCCTCCCTCCTTCCCTCCGAGGATGTGGAATCTGACTCAAACGCACACGGCTGTGGAGCTTTTTTTTCTCTTTTTTACAACGGGGGATGATGATTGATAACATCTGACATTTAGGGAGGAAGAGACCAAAGCACCTCACACGGATATTAATGAGCATTTCGAATTTTTAAGCAAACAAACCGCGGTGGCGTCGTCGTTGGTGCTGAAATGTCAAAAGGCGACCGAGGCCGCGAGGGGAAATCATCAGATAAAGTGATGACACAGGCTCCGGCGGCTCCACCTCGGCCGTATTTTGCATTCCAAACATCTGCAACACAATGCACGACACTTGACGTTGGCCCGAAGTCAGTCGAGATCTCATAAATAAAAAACCGAGGTGGACGTCATCACTGGCAGCGGCCGAGCCCCATATGTATGCAGGAATGTGTAGTGTGGGTGTGGTGGTGGTGGTTAAACAGGGGTGGGGGGGTTAAAGGGGGGGGGGGGGGGGTTGGCTGGACATGGTTCATAAACATCAGGACCAGTTCAGGGAGAGGTCAGAGGAAAAGCTGTTGGCCGGGGCAACGCCGTGGACGAACCCACGATGAGATACAGTACTAACATCCAAATGTCACTAACACCGCCCCCTCAGGGGAAAAACGTGCGCACGTTCCCCGATGACGAGAGGAGGCCTCGAGCGCGGATATGGAGAGGTCACGCAGAGGGAGCGGAGGTCACGGTGGGCCAGAAGAGGGGGAGGGGGGGGTGAGGAGGGGGGGAGGAGGGGGGAGGAGGAGGATGCAGATGTGCGGTGGAGAAGAGAGAGGCACGATGGGAGGAAATACAACAAGCTATTGTTTGGAGAGGGGAGGACAGGAGCGAGACCCACGAGAGAGGCAGCTGAGGACTATTCACCAGAGTTTACTTACACACACACACACACACACACATTACACACTCACACACACTCACACACACACACATTAGAGCATGAGCAGCTGATGGAGCCTGAGCTCTCGTCAGACTTTTTCACCACCGGTCATCTGATCCTGTGAGGAAAGGTCACGCCACACTCTCGAGGAAACGAGGACGCCGACATCGACTTTTCCTTCCTTTTTTATTTTTTTTAAAGTCCCCCTAAAGAGGCATTATTTTAAAATTTGTAAAAATGCTCTGCTATGACTATTTTTTTAAAATTAAAATTACTTTCCCACTAAAAAGTTGTTTAAAAAAGCTCCCAAAGAGGATAAAAACAGGTCTACTATTTCTCCCTCATTGAAAAATCCAGATTCTATGAATATTCATGAGTATGCAAATGCATCATGGCTCATGCTAAATAACGGCGGCGCACATTAACGGGGGAGCCAAGTCCAAACACGACTAAACATTTGGGCCACGGCAACTAATGGTACTGTACTTGAACATCTAGCTGTGTAAGTAGATCACATCACAGTGAACAACAAATGAGATGCAAAACAAATTCAACGGGAACGGTTCCTAGGGATTATGATTATGACGTATTAATCCCGACTGTTTGCTGAAAAACTGAATCCAACTTTTTCAAACTCTGGCTTTAAAACTGCATTTTCAAACCTAAAAGGCTCAGTTGTGGCTGCATTAGCGACTTTACTGCTGAAATGTCTCGTAGCAGAACCCAAACACTACATTATTGACATGTTAATAATTTCAAAAAGTCAATTTTTTGGTTTAGGGGGGACTTTAAATTAAATAAAAGCGCAGCAGTTCATCTCATCGTCTGTGTTAACGACGCCGTAAAGGATCATAACGCTACAACACTACACCACCGTCTAATTCATTACAGCGGATGATGCGTTTAGCTGCAGGTTCCAGGGACGAGAGAGGGGGAGAGGGGGGAGAAAGACGAGGTAATCGAAAAGTAATTGAAAGGAGGCTGGTTATTTTCCTTATGTAATTAAATCAGCGGATTATTATGAGAACAAACAGGTCGGGGCCGTGAGGCGGGGCGAGAGAGGATAAGCCCCCTCGAGTGTTTATAGTAAAAAAAAAAAGAAAAGAAAAAGATGAAGAGATTTTAATGACGGCGAGAGGAGGAGGAGAGTCCAGGTCCAGTTGATCCGGTGCAGAATCTGACTCAGGATGAACCACAGTGAGACGACGTGACGCAAAGCTGAAGTTAACCACAGCTCTAATACCGTCTGTGGAGCAGCGGGCGGGGCACAGGACAAACACACTGCTCCTTAATTGTTGTTTCATAATCAACACACACACACAGACACACACAACAACAAACTGAAAACTATTTAGACTGAGTTTGTGTCTCTCTGAGTCTGGTTTTTTGATGTGAAGTCTGGAGAACACGTCTGAACCGCGCCCCTTTCGGTTGCACTTCTGCAAACGACGTGGTGCAACTAGGAATTATTTTCATTCTCTTCTTGGTGTTTGGTTTCAGATTAGGTTCAGTAAAACTCTGGACTCTGGGCTGGAAACGGCCCGAGAGTCCTTCAGACTGTTTGATGTGTCCGTCCAAAAACATGAAGATAATCAGCTGCAAACTGAGAAAATCAGCAAAATAAAACGAAAACAGTGTTTGCTCAATCGAAACTGACGCCCAGTCCCTAAACACTAGCACTCGGTTTCCAGCAGCTTCCTTGGCGATGAAGAGCAGAGATCTGACCCTACGAAATGGGAAATGGGACGCCACTCAACGTAGCTGACGTGTTCACCTACGTCACCGTAGCAACGATGTAGGAGCTGCAACCTGTAGTGGCTTTTCATTCAGGTTTGAAAATGCCGGCTGTTCTTTTTTGTTCCTTCTTCTTGACTCTGGGGCACTACTCCGACACAGAAGGTGGCGCTAATGAGGCTGGAAAGCCGGTGCCACCCGTCATGAAACGAGAGAAGAAGAAGAATTTTTTCAAAGTTTCCTGGTTAATTTCATCTTGCATGTTGGAAGTCTGCACCTGGACTCTTTCCAATTGAAGTGGGTGGTGTTAATGGCGACATATTATGGAAATATCACTGTTTGAAGGCTCTTTAACATATATCTGGGTGTTTTGTTGCCTTCCGGCCCCAAAAATGTGAGAATTGACAAAAAAATCTGTAATTTTCAGGCTCCTGAGGTTGAAATCCATGTGGTTTTATGAGCTGTTCTCTCAAATGTCTAACAATGATGTAACTAGTTTTCGAATTTGCATAACCCCACCCCTACCTGGTACCAGTAGAAGGGGCGGGGCAAGCAGTGGGTAATTTGCATTTAAAGGGACAGGCACTGAAACCAGCCGTTCTGAACAGGGCTGTTTAGAGAGGATGAAAAGAGCTGTGATGTTTGATCCTTGAGGTATTTTGACTGAAGCATGTCACAGACATGTCTTTAAGACACCTCAGAACTATTTTAATCTGTGGAAAAGGGGAATAATATGTCTCCTTTAAGGGTTGGAAAGCACTTCCCCTTACTCTTTAAAGATTTGGGACACCCTACCCGCACATGAGAACGCACAAAACTGAATGAAGTGGTTAAAATGGGACAGGGCCTGAGTGATTGATGATCTGATCTAATTCCCATCCATCCATATGCCTACAACACTTATCCATGCAGGGGCAGTGGGGGGGCGGAGCCAATCCCAGGCGACATATACCCCTCTCCCACTGGCCAAAAAACCTGTTTAAACCCGCTAACAATCGGCCACGCAGCTTGCCAGCGGGGGGGTCAGACCCAGCTCGTTTTGGTCAATGGGAAAGGAGTCAAATGCCGATTGTCAGCGGGTCGACCCGCGTTTAAAAAACCTGTGTCGACCCGCTAATTTCAGTGAGAAAGCGGCTATACAGTAGCTACATACCGTAGGCCGAGGGCGGGGTTCATCTGGACGGGTCTCCGGTGTCTCACAGGTTCAACAAAAGGACAGTGAATGTGACACAGGGAAAACATGCAAACTCCATACACACACAGAGGGAGAGAGAGAGGGGATCGAACCGAACCCAGACCCAGACCCACGCTGCCCTACAAAGGCAAAGTGCAGTATCTGTAAAAATGCCAAACTGAGAAAAACAGCTTTTTGTGTTTTTCATTGTCAGGTTTAAGCATCAAATTATGAATAACTACCAAGTCTATAATTGATTAGATAAAGGTGGACAACTGAATTAAATGTATTTTGTAGCTTGTCTTTCTAACCAATTTTCACCATTTTATGGCAGATACTGCACATTGGCTTGGTATTAGCTACAGAGACTGCACTTTGCCTTGGTTTCACAGTGCTTTTTTGGATGGACAGCAAAATAAAAAGCCCAATAACTCTGGAAATTTTAGCAGTACCAATATCAAATTCTACCAGATTGAAGAGAATATGCCACACTTTTGATTGGTCAAAAAAAGGGGCAGCACTGTCTTGCTAACCGCTGCTCCGCCTGCTATGGTATGACAATATTGGTGAAGTGTTAAAAAAACAAAACCAAAAAACAAACCCTCCAGTGGTGAAATACTTGTCTGTGTCTGTGAGGTGCAATTTCCTCCTTAATATTAAAACACATCAGACAAACAGGCCCAGGCTGGTTTCCTCTCTCTCTGGGCCTGTCACAGCTGACACCTTTGATCTCTCTAATCAGAAAACATCAAGAACAGTTTTTGACAGACTCACGGGTGGGACGCCCCCCCCTCAACTCCCCCTCCACCTTCATCTCCACCTCCACACACACACACACACACACTCAGCACCGTGTGTGCCGTGCAGCCCAGGGAGACGCTGTGCAGAGAACAATATGCACATCTCTCTCTCTCTCTCTCTGCGTGGTGGAGGTAGTGAGGGTGACACCTTTTTAAATTTTTTTTTTTTTTTTTTACACCATGGTGCGAGCGCCTGCTCTTAACGCTCCCAGGTGTCGTCTCTCCGCCGCACGCCGTCTCTATATCTACAGTACCATAATTACTCACACATGCGGCGACTGAACACGAGCAGCAGACTGTCGAGCAAATGCTTTTTTTTTGTCGTAGCCTCAGTAAAATGTGCTTTTTTTTTTCTTCCTTTTTTTTTTTTTTATACAATCCTGATGTCCGGACAGCTGGCGAGCCGAGACTGGCAGCCGTCCCCGGGAAACCAGAGACGCCGCCGCCGACGCCGCCGACACCGAACCAGCAGGGAGAAGGAAGCCTCTTACTCTGACACCAGACTTCCGCTGCGTTCCTCCTACAGCAAACACGCTGTGAAAACCTCTGGTGTGACATCAGCCGGGTGCTGCTGTGTGTAGGCAAACGTTTGGGATTCCTCTGTGACCGCTGATCCCACAACTATGAGTCGACCAGCCGCTGCTCAGCCCAACAACGCTCGTATTAATCGTACAGATTCTTTCTTTCTTTTTTTCATATCTTTTTTTTTTCTTGTGGATTATTGTGTCAACGGCGAGGGGACTCTCTATCCTCCAGCGTCGGCGTCTCCTCCGGAGAGAAAAGAGGCTCAGGTTGCATTATTTGCTTACATCCCTTCGACATTGACACCCACACACTGTCACCAAATGTCAAGGGGAAGGTGGGGATCTCTTTGCAACAGAGCTTCATCGAGCTATGCTCAAAGTTAGATTTTCGCTTCTATTTGGACTTCTGTCCTTGTCCCAGTTTACACGCAACTGAGAGAATCGAATAACTGACGGGAACGTATCCTCCTCCTCAACACCAGGTGGCGATATGCGTCGTTTCAGCGCGTTAATACGGCCCCCTTTTCCGCTTGATCTATTAGCCAGACGGCAGACTGGCATTTTCGAACAACAGCGAGATGGTTGTGGCTAGATGACGTACATGAGCTGCAGGATGTGACGTAGAATCTTACCAAATCTCGTCGAGAACTCCCGACTGGTTAAGTTTATTAAAACTGACATGTCCAGGTGTAAAATAGGGGAAAAAAGCAAAAAGTAAGTGAAGCTATTGGTTGGGTTTAGGCACAGATAAGTAAAGATTACATGTTTTCTAGGATGTCACTTCCTGCAGCTCATGTACGCCGTCTAGCCACAACCCAGCGAGATGGTTAATCGTACAGCTTTGTTCATCTCGTACGTAATGTGCACGTTACTTATTGTGCAGATACGGTGCACGCTATTCCTTGTGGTCATGGTGACTTCGAGAGGTAGACAAGAACGCCGTAACACTACAACAATTGGATGTTTTTTTGTTTTTTTTGTCGTACGCCAGCACGGGGGGTGTAAAACATGCGCACATGCGTTGTCTAGTTAAACTCTGATTAAAGCGTATACATGCCGGAGAAAGTCCAATTCCAATCGCATTGTCTGGGTGTCTCAGTCGGAGTTGGAGAATTCAGAGATTAGTCGGACTAACGCGTTTACATGGACTCAGTTGTCCAGTTGGATCAAGGCAATAATTCGGTTTTCTCAAGCGTCATGTAAACGTACTGGCTGTCCCCAAATGTCAAGGGGAGGGGGGTGTTTTGCAACAGAGAGAGAAAAAGAGAGTGAGTGAGAGTGGGAACCGGAGGACAAGTGAGATGCTGCACACCGACCGGCAGATAGCGAGTGAGAAAAAAAGCAAAAGCAATTTTTCCTCCTTGTTTTTTGGCGAATGCTCTCTGGTTCTCTCCAGCTGGCCTGGTTGTGTAAACACAGCGAAACGCTCTCAGGCTCCGAGCATCTCACACTCACACACACACACACATACATATACACACACCCTAAAACAGGTGCTGATGCTGCTACTCCCTCGGTCCCCAATCTTTTTTCTCCCCCCTTCCCCCCACTCGAACCCACCCACTCGCGCTGACCTTTGACCTCCCAGTGCAGGTGGCAGGTGCTGCTGCTATCGCTGCTCTCTCCATATCTCACAGTCACGAGCAGCGGGACTTCCTCCAGAGGCCGTCATTTATATAATAAGAGAGAAAAGAATAAACAGGAGGCGCGGAGAAGGAAGAGCTCTGCTAAATATTTCAGAGCGTTTCCCCAAAGTCACAACACGAGTTCGAGTTTGTGTCTTTTTTTTTTTCTCTCTACTGTGACTCTTCTCTGCTCTCACTCTGAGATGAAGATGATTAAATGTGGGTTTTTTTTTTTTCAGCTGCAGGATTTCGACATGAACTTCTACTGGAGCTCTGAGCCGCTGACAGTTTGTTACTTCAAACTGCTGCAGCTGCTGCAAACAGGAAAAGAGCGTTTGTTTGAGCTGACGAATTAATTATTAATCGATATATACTGAACGCACCCATCAGTGAAATTAATGACCCTTCATGTTGAGCAATGCATCCGATTCCCAACCTACGGCTGAGGTGAAACAAAAGGCGGTTTATGCGTCCCCTGTGTGTATGTATGTATGTGTGTGTGTAAGTGTGTTTGTGTGTGTGTTGTGTGTGTGTGTGCACCTGCAGCAGAGTGGACCAGGACGCTCTGGTTGGGCCGCAGGTTGCCGAAGTCGAACAGCATCATGTAGGCGGTGATGTAGTTGACGGGGAGCGCCGCCGCCTCCTCGAAGCTCATGCCGTCGGGGATGAGGAAGGTGTGGCTGGCCGGCACCACGGCAACCTCCTGCCACAGCCCGAAGCGGTTCAGCGCCATCACCTTGTCACCGACCTGGAGGAGGAGGAAGAGGAAGAGGAGGATCAATACGCCATGTTAATTAGAGATGATGCTGCGTTTCATTCAGGCGATTTGCAAATGAAATATATTGAAACATCCATTACTGCATCAATACAAGTGAAGGAATAATGAGAGGGAGCTGCACACGGATGACAGGGGTGTTTGAGTTCATCTGACCGGGACAACGAGCGCGTCCATGTGACACAAAGGGGTTTTTTTTTTATTTGGGAGGGGGGGGCATTCTGTAATTATCCTCCTCTAATTTGTACGAACCACTCGGCACAGAAACCCCAAAGTCTCACTGACTGAGACTTTGAGGCTTTCAGTTCCCTGAGCCGCAAGTTGTTCAAACTCAAACTAAACCAAACTATAAACTCTACTGCTACGATATCTATAAGTGAGTGAGTTATGAGGCTCCGCTGACAGTTGTGTCAACCCCTAGCCCCCCCCTCCCCCCGGGAGGTTTTCACCGCCGCAGCGTCCGGCGACATGATGATGGATGTGATGTGATGTGATGTGAGCGGCGGTGCAGCCGGAGCGACGAGACGACGACGAGGCCGAGCGTGGTTTTATTGTTTACGGCGTACAAACAGCGGCGAGACATGCAAACACGCAGCCGAGAGAAAAGAGAAAAACCTCAAACTGTTTGTTCTTGAAGAGAAGGAAGCAAACAGAGAGGAGGAGGAGAGGAGAGGAGGAGGAGGAGGAAGAGGAGGAGGAGGAGTGTGGACTGATCAGAGCTGTGAGGAGTTTCTTTCTCTCAGGTGAAGTATCTCTTTATCAAACTCTCTGATTCTCGACCGTCTCTTTCCAGAAGGACGAAACCCCCCCCCCTTCGCCCCCTCGGCGCCCTCGCTAGCCAATCAGAAGAGGCGGCTGAAGGAGCACAGGAAGCAGAGACGACAGCAGCATTATAAGCCTCTTCCTTTTTTCCCCCCCCCCCCCCCCCCTCTCACTCTTGTTTCCATTCTCCTCACTTTTTCTCTTCCCTTCTTTCTCTTTCACTTCCTGACTCCTTTTCCTCTCACAACTTTAGAGCGTCTTCCTTCCCCTTCTCCAGTCTCATCCTGTCTGCGTCTCGTCGGTTGCTCGTTTTTTGTTTTTTTTTACCCCCTCCTTTCTTCTTCTTCTTCATACCGCGCCCTCTTTCATCATCCGAGCGTCTTCCACCTTCCTCTGTCTCCGTCCGTCTTCCCTCATGGCGAGGAGTGTCCCCCAAATCCCCTTCTTCTTCTTCCTCTTCCTCTTCCTCCTCCTCCTCATCAGTGAGAGACAGGACAATGGGGCCCATCTTCTCCCCTGGCTTCTCTCCACTCATCAGAGTCGCTGCCAGATTCTTCCCCATGGCTGAGCATAAGACAAGCTCTCTCCTCCTGGGAACAAACCCTCTCCACCCGGGCCTCTCTAATGGTCTGGAGGGAGCCATGCGCCTCGCTGTCTATCCACTCCAATTAGAGAGATCTCCCTCTCTCCCTCTCCCTCTCCCTCTTTCTCTTTCATACCCTCATCTTTCTGTATGAGGCCGAGTCATTCGGTTTATCTCCAAAACTATACTTTCACTTTTCCACCGTGTTCCCTCTCCCTTTGTTATTCATGCTGACTCTCCCATCTCCATCTCCATCTCCATCCCTTCCCCTCTTTTGCTTTTCTTTCCTTTCTTCAAACTCATCAGCCTTGCTGCTTTAATTGATGGGGCACAAATCGATAGATGGAGGAGTTTCGAGCTTCTGCAGGGGAAAAAAAAACACACAAACATGACTCACGCATCACATTCAGATGCATCTGCAGCTTTTCTTCTCGTTGCCCACGTACGATACAAAGCTCCAGAGTTACTGTCAGTCACACGGACGACGACGACTATGCTGCTGCTGTTTAGGAACATTGACGGCCGAGGAGAGCAAGAGCCTTGTGACAGGCGGCGAGCGGTGTTACAACATCTTCACAGTGTGACACTTTTCGTTTCCTTTCGGCGGCCTTCGAACACAGAGTCAAGGTTGGGGTCATGGGTGCAGGAGGAGGAGGAGGAGGAGGAGGAGGAGGGAGGTAGTGCTGAACAAAGACACTTCCAGTTAGCTGCTGTATATGAATAGAATTAATCAGACGGTGATTCAGTTTTGGGGCACGAGGGGCCTCGAGTCAGCTGCTCCGTGGCTTCAGAGAGTCGATGAGCTCAGCAAAAAACGATCAGGAGGAGGAAAAAAAAGGGGGGATGATGATGAGGAGTAAAAAAAAAATGGTGATAAAGTGCTGCAGAGTCAGAGGATGGAGGAGAGGAGGTTACACACCAACACCCCCCCCCCCCGGTGTCAGAGAAGGTGCTGTTGAGCTTTATCACATCAGATAATGATAAAAGAAAAGAAAAGCCACGCCCTGTTTGCAGCAACATCTGCAGCGCTGCACTCAATCCTGCAGAAGAAGGAGAAGAACATCTGACTTTCTTCTTTTTCTTCTTCAACCTGCAAGAAGGCCGAGCAGACCCTGAACGCATCGATACGAGATGAGGAGGAGGAGGAGGAGGAGGAGGAGGAGGAGGAGGAGGAGGATGGCATGAGACGGAGGGATTCACCGATTGATGAAGGAAGAATCAAGGGATTATACGACAGGAAGGAGAGCTAGATAAAGAGAGAGAAAGAGAGAGAAAGAGGGAAAGGAGGGATGGAGGAAATACCAGACTGACAATGTAGGCCAGAGGGAGGTAATTGAGAACATATGGGTCAGATCCGACCAAAACTCACAGAGAGAGAAAGAGAGAGAAAGAGAGAAAAGAGAGAGGATGAAAAATGAGAAGGTCTGGAGAGAGAGAGAGAGAAAAAATAAGAACAAGAAAAAAAAGTGCTGATGTTTGGTGTCACAGGAGCTTCGCTGTGATTTGTGATGTTTCCCGTCTTCCTTCGCTTACTCACTGTTATACTTTCCCTCCCCCCACCTCCTCCCCCTCTCCTCCCCTCCCTCCCTCCCTCTCTCTCTCTCTCTCTCCTCTGCAGGTCATCTCGGGTGAGCTCATTGTAGTAGCTGTTACTTCACTCAACTTTATTGTCCTTTTTTCTTTCTTTCTTTTTTTTTTTTTTAATAAAAAGGGGGACGGCGGCCGGCCTGCCTGTCTGTCTGCTTGTTGGAAAAACTCGCCGTCGCTCCAGTTTTTTCAGGTTCAGGACTGAATCGAAATGTCGGAAAGATAGAAAAAAACACCAAAAAAACAAACATAACGTGGTGTTTATACGTTGCCTTATCTAATGAAACCTGCAGAGCTGTGAGCAAACACCCAGACACGCCCCATTGTTGTCTATACCGTCTGTCTTTGTGTGCATGTGCATGTGGGGAGCGGAGATAGACGAGTCCACCGGGTCGGTCTGAGCTGCAGCAGCGGCCAGCGACTAGACTTTCAGAGTCCGGTGGCATCCATCAGGATCGGATCGGCTCGGATCGGATCGGATCGGATCGGCTCGGCACATTCCCCCTGAGCGAGCTGCCAAGAGGAGCTGGAGATCTCCATCCATTAGGGGGATTGGCTCTTAATTTTATAAGCTGAGGGCTACGAGAGAGAGAGAGGGGCGTGGAAGTGTGAGGCCTGGATGTGTGTGTGAATATGTGTGTGTGTATGTGTGTGTGTGTGACCTTTAAATCCAATCTACATCCCTGACAATGTGGAAAGAAGCAATAAAAGTATTTTAGAGACTGGAGTGTTTTAACCTTCTGGCTGGACCAATCACCGGCCACCGATCACCCTCCCATTACACTCCACATGGATGGAGGAGCAGCGGCTGCACTTGACAAGACACCATGTGCCACTCCCAGCCAGATGCTCGCACATGTGAGCGAGCTGCGCGTGCACGTGAGTGAGTGCGTGTGCAAGTGTCTCCTATAAGCTACAACAAACAGCCGTGAGTCAACACACAGCCCGGCTGATGTGTGAACATTTTGAGCTTTTGGAGCTTAATTGTCTCACCGAAGGCGTTGCCTTGGTGATGCCATGCAGCCAGGAGACAGACACACTCACACACTCACACACACACACACACACACACTCATATACACACACACACACTCACGCGGGCTTGTGACTCATCATGCTCAGTGCTCGACAGCGACAGATAACCCTCTTCCCATCACCACATCACATCACTTCACTTTTTTTTTTGATACTTTGATTGATGACGCGGACTTTGAACTCTGATCGCCACATATTGATGATGATGATGATGATGATGATGATGATATTGATATTATATTGAACACAGTCGAAGTGATTGACAAAGAGCGCGAGTGATGCCATCTCTCTCTCTCTCTCTGTCTCGTGCCATGCTGTCTGTTGCCTCGCGCCTCGCCCTTTCCGCGCGCGGTGCGTCTGTCTGTGCGCCACCACCGTCGCTCCCGGTAACAAAAGGCGGCGTTGACTCCCGACTCACCACCGGTGTCAAGTCGGCCATGTTAAACAACCCCGAGGCTCGCCAGACTCTCCAAAATAAAAGTCATCTGATAATTTAGTTTAGTTTTTTTTGGGGGGGGAAAGCAAAGTAGCGGAAGTGAGAGGAACTGTCTCTTTATTTAGCCTTTATCCAGATGTGACAGTTGTATTTATTTAGAGCCACACAGGGGGGCCGAGGGGGTTAAAGTCTGAAAGAGTCTGCACTGTGAGTTACACGACCAGACGCTGCACATCCGGTTTACTGAATTCGCTTATATCTCACACTCATTATTAGGCTACATCTCCTGTGCTGGTTTTCTTCATGTTCTGATTTTCCTTCCTATATCACAAAGGAAACGCTCGCTGATTTTCAAAGCTTTTATTTTGAAGGTGTGACTGAGAGTCTGGTTTCCGGTTCTAATCGTCGCTGTTTCTCGCTGACTTGACGCAGCTTCTGCGCGTCTTGGCGCACATCAAAGCCACGCAGCGTAGGAGCGACTGAGCCGGGGCGGTGGAGTGGAGAGCGTCCCACGGCTTTAGCTTTGTGTTTATTTAACACTTTATTCTTGCAACACACACACACATAGGCTACTCATACACTCGCACACACACACGTTTCATCCATCTCCACCCCGGTAACATCTTTTGGCAGCGCCGTCTGAAAACCGGGGGAGACAAGAGGGGCGACACCTGCTGCTGCTGCTGCTGCTGGGCTCATTGTGCTCAACTCCTGACACACTCCACACTTTAGTTTCCTCCTAAAGACATTAAACGCACCATGAACCCTCTCCAACAGGCTTTTTTTAAATCGCTTTTCCATCCTCAGGCGCACTTCAGCAGAGTGAATGGATGGAGCAGCCACCACGCATCAAGCATTAACACAACTATAAAGACACTTTTATATCATCAAACTGTTCATACGTGGATTATTTGACCAAATGAAGTTTAATTAATTTCATTCTGACACTGTTAAAACGCTGGAACACGACGAGCGAGCCAGAGCAGCGAGCAGCGCCTGACACGCCCATGTCCAGATGTAGCTTCAGCACCACAACGCAGAAAGAAACCGAGCGTTCATCAATTAAACTATAGGCTATTTATTACTATAAATGTGACTTTAAGTGTAAATAAGAAGCAAAAGAGAAGAGTGTTTGGTTTGGTTCTTACTTACTTTTCTGTCCGTCACCTCCTCGCCCACCGCCTCCACCACCCCGGAGCACTCCATCCCCGGGGTGACGGGAGGGGACGGCAGCCGGTCGTACAGCCCCTGTCGCGCCATCAGGTCGGCGAAGTTGAGTCCGCACGCCTTGACCCGCACCAGCACCTCTCCGGCCTTCAGCGCCGGCTTCCCCTTCTTCACCTGCAGCTTCACTTTGTCATAGCCGCCGTAGCCGGTGAGCACCAGAGCGCGGTAGGTGAACGCCTCCTCCTCGGGGACCTTCTCGGTGGTGGTGGTGGTGGTCGCGGGGGGAGTCGCCGCTCCCTCGGCCGCTCCGGTGGCGGCCGGTGCGGCGGCGGACTCGGTCTTGGGCGACTCGGTCTTGGGCTCCTCCGCTGGTGGTTTGGTCTCCTGCTGCTGCTTCTGGTCCACGGCGTTTTGCTGCTGGGCAGGTGCGTCCTCTCCAGACATTGTGCACGGAGCTGTGAGACACTGGTGGGGTTAGAAAGAAAAAGAAAGAAAGAAACAAAAAAAAATACTCAGAGGCTTTTTTTTTTGGTTTTCTTCACGTCTTTCTTCACTGCTTCTGTGGCCGTGGACTTGCTGCTTCTGTTGCCTTTTGCACACACACGCACAAAAAAAAAAAGTATAGATATGTAAGGCTATAATCACAGAAAAGTGCGAGAGTCAGTCAGAGCGTCTTTCTCAGCAGTCTTGCATGGAGACACAAACCCCGACAAAGTGGGCTGATCAGTGGCCAGTGGCTGTCAACGCTGCGCTCTGACAGAGAGAGTGTGAGTGGGACGAGACGGAGGCAGGATGGAAAACACGGAGAGCTTGATCTGATCGAAACTCCGGGATCAGGCGCGCGTGTGATTGGGTGGGTTCGTCTCTGTGGGCTAGGGCTATACCGTGGTGAGCATATATTGCATCAAGCAGAGCAGGGGGTGATTTGCAGAAATGTCCATTATGGCTGAAAGGCAAATAAAAAAAATAAAAAAAAGTTGAGAGCAGGCCTCTGCAAAATTAGTTTGTTGCTGCAAGTCTCAATTAGATTATTAAAGTGATGAGGTTAGAGGAAATAAACGACCTGGCAGATGCAGAGAAGCTTCTGATTAAAGCTGCAGATTAAGATTATTGTAACTGAGAGAGAAAAGATGCTTCAATAAAGTCAATATTGCACAAATCTTTACTTTTTGAGGCTGTTTTTTGTGAGATACCTTCACTGTCAGTCATTATCTATCATTATTTCTTCTTGCAGGAGGCTCTTTTTTTACTTATTTCTGTCTGTTTACTGCTGCCGTGCATGTTTCACAGCGAGGGTTGTGTTTGCTGGAACAGCAGGAGCCAGAGGAAACGTCTGTTTATGCTGCCTGTTCTGCAGAAAGGGGGCTTTGCAGGAACTTTGGGCCTGCGTACGGCTCATTGTTGTCACTTCCCTGAAAAGGCAGCTCCGAAAAAATATGAGCTTGTGCTGAGGTCACGGCAGCGTTTTTGATTAAACGATTACACCCTGATCTGAAAAAGTTGTGCAGCCACAGGAGCCAAATAATAATAATGATGATGATGATGATGGTGATGCTCCATCATCAACAAGGGCTCCAATAAACTTCACAGGTGCAAGAAACAGATGCAACACACACTTTTATCAGATCTTTGTCCCAAAAAGGGACCAGAGTGGATTCACTTTCTCCAGCTGACACACAGAGAGACAGAGAGAGAGAGGCCCAGTGTCCATCCAGAGACCACAGGAGGAGTGGTGAGACACCTTGTGGCCGTAAAGTGCCGCTCAGCACTTCTCAGGCCAAACATCTCAATCGATATCCCACAGGGGGGGGGGGATGGGGTGAGGGGGTTTAATGATGTAGGATGCAGCCGATATCGATCTGCTGCTTCGACACAGGCAAAATGTTACAAGGCAGCCTGTGTGTTTCTTCCCCGTGCAGCCACTCTGAATAAACATCAGTCTGCTGCTGCTGCTGCTGCTCCTGAGACTGGCTCTTCTCCTCATTAGCTCTGACAGGAGCCACTATGCTAATCCACCACCAGCAAGGAGGAGGAGGGGGATGAAGAGGAAGTGCAGTCAGGAACAAATGAGTTAAAGGCTGCTGCAGGTTTTTTTTTTTGGGACTGGATGAGAAGCAGCATAATGCAAAAAGTTTTTCTTCATTAGTTTTCACTGTGAGGAGCCAAGAGAGGAACGTTTCAGAAGACGCTCCAGCAGCTACACAGGGTCTGAAAAAGTATCCATCATCACAGGAAATGGCTGTGGTTTACAAAAAAAGGGGAGCACATACAGGAGGAGGAGGAGGAGGAAGAGGAGGAGGAAGAGAACAGAGACACACTGCGTTGGACACCTGGTGGAGTCTGGAGACTTCCTCTTTTGTCTAAGTAGGTTACTGGATGCGTAATGTTGCTCGGTGGTGTAATTCAGCCTAGGATGAAGCAGCAGAGTGCCACCGCTCTGCCAGGCAGCAAGTCTGGACCGTGTGTGTGTGTCAGAATATGTGTGTGTGTGTGTGTGTGTGTGTGTGTGAGAGCTACAAACACATAGATATTTTCATCTCCATTAAAACTGGGCAAACACAGGGATTTACAACAGATCTAGAGAGAGGAATAATAGCAAAATCATACAAATCCCATTCTGCTTGAATTATTAACACCAATTAGGGATGCATGATAACTATCGGTACAGAAAACGCACAATTAAGTCTGATGATAATGACATTTTTTGCAGCTTAACAGAGCCAGTAACTGTATAATGATCCATCATTGATTTTGCTCGTTTTCAGTCCTACATTGATTTAAAGGGATAGTTCAACATTTTACCTCTAAAACAACTCTGTCTGGTAACGTTCTGTTATTATCTCATAGCGTGGTGAATGTGCAGGTCACAACTTGTCCACCAGAGCGTTGTGGAGTTGTTGGATTGTGTATTTGATGAGTTTGATGAGGAAAACCAAGAAATCCCATTAGCCTCTGTAGCGTAGCTCTGAGCAGCTTGCGGCTCTGCTCCGCCGATCTAAAAATAGCTTGCACTGACAATTAAAGGTAATGAACCTACTGCTAAGACAATAGCGATTATGGAAATGGGCCAATTTGCCAAAAATGTTGAGCTATCCCTTTAAAACAATAATAAATGTTGATTTTTGAAGAGTCATAACTGTTGTTGTATTTGTTGTGATTACAACAGCAGTAATGTCGGTTCTATTATTGTGTTAAGTCAGAGGCAGAGCGATAATGTTAGATTCATCTTTACTCACCACATCTCAGCCTTTCTTAACTTCAGGTGTGTTTATAAATATTGTAAATATTGTCAGTATCGGTGGAAGAAAAGCAGTTATAGGGCATATAAAATGTATGAACGCCCTCAGGTTTATTGTCTGTGGTGACTTATCTGACGTTGTGTGTGTCTTGTCTCCTCCTGAAGATAAATGATATTTATTCTGGTTTGATCACAGCTGTTTTGTGAAGACGTATACGTCCAGAAGCCCATTACCGAGTGGACGGTTATTTGTGTGTTCCTCGTTGCATCAGATTCGTTTCCTCAGCCCATCAAACTTCTCCCTCGTTAACGTGTTACAGGCCTCAGGGATCCAGAACCAAACTAATCTGTTTATCCTCAAATGTTAAGCAACAGTTTTTTTTTCTGCTGATGTTAAATTGAAATACAAAGTGTGGGAGGCGCTCTTGGCTCGTCTAGTCGATTACTCATTAAGGCAAATATCTCAAAAAGGTTAATCACATGGCAGCAACTCAGTGATCAGTCATGGCAGACACGGTGAAAACGATCGGCTGAAGTTCAAACTGAGCATCAGAATGAGGAGGAAAGGTGATTTTGAACGTAGCTTGGACTATTTCAGAAACTGCTGCTCTACTGGGATGTTCTAGCACAACCATCTCTAGGGTTTAACAGAGACAAGTCTGAAGAAGATCAAATAAAATGCCTTGTTGATGCCAGAGGTCAGAGGTCAGAGGAGAATGGTCAGACCGGTTTGATTTGATAGATAATAGGATACGGTAACTCAAATAACCTCTTGTTACGTTCCAGCTGAGCTCTGCAGAGAGGAACATCTCTAAATGCACAACATGTCAAAGGCCACAGCTCACATGGGCAACAGAAGGAGGAAAAACCTTGTCTGGTCTGACGAGTCGTTTCTGCTGCGACATTCAGATGGAACCACATGAAAGTCGGGATCAATCTCGCTGTCGTCCCCTTCATGACCACAGTGGACCATCTGCCTCCAGCTGGATCGTCTCAACCTGGTCCCGACGGGAACGCACATCTTTCAAATCTTCAAATTCATACACATTTTGCATGAAATTACCTCTAAAACAACTCTGTCTGGTAACGTTCTGTTATTATCTCATAGCGTGGTGAATGTGCAGGTCACAACTTGTCCACCAGAGCGTTGTGGAGTTGTTGGATTGTGTATTTGATGAGTTTGATGAGGGGAAACCAAGAAATCCCATGAGCCTCCGTAGCTTAGCTATGAGCAGCTCACGGCTCTGCTCCGCCGTTCTAAAAATAGCTTGCACCGACAATGAAAAGGTAACGAACCTACTGCTATGACTATAGGGATTATGGCAATGGGCCAATTTGCCAAAATGCTGAACTATCCCTTTAAAATAAGAAGTCACACTTTGTGCATAGCGAAACAGACACATGGTCATCTCACTCCCTCTGACCACTGACATGAAGGAGCTGTCAAGTGAGTGTGAGTCAGAGGAATCACAAGAGAATTGTATTTTGTGTCATTATCAGGAAGTCTGATAATAGATAATTAGAAAGATAATAGAATAGTGGAGGATGGTGCTGTGGGTTATGTCAATGACTTTGCACCAGGAGGTTTGGGTTCAAATCCCACTAAAGAGGGCGAAGGGCAGTTTTCTTTATTGCAACCAGCCCCAAGAGTGGACAAGCATTGTATGACTGCAGCCACAGCCAAATTCACCATTCATAATTGCTCTTTTTTGGGGGGCCCCAGTTTGCTTTTGCCTTGGTTCCGCCTCTGCTTTGACCTTTGGGAGTGGATGTGGTGGAAGAGGAGATTCTCATCGTGGACACGCAGCCGAGCCGACACATCTGCAGCAGCTGTGAGATGCTCAACAATGTCGGACGCCGGTCAACATGGACCAAGAAACCTCTGAGGAACGGTTCCAACACGTTGTTGAGATGACGCCACCGAGACTGAAGTCAAACCCGTTCCCAGCAGAGTCGTGGCCAGAGAGTATGTGAGTATGTAACTCATCACTTCTGCTTGGCAACGTTTACAGAAAGTGGAAGATTAGAAACCCAGAAATCGCTGCATGCTGGCTCCTCACCAACTCAATCTGGTCCTTGATTCATTTTTTTTCTCTCCTCGGTTTCATTTTCCCTCCTGTTGAGCGACCTGGCTCCGTCGTCTCAGTGTAATGAGTTTACTGGTGGAGTGCTGCGTCTCCTCTCTACGCACACCACCACTGTTCAGCACAGTCATACCGCTCCACACACATAATGCAGAAGAACAATACACCCACCTGCTGGCAGGTGCACAAAGCTGTGGTGAATAGCATGAGTGTGAAAAAAAAAAGAAAAGAAAAGAAAAGAAAAAACACCCACAGTTTACCGTAAGTGATTACGCATTAATGTGAACGCTTTAGTAAATGTGAAGTGTCCCTGACCTCGGGCTGAATAATCCACGAGGCCTTTAACAAGAGAAAAGAGCTGAGCAGAGGCAGGAGATGCAGCCAATCACATCAGGTTGAAGTGACACACGCATTTTTCTCATGTATTTTAAATAGGCCTGTTCCATTAATCGGCTTTGATTCGTAATCGCGATTATGTAGTCAGGACGATGTTAGAAACGTGAAATCGTAAAATCTATTTTTTACTCTATAGGGTAATTACGGTACAGCCCCTGTTCATGTATCTGTGCTGCACTGTGTTACCGTAGTGACTTCCGCCTCCTTCCTCCCATCACACTCTCCCCACACACTGTAATAACCTCGATTACGGACCACAGTGAGGTTTTCCACGCAGCAGCCGTTTAACTCAGGTGACAGAGTAACAACAGTCTCAGAACAGATCAGTGGCCGCTGCTGGTGGTGTGTTTTTAAATTAACGGGTTTGATTTTAGATCCATGTTCTCGCGTCGGACGCTCTGGCCAATCAGTGGAAGGCAGACGGTTGACGTCACGTTTTAGTATGTATGTGGTAGGTAGGTAGATAGATAGATAGATAGATAGATAGATAGATAGATAGATAGATAGATAGATAGATAGATAGATAGATAGATAGATAGATAGAAAAGAGATAGATAGAAAGAAAGAAATGATAGATAGATAGAAAAGAGATAGATAGAAAGAAAGAAATGATAGAAAGAAAGAAAAGAGATAGAAAGAAAGAAAGAAAGAAAGAAACGATAGATAGATAGATAGATAGATAGATAGATAGATAGATAGATAGAAAAGAGATAGATAGAAAGAAAGAAATGATAGATAGATAGAAAAGAGATAGATAGAAAGAAAGAAATGATAGAAAGAAAGAAAAGAGATAGAAAGAAAGAAAGAAAGAAAGAAAGAAAGAAACGATAGATAGATAGATAGATAGATAGATAGATAGATAGATAGATAGATAGATAGATAGATAGATAGATAGATAGATAGATAGATAGATCTAGGCAAGGCGAGCAGCCCTGAATTCAAAACAAAACGATGAGCTGGAGAAGTTCTGTCCAGTTTCGTTTATGAAGAAACAGTATTTCAGCCGGTGTGTCCCATGGTCTGTGTCTGGGATTATTACACAAAAGCCTCCTGTACTAGTGAACACATACTGCCACCTGCTGTTGAACTGAGGCCAAGACAGAGAATAGATTTGGACTCTAAAAGGTTCAGTTCCCTCAAAATGCAAAGAATCATGTTTCCTATAACTTGTCTGAGCTGCAGTGGAGCAGTTTAAAATATAAGTGGCTTCAGTTCAAGGTTTTTATAGATGATACAAATGAATTTATTAATCCCAAAAGGGAAATTCATTTGTCTGGCAGCTCATCTACCACTTGCAGAAGAATTAAAAAGCCTGATGTCTGTAAAGGATCTTCTATATCTCTCCGTCCATCAAGATCAAGCGATAGAAAGGACCTACACTACATCTCCACCTCCAAGCCTTTAACCTTTGCACCAGCAGCAGCAAGACAAACACAAAAAGCACCTCTTCATCTCAGCTGGAACAGGGAGACATCCTCCAGACCTGCTGCTTCGGTTTCAATGAAAGAAGCTCCTCTCCCCACAGAAGTATCCATCAGTAGTTGACAAAATACGACAAAAACACAACAAAAATAAAGCAAAGATTGGGTAAATACTCAGAGCCACCAGACTGTTCTGGAAAAGTATATTAAATTGTGATCTTACAGTTGTCTAATAGCTTTTTTTTTTTTACTTGTGATCCCCAGTGGTGTTTCACGCAAATACTGTAGGCTACATAAAGCCAGTTAATTGAGGAAATAGCCTACAATGAAATGTGTTTGTTAAGTTCTGTTTTGGTGTCACATGAAGTGTAACCTAAGATCAATAAAGGAGTGTGACGCCTGCAGATATTGTTGATTATTGTTTTGTGATTGAAGGGCACATTAATAATACGATTATTCTACTTTCTGCTATACTTTTAATTCAAGATTTGAGATTTTAATTGTTTTGTCTGGTCAATGAATGAAATAAACTTATATCAACTAAACTCTAGATGACTATGTATTATATTTATTAATCAATATGTGAACAAGAACACACTCTCTGAATCTCACAGGCTGTAACTACCGGTATGTCGCTCTAAACCACCAACATCTCAGGTTGAAACAAATACAATGCAATCAATTCATCAACAATAAAAACACAGCTGTAACAGAATCAAGTTACTCACTCATTGCGTAGGAAAATCAGGTCTGGATGGAAAATCCTCAAGGACCGACTGGGAGAGAGGTTCATCCTCCACTGGGACCAGACCGGCTCCAGGCTCCAGGTACAAACTTTACAGGTGGTTTGACCTCTGCTGGTCTCTGGTCTCGTCTCCGTCATCTTCCTCAGTGGAGGAAAACCTGGAAGTCTACTGGTCACTGCTCTGCACCGTCTCACCTGCCTGTGGAGGGATGACAGGTCAAGCTGAGGGGGCGTGGCTTTAGAGCTCATAGGAAGCCATCACTACTCTACTTTATCTTTGCATGGAAAGTACCTGCCTGCTGCTTTAAAATCTCGCGTACAGAAGCTTTACCTGCAGGAGCAGACGTCGCCACAACACGAACGCTGTAAGTAGAGAAGAAACAACCTGCACCGACTTTTGTCCAAAATAAGTTCTGGAGGACACAGGTCGCACTCAGTCCTGATAATACATCCATGGTCTTATCTCTCCCCTCCGTAGCTAGGCTACTAAACCAAACGACCGAACCACCATGTGCACAGAGGTACGGTGGCCCGGAGAGCTCAACGAACTGCAACTGTAGAAAAACCTACATCCATGAGAAAAACACGGGCAAACCATAGGGGGCAAACAGACAAACAAACAAACAAACAAGTCCTACAACAACCCGGAAGTGTTCCCAGTATTTCAAACGTCACGTGTAACGATTGTCAAGACTTTTTTTTCCCACCCCAGTCTTAAAAAGTGTTTTTGACTATCCCAGTACGAAGTTTGATGGGTTTTGTGTTTTGTTTTGTTTTTGTTTTTTTGCAGAAATTGAATTTATTCGTAATAATATTTTGATAATTACCGGTAGTCTTTTTAGATATATTTTTTAAATTATATTTATTTTTATCACAGTGGTGGAATTGCATCGGTTACTCCTCATACATTTAAAGTTTATTAGCCTACATTTATATTTGAGTTTCTATGTTTTTGTATTTCTTTTGCCTTTCCTTTTGTTTTTGTTTTATTCTTTCAACAAGCTGTTTGAATTTATTATAGAGCACTTCAACAATGATTTAAACCATGTCCTGCATTCACATTCTTGTCAAACACATTTCACATTAGCTTCCTGCAAATCCAAATAACAGAATTACACAATTTTTTTCCAAACATTATTTAATCTGGAGAATCACTGAGAGCAAGCCCTCATTTCCAATGATTTTGAGAGTACAAGACAGATATTTACAACACAATATAGCCTACTACAGATAAAACAACAGAAACACAGCATAAATTAAAGAAAGAACACAATCTATATATTTAATTCACAATTTATTGGTAAAAAAAATGTTCTTTCCCCTTGAGACCAATTAATCAAACTAAATCTCCACGTCACATAACACTCCCAAAAATTCCCATCATGTCAGCTCGTTAATTTAATGTGTGTGTGTGTGTGTGTGTGTGTGTGTGTGTGTGTGTGTGTGTGTGTGTGTGTGTGTGTGTGTGTGTGTGTGTGTGTGTGTGTGTGTGTGTGTGAGAGAGAGAGAGAGAGAGAGAGAGAGTGTATGTGAGTCCAGCAGGGGGCGCTGTCGGTCTTCACGGGCTCCAGCGATGACTCAACAGTGTCGACCATCTACATGTGTTGGCACGTGGTCGCGGCGTCATTCAATGATCTCATTCACAAAACCATTAACTCCGCTGCTGCTGGGGGGCGCGTGCAGGGAGCATCATCATCATCATCATCATCTGCAGTTGAAGTGAAGGCGATGAGACTCATAAAGACACCGGTCACCTCTAACTGCTCAGACTGATGGACTGTTTTATCTGGGCGCGCGCGCAGCATTTATTAGTATCTCCATTAATACGTCATGTTGGCGCTAAATCAAAGAGGCGTGAGAGCGACGCTGCTGCCCCACCACCAGAGAGATGGAGGAGGAAAAAATATAGATCTTATAGTGATTATCCCTCAAACAGCTGCCACTGTTAACACATAAATTATAAAAACAATATATTTTACAAGAATTTTTAATTATCTCTAATTAGAAATTAAAGCTTCTTATAATGCGATGATGTGACTGAACTCCATCATAAACCTGAGCAGCAGCAGAAGAGCTCATGTTTATCATCAGCATTCAAGACTGAAGTAATGAAAACGATTACTTGACAGACTCTATGGTGGATGACAGGAGTGTGATGCATTCACGCTACTATCTGTTTGTAGGATGAATCATACACCTGAGCTCTGCCAAGCAGCAGCTGCACTGATGACAGTGGTACAACTGTTTTTGTTTTTGTGCTCCAGAAATAACAGTAACAGAAAAAAAAATCATGGGTGAAGCATAAACAAGACCTAAGATGAATCAATTGAGCTTAATTGATAATTATTTATAGATTGACTAATAATTTATCAAACATGAATCCATAGCTTACTTATTTAGGCTACTCATACAAATAACATGAAAGTGCA
Source organism: Trachurus japonicus (assembly GCF_045865225.1). Taxonomy (NCBI): domain Eukaryota; kingdom Metazoa; phylum Chordata; class Actinopteri; order Carangiformes; family Carangidae; genus Trachurus; species Trachurus japonicus. The sequence continues at coordinate 6,598,889 of NC_140914.1, read as the reverse complement.
TCTTAAAATGCATTTATATTGTGTTTTCCCCATATTATTATGGTATAAAGACGCATTTTCCTTATATTAATGTATATATTTATCTTGTATAACTGTAAATATCTATATATTTAGCTTGTTCTATTCCTATGTAGGTCAATTCAATCTCTGATTCTGATTTGATAAGGTTGGAACAAGGGGGAATATGGCAACCCCTGTCTTAATTAGCCTATATAATGTTATAGGAATATGATGGGATGTCATATATAAGAGGACATCAGGTCACTGTATGTGAACACTTTCCCCTCACAGCTGCTTTATTATTTCCCTTCCATCAGCCTGAGTTGAACGTGAGTGATGTGGAGATGAGGAAGGCGTGGCCACTCACCAAACCAAACCAAACCAAACTACCGGAGTTTCCAGGGAGCTGCTGCTGCTGCTGCTGCTGCTGTGTGCGCGTGTGCTGCTTCACTCACACTCTCACGCTCAGGCTGTGAGTGAGTGAGTGAGTGAGTGAGTGAGAGAGAAAGAGAAAGAGAGAGAGAGACCGGAGCGCTGCGCGTCGGACCAGAGCTGGATCTGGAGCTGGAGCTGGAGCTGGGTAAAGCGCGCACCGCACCGCACCACATCGCACCGGCTCGACGCATGTATCTGAACGTTTTTCTCTCGCGTCTCGTCTCGGATGCTGGAGGCAATCGACAACCACCACAGTAACAACAACTACTACTACAACAACAACTACAACAGCAGCGGCAGCATCATCACACCTCTGACGGACGGACCATGGACAGTCTAGGCAGCCGCTGTAAGATTGTGGTGGTGGGGGACACGCAGTGTGGGAAAACGGCACTGTTGCACGTTTTTGCCAAGGACTGTTACCCAGAGGTAGGTGCACACTGCTGCCGACAGACAGTCCCACAACTTATTGTTTTCATTCTCATGCAGTGCGTTGTTGTTGTTGTTGCAGTGATTAAAATCTATAATAGAAGAGGAAGTGGCTCAACTTCAGCACTTGTTCAGCAGGTTCCTACACCTGTCCTCACACACAGAGAGACAAACAGGCGTGTTGGAACACAGGGAGGGGGGAGGAAACTCTAATGAAAGCCTGTAAAATCCCAATAAACAGTCCTGTAATGGCCTAAACTGACTTTTATTGTGTCTGCAGAGCTGCCTGTTAAACTCGAAGGCGTTGTCTTCACTGTATCTCAATAATAAACCTCCTGAAGGAAATCTGCAGCTCTTTGGCTTTGTGCTGTGAAATGTCAAACGTCTCTCTTTGTTGATTGTTTGATTGACAGCTGCTTTGTTGTGTCATATATTCCCATTCTTAACACACAAAGGCTTTTGGTTCTAACTAAAATAAAATTATTTATTATTAATAATTTGTTTTTATTTCCAGAACTACGTACCCACCGTGTTTGAAAACTACACCGCCAGCTTTGAGATAGACAAGCAGCGGATCGAGCTGAACATGTGGGACACGTCAGGTAAGACGACTTCATGTCTTCGTGTCTGCATCATTCAGTCCCATCAATCCCACTCCCTCCATGCTGCCGTGCACGCTCATGCGCATGCTCGTGCACACTCGTGCTCATGCTGTGACCGTGGGAGGACTCTCCTCCAACTTGTCCAGCAGCAGCAGTCGCTCAGTGACAAACAGCTTCAGATGTCTTTTTTTTGTTTTTAGCTTCTGCTACTTATGATTGTTGTCTTTGCCTGAGACTCCGGTGCCAGTCGAGTCTCTGTGTGTCTCTGTGTGTGTGTGTGTTGTGTTTGCATTCCTGCCTCTCCTCCTCTGTTCACTGTGTGTGTGTGTGGCTGGAGCTTCCCATGCTCTGGTCAGGGTCAGGCGACTGCAGCAGGGCCGGGTGGAGGAGGTGGAGGGGGCGGGGGGGGCATGGATAATTCAGACAGGATGTGTCTCTCTGCGTCTCTAACTGTTTAAGTGTTTTCATCCAAGAAAGACAAATGTGGCTCAGATCAGAGACCGTCTGTCTGCTGATGCTGCTTAGCTCCGTCCAATCAGACGGCAGCGTCCACATTTCATTCAGTCATTAATTAAAGCCCCAGTATGTAACTTATTTGGCTTTTTATTAGCAAAAAACAAATATTGCTTTCATAAATACGTATTTCCCGTAAGTGGAATCACAAATGAAAGCTTTCTGGTACCTTAGAATGAGTTGTTACAAGTCGTTACAATACATAAGTGGGCGACGCACCGAACCGAGGCGGCCATGTTGCATCACCATTTTTTACGTTGAGTGGCAGCGTGACCGTAGGTAACCATGGAAACTCACCGGAGCTGTCGGCTAGGGGAGAAAGTTTTCCAGGTAGCGCCTGTTAAAACTGTCACCACTGTGTAGTGTGAGGAAGGACGGAGGCACTGGTGTTGCATTCAGGTGCAGTCAGGCAGACGGCCGTCGGCAAACCAACCGGATGTCATTTTACTCGACGAGAGAAAGACGGTAAAACGTGGGTCAGGTAAACAATATGACATCACCATGACAACATGTTGTCACGCCTGTTTTGTTTTGCCTCATGCTGGCGGACCACTTGTCTACATAGACGCTTGTTTATCCTGTTACATGCAGCGTCTGTTGTCTGTCTGACGTCTGCCCGATTTCACGTGAATGCAACATCAAAAATACATTCCGATATGCAACCACACCGCTAGATGGGGGGAATTCCTACATGTTATACCTTTTAATTAATGAATTATTAATGCAAAGTTTACACAGCTGGCTACCACACACACACACACACTCTCTCACTTCACCCTGAAAGAAGTTCATTCATGCAGGTCTCAGCTCAAAGTTTTTCTAGACGTCACGTGTGATCCGTGCAGAGCAACGACGACGTCACGTCAGAGTGGAAATGTTTGGAAGGAGTCGGTGCAGTGTCAGCAGTGTCGGGGACTTTCTCTGGAAACAACCCACGCCTTTGTCTTTGTTAATGATCTGTGTGTATGTGTGTGTGTGCGATCGCCATCGGGCTTCGAGGGGGGAAAGTCGTGCAGTGTTCAGGACGAGCAGCAGCAGCAGCATCATCATCATCATCATCAGTGAAGCTCCACTTTCATCCCGGCCTTGTCAGCGCCAGATGGATTTACTGCTCTGAGACTCTGCTGCATCTCAGGCTCCGGTGCCAGCTAAGGGCCCCCGCCGCGACATGGCCTCTCAGGGGGGGGAGGGGAGAGGGGGGCCCCACAGTGGGAGCCTCCCGTCCCCTGGGGGAATTCCTGCTTTTACCATAAACATTCCCAAACTCTAAAACCATCTTCCGGGAGTATTTTTATACGTCGCGCAAGTCAGCTGGTGCAGGAATGTTGTTTTTTCCTTGGACCTCGTGTCGACCCAGAGAGTAAATCAGCTTCAGCCTGTCAGTCAGCAGGGGTCGGGGGGGTCGGGGCGGCCTCAGGGGCCACAACTTAAGAGGAGTTCCTTATCTCTGGGGCAGTGACGGCCTAATGATACAGTGGGAATGTGGAGCTTCTGTCCATCTTCTAAAAAAAAAAATTGAATCACCTTTGGCTCTGTTCAACTTTAATCTCCAGCCTGGAGCCGCCCACAACACACACACACAAACACACAAACATGACGTCACCCAACCCTCAGGGCAAATGTGTGTGTGTGTGTGTGTGTGTGTGTGTGAGGTCCTCGTGTGGTGTGGCATTATTCACTGATTCACAGCAAACACAGATGTTCATATTATCTCTCAACAAGAAAAATAATTGGCTCGCACTTATATGAAAAAGGCTTTCATCTGAAGAAAATCGCACGTCTGCCATCGCTTCTCGTTTGGAGTCTGAATTTTTTTTTTATTGCTCTCTCCGTCTCCTCTTTCAGCTCCTTCTTCTTCTTCTTCTTTTAGCAGTGTGTTATTTTTTTTGTAATTTTCTTTCATGTAGCAGCCACAGCAGCAGTTTCAGCAGCTCCGGCTCTTAGAGCTCATTCAAACCGCCACCATTCATCAGCAGAGAAACTTTCAGACTGAAATCAATTTAATTTCAGATGTGTGCATGTGTGTGTGAGTGTGTGTGGGGTTAAAGTGGCGGCATGTGACACAAGTTAAAACCCCTGTGAAGAAGTTCGACCTGTGAATTCGCTCCATTTGCAAAAAAAAACAAACAAAAAACAGTCTGGACAGCTCTGACCTTTGAGGGAACGGAGAGTCTGAAGTGGAGGAAGATGAGGAGCGGAGAGGCCAGCAGTGGTGCCTTGAACGCAACACGACCTAAAGTAGCCTCCTCCTCCTCCTCATGACCTGCTGGACGTACATTTCTATATACACTGTTGTGCCCTTTTTCTGTCGGAGCTACGGAAGCCCTGAGCGGCCAGAAGGTCACACGGTTTATGTCCTCCGTTTCACCTTAAGATCATCCTGAAAACAAAACATTGTTTTTTTCCTGAGATACCGTAACAATGATGGTTGCGTAGTTAAAGGGATAGTTCAACATTTTGGCAAATTGACCCATTGCCATAATACTTATAGTCATAGCAGTAGGTTCGTTACCTTTGATTGTCGATGTAAGCTATTTTTTTAGAACGGCGCTCTGGTGGACAAGTTGTGACCTGCACATTCACCACGCTATGAGATAATAACGGAACGTTACCAGACAGAGTTGTTTTAGAGGTAAATTCATGCAAAACTGCTGATGCGCGTTGCCTTCAGGGACAGTTTTTCATCAAGCAGTCTCTGTATTTACCTCTAAAACAACTCTGTCTGGTAACATTCTGTTATTATTTCATAGCGTGGTGAATGTGCAGGTCACAACTTGTCCACCAGAGCGTTCTGGAGTTGTTGGATTGTGTATTTGATGAGTTTGTTGAGGGAAACCAAGAAATCCCATCAGCCTCCGTAGCGTAGCTCTGAGCAGCTCGCGGCTCTGCTCCGCCGTTCTAAAAACAGCTTGCATCGACAACTAAAGGTAACAAACCTACTGCTATGACTATAGGGATTATGGCAATGGGCCAATTTGCCAAAATTTGGAACTATCCCTTTAAGATCATCCAGAAAACGAAACTTTGTTTTTTTCCTGGTGGCGTTACGCTGAGCGGCATCTCTCTGTCATTATCTGGTATCCATAGAGACGCCCAGGGCCACAGACCGGTCATTTGTGTTCTTAACAACAAGAAAACTACATCAATAAGCCTGTTACATAACATCACCTGAGGCCACAGCGTTGTTCAACATCATCAGTGTTCCTTGTTGTTTGTTTGTGCAACATGTGGAACGTCTGCAGGTTTTAGTTGTGTTCAAGTGTTTTCAGTGTATTTTTACTAGTTTTTTCAGTCCCGTCTTTGATCCTGAAGCCTCCCTGACCTCTTCTTAGATGACGTACACTAATGTTTGTATTGTCCATAACGATGAGACATGAGGCGGTTTCAGTCTGAGTCATTCCTCGATTGAAGAGACACATGATGGACTGATCAATAGTTCCCTCTACTTCCTCTGACATTTCTGATGTGTCCTTCTCTGTGAACACACTGTGGCTACTTCATGTCTTCTTATCTTGAGATCTCGTCTTTGCTATCTCAGGAATGCAGCGGATATAAAACATATGACTGTTTTGGCAGCTCAGGGCTTCCGTACAGCCACAGCCACAGCCACAGCCACACACAGTCCTCTGGTTTCATCTGGACTTGACATTTTGCATCAGTCAATCCTCCCATTTGTTCTTCCCTAAGCCAAAAACCAGCCCAGTCCAGATATACAGCTGTTTCCCCCTCCGACCGCCGAGCTCTCAGCCTCCTCACATAAACTATTGTCTCCCTTTTTAATTGCTGGTGAAGTCTTCCTGCTGCGCTCCGGCTCCGTTCATAAAGCTTTATTGATCGCCATCCCAGGCGAGGCTGTTTAAACAGCTTGCATGGTTCACTTTTTTCTAACCAACACGGTTTAGATGTGTCGTGTTCTGCCATAAAAAAAAAAAAAAACGCTCCTGGCTTTCATGGAAGTCGACCATTGATTAGCCTCGCTCTCATTAATTCCTGCTTCTTCCGCCGGGGTTTGGTCCTCGCAGGGTGAGACGGGTGAGGGGAGGGGGGTGGGTGAGGAGTTTGTCTAATTGAGGTCATTACGGAGCAGCATGTTTGTGTGTTTGTGTTGAGCGTTTTTAAGGAACGGGGGGGGGGTCAAACAGCCGGAGGCCGACTGACTCTGAGCCGTGTTTTGTATTCATCCCGGCGTCCGTTCACGACCACGTGGAGAATTAAATCAATTAGAAAGCGATTGAATGGAATTCAGATGAGAGAAACCTCGCGCCTTGTGTTTCAACAAGATGCACGATCAGCCGTGCAGCCATCGATTCAGAAAATCACACGTATCTGCGTCTTAACCGACTTTTTAAGTGGCCAGACTGTCGGTGTGGATCGGAGATAACTGGTGTCAGGGCCGTTAGGTATTACTGTCGACGCTCTCAGGGCCCATTGGTAGTCAGCCGGTCTGGGGTCTTTTAGTGAGGCCTCGGGCATTAATACACTCTTCCTCTCTCTCTCTCTCTCTTCCCAATATGGCAAAACGCTGCCTGGGAAAGACTCAAAACCTTCACTAAGAGGTTTTTCAGTACGTGCAGCTCCTTCCAAGTCCTTGTCAGGACAGAACAGAGCAGACCAGGCCGAGCCGAGCCGGGCCGGGCCGGGCTGGGATGGGCTTCCCCCTGCAGCTCTGTCACGTCTTTAACGCCTGACCTGCTTCTCACATGAAGACTGGAGCTCTTGCGTCCTGTTTAGTCATGCTGGAGTGCACTTTCGAGTGGCAATCCACAGGAATCTCGTTTTTCTTTCTTCTTTTGCTGACGTCTTCGTACTAATCTCTCCCGCTGTTTTTTTTTCTTTTCTTTACACTGTACTTCCGACCTCAGAAACCACTCAGTCAGTCCAACCACGTTGCAGGCCCATCGCTTTTCATCCTGGTGAGTCGTTCTAGCGGATGGAGCGATGCTGGATGCTGGATGCTGGATGCTGGATGCTGCATGGCTACTGGCTGGCATTCAAACTGCTCTGTTTTCTCTCTCTTTTTTTTATTATTTTTTCCAAACAAAGCGCTGTTTCCGTTGCTGGGAACATGAAACGCATCACTTGCTGTGCAGCGGAGGATTTTCTCCTCCTGCATCAGCCCAGCCTCAGCCTGACACCAGCTGAGCACAACAACAAACAGAAAAACGCTTTTCCTGAACGAGCCACAGGTAGAAGAAGAAGCTGCACATTCGGAAAAAACAACAAAAAAAAAACTTTATTTGTTTGAAAGATTTCACAGAGACTCTTAGATAAAATTACCACCCCAGATGAGTGTCACAGCCCTCACACCCCCCACCTTGTGTTCTGCCTCCTGTGCCGGAGACGAGACGTCTTTTAATGTTTTGTTGTGACTCATCGGCGGCGACAGAGCTGTCTGGCGTTTTCACAGGCAGAGTTGCGATTGTTTTTGACTTGAGGGGAGGATAACAAGACACTGCAAGTGTGTTACACCGCTCCCAGTTGCCGGCACTCACCCGAAAGTCACAGCTCCTCTTTTCCCCTCTCCTGTCTCTTCTCTCTCTCTCTCTCTCTCTCTCTGAACTTTCCCGCCGTCTTTATCCTCTTTCAGCTCCACATTCTCCGTGCGCTGGACCAGCAGGGCGTCCGGAGGCCTGTAAAAACACGCTGAGTTCACTGGGCTTTCTTGTTCCTCAACACTTTCCGCTTGATTAATCTTTAATAGAGAATGAGGGAGCTACAACCGCTGCACTGAGCAGATATAAAAATCAACAAACTCCATCCATCCATCCATCCTCTCCACCCTTGAACCCCACAGCTCAGTGGAGCAGGAGGATGCTCAGAAGAACCAGACCAGACTGGATTGGATCTGATCACAGGAGATTACATCATCCTGTCCTGTTGGTCTGTTTGTATTAAAGCAGAAGTAAGCAATCCGGTCGTTTTGGCTAACTTCTTGTTAGCCGATGGAGTTAACCCTAACCCTAACCCTCGTCCCTACGTCACCAGATTCACGCGCATCCCTTGGCTGCACACACAGAGAGGACCGCCCCTTTATGCCGTTCTCTCTCCTCATTGGATAAAGGTTGTAGGATACAAGGAAAGTTTTCTCCTCGGCTTACAGCAGAGCAGAGTGCCTGACAGACCCGTGTTTCGGACCAAACACTCTATATAAGTGATTTCCGTCGGAAGATATAACTATTTAAGACTTATATTAACATAAATATTCCGCTTACTTCCGCTTTAACTAAACCGTTACACACACAAAAAAACAACATCTTCATCCTCCAGTCGGACGTATTACAGTTGAGTGCTGGTTGCAAAGCCATTGCATATTTAACTTCAGACTGTAAATATTCCTTTTGTTTATTTTCGGCGGCTTCCTGAAGGCGAGGATGACGACATCCTTTCACCTGCTCTTCACAAGCCTGAGCGTATTCGCGCCGAGCCCAGAGCCCTGAAACTCGCTCTGAGACTCTGTTCCTCACGCAGCCCAGGGCCATAACCGCCTCAGACAAACCTGTTTTGATGATGCACAGCAGGCTGGAAGCCACCAACCCCGCCATCCTCCCCCATCCTCCCCCTCTCCTCCCACCCCTGTGCTGAGGAAGGGCGGGGGCCACATGACAGTTTTAGGTAATGAGTAAACAGAAGAAAGTGAAGCTGGTAAAAGAACTGTCTGTCCCAGTGATGAAACAAACACTGTTTTAGGACGTCAACAACCGCAACTTCATCCTCACACGTGATCACATTAAGGCTGCGGCTGCTGGTCAGTTTTTATTAGCTATTGATTAAAGGATAATTGCTGTTTTTTACAACTTGGACCTTAAAGCATAAAATGCGATCATTTACTCACCCAGATAACTTTGGTGTCATTACAAGTCGTTCTGACGAAATTAGCTCCAGCCGAGAGACGTGTATATCCATATAATGTGAGTCTACAGGGCAGCGCAATGCAGCCTCTAAATAACACATTATCTGCCATGAAACTCATTCATTTCACCAGTATTTTGTTATGACACACTAGTGCTATTTCCCCTGAGTCCGGGGTTAGCTGTTATCAACATCCGGGGTCTGTAGGTTGACTTACTAACCAAAATATTGGTGAAATGAACAAGTTTCACGGCAGATAATGTGTTATTTAGAGGCTGCATTCTGCTGCCCCGTGTACTCATATTATACGGATATATGCGGCTCTCGGCTGGAGCTAATTTCGTCTGAACGACTTGTAATGACACCAAAGTTATCTGGGTGAGTAAATGATCATATTTTATGCTAGAAATAAGGTCCAGATTGTAAAAAAACCCCCGGCATTTCCCCTTTAATTGATAGATTATTCTGTTGAGAAAAGACCAGAGACTAATGAAAAACGTCCAGTTTCTCATGAGGCTTCTTTTCCTTTTTTGTTAAAAGACCTCCTCCAGTCAAACTAAAGTCTTTAACCATGATGACATAAAGTGTTTCATGTTGTTTTCAGGTCGTCTGTCTGTCTGTCTGTCTGTCTGTCTGTCTGTCTGTCTGTCTGTCTGTCTGTCTGTCTGTCTGTCTGTCTGTCTGTCCTGCTCTTGTGGACACGATGTCTCACTTACATCTCAACTGAACATCTTAAAGTTTGGCGTGATGTTCGCTAGGACTGAAGGAAGAACGGGTGTGACTTCATACTATAAACATGGTTTGGGGTTTTTTGAATGCAACATTTCGGTAACACCTTGATAGAGCTTCTTCAAATTGGGCCCAAACCTTCACTCAGGCTTAAGAGTTTAACTGAAGAGAGATTTGTGGCTAAAGGTTAAAGGTCAAAGTCATGTTGACCTTGGAAAACACTGTTTTTTGCTTTAAACTGAAGAGAAATTATGACAAAATTCCCCACAAACCGAAGCAGGATGTGACCTTTAACTAGTCTGAGTGTGGGAGGAGCTGGTTACACCTTATATAATACAAGACGTATGATGATGACTGAGTGTTTCCACCTTTAACTGCAGTGAAACAGTGAATCATGTGTCTCAAGAACAGAGACAAAATTCAGATTCAGGTTTCATGACAAGCTTCAGTCAGCGAGTGTTCACAGCCTCAGTCTTCACCAACACTTATCTGAAAGCTCAAACTAACGTGACTCTCAGTCTTGCAGAAACACGTCTGGCGCAGCACTTTGTTTGTGTGTGTGTGTCTATATGTGTGTGTGTGTGTGTGTGTGTATGTGTGTGTGTGCAGGCTATTGTAAATTTTCCTTTTTCAATTTGGTGGCTGAAGCGTAAGAGAGAACAGCTGAGCGCCGAGCACAGTCTGTTGTGCTGCGGTTCAGCTGCCGACTGCCATACTGGATTTTGTGTTTCCAATGGTTTGGAAAAGAGATGCCATCTTTTGTGCCAAATCTCACAAATCTGCAAATCTTCAAAATCTCCATTCTCTGACAGCACAATCGCAGAGAATATCCTCCGATCCTCCAGCCCCCCCCCCTCCATAACCCTCCACCCCCCAAACCCCCCCTTGGGTGTCAGGTTTTGGGATGAGCCTCCTCCAGCTTCTCTGGATCTCCCACTGCACCTGATAATCCCAGAGATTACAGCCTGTGGTTATAGAGCCACAACCAGATGCAAATCAATGCATTTCAAGTCTGAGTGAGAAATGAAATAGAAATTAGAATGTAAATGTTGTGATAATGTGTTTTACTTTACCAGCACAGAGGAGTTAAGAGCCTTAAGTGTCCACTTTAATGGACAAAAGTGAAATTTCCAGCCAAACAAACACGAACGCTGCATCGCCGCACACAACGCACATTAAACTGAACCGACACCTGCAGAAACACAGATGCATTCAAACCCTGATAAGTAACTGTGATTAGTTTTAAATTACAAGAAAAAAAACTTTCATCTTTCCTCCTGTTCTAAACTTCTTGAGTAATGACATCCTCCTCCTCCTCTTCCTCTTCCTCTTCCTCCTCCTCTTCCTCTTCCTCCTCCTCCTCGGTGGCTGCACTTGAACGCACCCTGACTCTGTGAGTGGGCTTGTGTGACATTATGGAAACTCTTGAGGGAGGGAAGGGAAGGGACTGCATGGGAGCCGTTGGTCCTCGCAGGCCTGGATGTCTTGCTTGTTGAGCAGGCGAGCAGCTGTGCCTCCATCCCTGGAGCTCAGCTCTGCGTGAATCGTGTCCTCGGAATATCACACAAAGGGTCATCGCGCTGGAGAGGAGGAGGAGGAGGAGGAGGAGGAGGAGATGCTGCAAAAACTCTAAATCTTACCAAGAATATTTGTCTCATTTCTAGTCAAAAATGTAATTTCTAGTCAAAACAAGTTTCATTATACTTAAAATAAGACTCATCACATTAAAAAGTAGCTTGTTTTTAGACACTTTTTTTTTTACTTCTTTCAAGCATATTTTCACTTGAAATAAGTAGACAAATCTGATAGTGGAGCAAGTTTTTCTTCCTATAACAAGCACAAAAACTTGCTTTCACTGGCAGATTTTTCTACTTATTTAAGTGAAAGTTTGTTTGAAACAAATGAAAATGATCTAAAAACTAGTTCAAGTGAAAAGAGTTTAGTTTTGACTAGAAATGAGACATTTTGACAAGAAATAAGACAAATATTCTTGGAAAGATTTTGAGTTTTTGCAGTGCTCAGCTCTCGGAGAGGAGAAACGAAGGAAGCTGGAAGAGGAGGAGGACGAGTGGACGAGAGCAGGAGAGCGTAACGTCACTTCTCTGGAGGTGGATTGTCCGTTACCTTTTTCCTTTTTTCTCCTCTCTGTGCTATTTATTTATCCTCCCCTCTTACTTTTCCATCTGTGATGAGCCATTAGTGGCGGTGGCTGCTGGAGCGCGGCGCCGAGGTCAGCGGCTCAGCGGCAGGCGGCGGCCGCGCTAAGCAGGGGGTGGGCAGGAGTGCTGCATGAAAGCACTGACAGGAACACACAGGCTGTAATTACCACTGAGGATCTGCTCTCCTTGGTGACACAATGACACACACACACACACACACACACACACACACACTTACACACACTTGTACACGCACACACACACTCACAGTGACACCTACACTCCCTACGCAGGCCTCTGTACCGACTCGTTTCTTCTGGCTTCGTCCCACACGTCTTCCTCCTGTAACACAAACCAGCCTGTAAGGTCGTTAACGCCGCCGCTCATTATGACCCGTAGATAGTCCTGTCTAAACCACATCATTATTGCCGTAACCATGACAACGGAGATTGTCGAATGTTGGAAGGAAGTAGCCTATTTTCATTTTCAGGGCCTGATCAATTAATGAGCTGATTTCCCCTCATGTGTTTTCACACAAACACACGTCTTCTGCAACGGCCGGTTCAAACTGATCTATATCAGAGGTTCAACGTTTTACTGTATAACAATAATTAACTTTGATTATTGGAAAACATCCTCAGTGCAGCTCTGCAGAGAAACTCCTAAACTCGTGGAAAATGTCAAGTAAAAATCAGTAGAAACAGGTGAAAATCCTAATTCTAACTATCTAATTAGGCTGTAATGACATCGCTGTGGGCTGGATCAGAGGTTTGAGTAATGAATGACTGAAGTAGTTTGTTAAAAAAAAAAAGTTCATGCAAATGAGTTAAAAATAAGTAGTAATTTGTCAAAACTCAGCCAATAATAATTTGGCTTTAATTCACGTTGCAGCTAGTAATTAAAATAATATTCTGTGAAGGCAGCAGGGTATAAACTTTAGGAGGAGTGAGGCTCTTTCTTTCTTGTGCAGCGGCAGAACTTCACTTTGAATCCTCCTGTAATAAGATGCTGCAGGATGAAGATACGCGGGTTTGTCCTTTCTTGTACATCCTCAAATTAACGTGCAGTGGAGTTAAGCCGGTGCAGCGGTTTGAACCTCTTCACTCTGATGTCTTCTGGTGGACGAGGCCTGGGCTGAGAGCTGGGAGCCTCCACGCATTCCTCCACCACCACATCTCAGCCTCTCATGCACTGTCAGCTTAATGCTGAGCGCTCGGCAAAAGTGTATAATCTCCTTAAATAGCATGTCCGCTGCTGAGGAGCACTGCACGCCACAGATATAGGCTGTGTATGGCTTTTTACTTAGTTAATGTGCCCATTGGAATAATCAAAGTGATAAGTTATTAAGGGGGCTGAGCGCTCGCTGGACAGAATTAAAAGAAGTCTTTTGGTGCGTTGTAAAGAAAAAAGAGCACTTAAGGCTTTTGATGAGCTCGCTCTGACTCCGATTACAAGCCTCGTCTTAAGCTCTGCCATGCCGCGCCGCTAACAGGAGAGTTTAGCTCATAATGACTGACACAGAATAAAAGGATAAAACGAAGATTGGAAGTGTTTTGTTGGCGAGTATAAAAGACGACACAGTCGCGAAAAGGAGGGCAGATATGAGGACACACAGCAGAGAGGCACAATCCCGACACTGTCACTGATATCTGATTTATTTGTCCTCATTCTGATTTGATAGTAATCTGTCTGATTCCCTCCAGTATTTACCTTTTAATCTGCACCAGTCACTTGTTCATGTCGTAAAACAAACAGCGTGAAGTAACTAAGAGGAGAAGAAAAGCATAAAACATAAAAACGTTTTGTTGAAAATTAAAGTTCAATCAAAAAAAGGTTTAATTTAAAGGAAAAACACAACTTAAAGCTTCAGTTGGTAACAATTATTCAGTCATATTTGCTGGAACTGTCACTATATTCTGATAGTCGGACATGAAATGGGTAATTTAGGACAAAATCCAACTCCTCTGGCTCAACGTATACAGCCTGTTATTGTATTTGCCAAAATCAAGCGCTCCCGGTGTTGTTCCACCAGTCATGTAGAGGGAGCAGGAGCAGCAGCCAATCACAGCTCGTACACGTCGTGCTAAGTCAAGGAAGCGGTTCATAGAGCGACCTGACGGTGTATCGTCTTGAAATTTCCGACTTTAATTTCACTTTCATCGACCTACCAACTGTAACTTTAAAGTCACTTAAAGGGACAACGAGGAGTTTCTCCATCGGCAGAACGAAAAATTCCGCAACAATACAAAAGTCTCATATAATGTGGATGAATCTACGTTACCCACACTGGTTAATGGGTCCGTTTTCGATAAATATACCGTTTTGTCTCTATCGTTATTTTGTTATTATTGTTAGTGGTAGAAATGCTGGTCGAGCCGACCAGCGTTTCCTTACTTTCGGTTTCCCAGCCGCTGCCTGGCGGGTCATGAGAATAACGCCACCGAATCGCCGTTTATGGTCGGGACTACGACGGTATCTGATCGTCTTCGAACCTCTGACTTTCATTCTTGATGAATGAAAACATTCTTGGCAAGATGTCCGTCTTGCGCCGGTCCAAGAATTTCACCGTGCGTGCGGAGGCTCATGGTAAATGTAGTATGAAAACACTTTGCTTTCCAAAACTCCTCTTTGTCCCTTTTTGAGCACTATAGTGACATCATGGAGCCATGTTTTTGTCACATTGTGATATAATTAGAACTGTTAATTGATTAAAATACATAATAATTCATCATAAGACCTTCCAATAGTTAACCACAAATCAATTGTACAGTTTTAATTTGTCCAAATGGACCTTAAAGAACTATTTTTCAGTCTTTAGAATAATCGACAAATATGCAGCTTTATGCTAAATTTAACTTTATTATACACTAATCAAAAACAGTGACACATATCGTCTCAAAGGCCTGGGCTGCATTTGGCACAACGGCGCCATCAGAGTGTAAACTGTTTTCCAGAAACTGATTCAAACTACAGACGACAGGTCAAAAGTCAAAATAACAGAACATGCATTGATCTCACGCCAGAATAATATATGGTGCCATTAAAAGTACATTTACATCAGCAGCTTTACATTTAATACATGATACAATTAAGTTTGAATTGACTGACTGCAGCAGATAAACGTCGTGTGATAGATGTGTGTGAGTGTGTGTAAACGTGTGTTGACATGTGTGTGTGTGTGTGTGTGTGTGTGTGTGTGTGTATTGAACAAGGCGGTGTATGGGAATTCCAACAGCTCTGACCCCGTGACCCCCTCCCATTGTTTCTCAGCTGATCAGAGGCGTAATGGTGGTGGTGAGGGGAGTGTGGTGGTGGTGGGGGGGGGGCAGCTTCCACACAATGAGGCTGGAAAGCTCAGCAGCTGCCTGGACTAATAGACACAGAGACTGAGTGAGGGGTTGAAGGGAGGAGAAAGCATTGGGGGGGAAACCATGTTATAAGAGCAGTTCATTGAAATCTGGGAACGAGGACAGAAGGAGGAGAAGTGTACATCTGTGCTCGTTCCGACCCCCCACTCGCCCACTCATCCATCCATCCATCCATCCATCCATCCATCCATCCACCACCCTCCCAGGCTTCCTTTGTGCTGTGGGGGGGGGGGCAGGTTTGTCAGTTGCACCCTTGGGACCTGACCCACTCTGGTCCTCAGGGGAAGCAGCCAACTGTGTCGCGCTCTGGACTCTCATCTGCTGCTACATATGGCAACAGGAAGCAGGTTTAACGTCTGTTGTTGCAGCAGGAGGAGGAGGAAGAGGAGGAGGAGGAGGGGGTCGACCTGCAGTGACACCGGAGGAAGCTATCGATCTTAACAGAGTTACTTCCCCTTCCGTGGAATTCAATCTTTTTTGGTTCATGATGAATAAAACGCCGGCGCTGATACTGGCTTTTCGCTCTGACAGCTCTGGACAGACACGGCTCGATGTTCTCTTCCACGCTTCCAGCAGCTACGCATCTTCTCAGTCAGTCAGTCAGTCAGTCATGAGTCCTGCTCTGCCAAAAAGGCCTCATGTGACACCGTCCCTAATTTGCACTACTTCCCCCCCATCAAAGTCCGAATCCAATTCAGAGTCCTTGTGATCCGCCGTGGAGCTGCTGGCCGGCGTCACCGCTCCGCTGCAGCAGCTCCGTGTTCCCAGCAGGCCTCGCTCCCACAATGCAGACTAAAGGACGCTGCACTTTACTTTAAAACTCTCTCCCGTTGGATTAAAGCTCTGCAGACACATTTATATATACAGTATATCTATATATATAAAGCAGCTGCAGACCTACGTGTTTAAACTTCTGTTTATTTCTTTATGCTTGATGTCTGTTTGTACAGTACGTTTGTGCTTTCATTGCATCTCCTCTGAAGAACTTTTTTGTGATGTCTCTCTGCTCCAGAAAAACTTTCATAGAAATAAAGCTCACTATAACAACTTTGTGCTTCACTCACATTTAGTGAAGAATCTATTAATGCAGCAATACTCACACAGCCAGGCCAAAAACCATCCTCTTTAATAGATAGTGAAATAGAAACACACTTGATACGGTGCAAAAAGTCAACCAGTATGACTTTGCACTAAGATATGGAAGTGAGTAGTGAGCAATGGCAGCAGTGTAGTTTTAGCTTTAGTATATATTTGATGATGTTACTTGCACAGCCTCCTCCTCCTGCAGCCCGTCGTTCTTTAAAAGCTGCTTTAATCTAAATAATTTCAGACTTAACTGAAGCAGTGATGCCAGTTCTTGCACTAATGTAAAGAAGAGTTACTGACTTGGTTTCAACAAACAGAGCATTTTGTGGAGTTTGATTGTGTTTGAGTTGGCTGAGGGGAGGAAAAAAAAGCCTCCTGTTCTGCTGTGCTGTGTCAGTTTTTATTTTCACGTTGTGCAGCTTGGTTTTATTGTATTTCATGGGGGGAAAAAAAGTGTTTTTTTTGGTGGAAGAAAGTAACTTTCCATTGCACTTTTGCACATGATGATGATGATAATGATCTTAAAATATCTCAGTACTAAGTGAAATATGTGAGATACTCCTTCAGAAAGACAAAATGAATAAACTGTGATATACATCTGTGCTTCAGATTAGACCCTGAGATCAAACTTCAAAGCCCAAACTCAAACAGAGGAGACTCAGTTTTCAGCCGGCCGCTCGCTTCCTCGCTCGCTCTAATGTCATTTATTCCCTAAAAAAAAACCTATCTGTTGTGTTTCTGGGAACACTGATGTGATTACACTGAAGCTCTGAGTTACTCTGGCGCTGTTCGCAAAATTGACTTTAAAAGGAAGACAAGATACAAATAAATCCACCCCGGCTCTCTAAACAAGACGTTTGTTTCTTCTCCGTTCGTTCAGCAGCGGTGGCAGTGAACGCCACAGGAAACCCACCCACCGACCCACCGACCCAACCAGGGAAACTCGTGGCGCTTTGTGTGTGTGTGTGTGTGTGTTTTGTGCCGGTCAGCTGAGTGCAACAGAACCCGATGCGGTGCCAGCTTTGATCAGCACCACTTCAAACGGCCACACTGACTGGTTCTGCTGCTCCCACAGCTACGGCGCTCAGTCCCTCCGGCCCCCCAACCACCCACCCACCTACCCTCTCAGCAGCGGCCGTCTCTCCCCTCCATCTTTCACCCCCACCTGCACCTCGATGCTCACACACTCTCGACAGATCTCATCATTTATGGATGACTTTATTTATAAACAAGATCCTGTGTGCTCCCCTTCTCTTCTCTTCTCTTCTTGCTGCTGCTGCTGCTGCTGCTTTTGTGGAAGTGAAATTGCACTTGAAGTAGTGCCATGTCTCCCCGGTGGCTCCCTGGGGGGGTTATGTGGGGGGGTTACAGAGCGGGCTGAGGGACAGATACTGTAGCATCATGATAGGGATGAGTTTGGATGTTTATACACTGGAGGAAGTAAAGTTGCTGGAGCAGAGCCTGTCCCTGTTTCCACTCACAACTTCTCCTATCGTAGGCTACGGCTGTGTGTAGCTTACCACTTGAATATTCTCCCTTCTTTCATATCAGACAGAGGCACCGCGGACCCGAGGAGCTGCACTCAGCGCTATTACAAGTTTTAATGAAAATCCTTGAGCGGATGTACAAGTTTCCAAAGGGGAGAGAGAGAATGAGATTGAAAGATGTGCAGGAGTGGAAAACGATGTGATCGGTGCTGTTTTACATGTGAAAAGGAGTGAGGGGTGAATAAGTGCGAGGTGATGTGAGTCTGGCAATCACCAGTAGTAGCTGGTGGAGGGAGCAGATCAGAGTGGGTGTGTTTAACGTTGGCAGAGAACTTCAAGCCGTTTGGCGAGTTCTCAGACGCCGATGCTGAAAATGGCGCTGTCAAACAACAACAAAGCAGCTTGAGGTTTGTTTTTTTTCAGTCCTTGCCAGATGGAGGCGCTGTTAACTAGCTGCTGGCTCGGAGGAACAAACCGTCACTGTTTCGCCACAGCTTTAGCCAAACACTTCACACCATCTGTTGATAAGTTTGCCCAATTAAAAGCTGATTGAAGCAGCTATGTGAGGGATTTTTAAAAATATTCCTTCCTCCTTTTGTCTCCACCCAGTGGTGACTTCAGGAAGGACATTGTGGCAGATAACAAACATACAGGTTGGATCTGGTCCGGGAATAGGCTAATCTGCCATGTCCCACTATTTTTATTTGATTGTCATGCACAGCATTTTATTGGATTATATTATGTTGTGTTCTGGTGAAAGTTTAGTAGCCTACCTGCGTAGCTCAATATCCGGATGAACCCTTAGCAGTGACACAGTGGTCACATTGAAATGTAGCCTAATAAGTTTTATCACATGGTGCTAACGTCTGTTTGAAGCAAACAGCACCAAATGGCAAAAAAAGTAAAGCCCAATCACACATAAATGACAAAAACTGCAATCCCTCAAATGTCCACCAGAGGCTGGCTCCAATAGTGAGTCAGTGTAGGCTATGTGTGTGTGTGTGCGCGAGTGCGTTTAGCTAACGTAACTAACTGTTAGCTAGTAGGCTAGCTACGTTATAGCTTGCTAATTTAGCTAGTGAGGCTAAGTGATGGAGCGCAGGGATCTGGAGGAGGAGAGTGGAGTAGGGACGGAGGAGAGTTTGTGTCGGTGGTGGTGGACGAGTCTCCTCACTTTTCTCAGACGTTTGATTGACAGATGACGGATCCAATATCATTGGCTGATGAATCGTGAGCAACGTGACGCATAATCCGTGCGCCTGCATTATCCAATGCGGGGGGGAAAACTACCCCACTTTCATCCCGAATTTACTCAAAAATAGAATTTTGCACAAAGTTTGGGCTACATCTGCTACGTCTGATAGATGAGTGATTACACTAATTTTAAAGCAGATAACAGCGGCACGGCCGTTTCGGCTAATGCTGTGTTCAAGGCAGGCTTTTGAAACCGTAAGTTACAGCTTCAAGTCACAACTACGACTTGGTAGCGTTCCAGGTAACCCGTAGCTCGTGTTTTTACCGTCCTGTTGTCTGTGAAAGTTCCCTATAACGGCCACTCGTAACTTCCGACCCGTGAACTCGTACCAGATCGAACTGGTATGACTTCACAGGAAGGAAAAACACAAAGTACGAGTTTCCTTGAACGCACCATGAGTTAGCAGCCCCCGCCCTTGTCAGGCATCAATTGGTCCTCGTGCTACGTCACCACATTCACGCGCATCCCTTGGCTGCACACACAGCCCTTCATGCCGTTCTCTCCCCTCATTGGATAACACTTGTATCCCACAAGGAAAATTTTCTCCTCGGGTTACAGCAGAGCAGAGTGACGGAGAGACTCGTGTTTAGGCTGAAATACTTCATGTAAGTGATTGCTGACGGAAAATAGGACTATTTAGGACTTATATTAACAAAAACATTCCACTGATATCTGCTTTAAGACCCATAGTGGGTTCAAAATCAATTTTCATTTCCGAATACCTTTAAAATAACTGTGTCTTTAAGAAAGAACCACAAAATCTTGACTCCAAATGTTAGCCCATTTTCGGATTAGCCATAAAGTAGGCGGAGTCAAGCGCTGCCACAGAGGAGCAGCTCACTCTCAGCTTCAGAAACTTGTTGGTGATGTCCATCTTTATTTACAGTCTCTGGTTTTGAATGTCCCTTTGTGCGTTTCAGAATAGTTTGTGAGATATAATAATCATAAAACGATCGACTTAAGATATTTGGTTATGGAAGTAGACCGTGCAAACTGCAGGAATCTAAAGCTAAATTAGATTTGATGTGGACGTCCCCACAGAGCAGTGGCTCCTGAGGGCATTTGTCCAGTCTGATCTACAGTAGCTACACATGAGCTTTTAAGGAGTGGAACTGTATTTTCCAGCCATCCTCCTGTCTTTGAAAAGAAAAACACTCTCTCCCTCTGTGGGTTCTCTCTGTTTTCACTTGTTCACGTTGAGCAGCCAGACAAAAACAAATAAAGCAAAAAAGACTCACAGCAGTCTGTGTTGGGGATATCGGAAGCAGCTGGGGTCCTGCGCTGATTGGTTCGAGCGGTGAGAGAGGTTGTGCAAAGAACAAATAATCCTCAAGTCAGCATCTGGTGTTTTTTAACTCGGCTCTCATCGACATGTGTGCATGAGTGTGTGTGTGTGTGTTTTTAAACTGTTATTTGGTGGATCTTGTCCAAACAGGCTTCTGCTGCTGCTTTGAGGAGACCCCAATGGTTCTGGTGTGACAGGCTCAGAGCTTGAGGAAACACAGAATCAGATAAAAAAACAGGTTGTGCGTGTCGTCCCTGCACGCAGGCACACAGGCAGGCAGCAGCCCCTTCACAGCTACTCCACTTCCTCATACAAACAAACGCCGGCCACTGTTTGTATTATAATAACATCTAAAAAAAACATGTGAACGTCTCCCGGGAATTAGATTTCACCACCAAATGTTAGATGAGCACGGCTGATGTGGAGTCATTTCTTAACTTATAAGAAATCAAAACAGAGACTTGCAGAGAGAATATATGGATCGACAGGGGAAGTGCGTGACAAAAGAAGCACAGAGAGCGTTAAGAGCGAATAGCGTGGCATGAACCAGAGCCTTAGACATACAGAGAGATCAAACAACAGGAAGATGGGATGCATAGCTATTCCTCTGGTGGTGGAATGAGAGAGAGAGTGATTATGAAAGAGAGGAGGGACTGAAAGCGGACACTCTCTACTCCATCTCCATCCCCCTGGGGTGCAGCAGGAGACAGGGCGGTAATGCTGCCTCTGTCCTCTCCCTCCCCACCCTCCTGCCTGTGCTGTCAGTGCCCCTCTCTCCCCCCCTTACCCGCCTTTCAACCTGCGATTGGGGCGACAGACGCGGGGATTTAACTCCTCGGCGGCGAAGGCTCAGAGCAGATCTGTGGAAGGTGCTCGACGCCCTTCAAAAGGCTGCACTTCCTTCCAGAGGGAACGTGCGGAGGCTTTGATCAATATCCCCCCGCGTGAAGGCTGCAGACATGAAAGGTTAATGGCCATTTAACCCGGTGTCACCTCCACTGTCTTGGCTCGGTGCTAATGCCTTTGAAAACTTGACACAACCATCTCTATTACAGATCAACAGGTTTATCCATGTGTGTGTGTGTGTGTGTGTGTGTGTGTACACTTGTATAACCTACAGTACGTGCAACCAGAGGCCCCAGTTCAGAGTGCAGGCTCTTAAATGGTTTGTGTCACTGGACTGAGCTGATTTTTCTCCAAGATTCATCGCCTTAATCTTCTTACATGAGGTTGCGACACGTGTTGAGGGCATCAGGGCTGCAAATGGTCTGTTAACGTGTCGTTTGCATTAAATATGGCCAACATTAAGTGGTGTAATCTTAGAGCTGGAATCACAACCCCATGTAATTAGACTTTATGTCATTGGTGGAGGATTTAAGAAGGACTCTGGACATTTTGAGACATTTATTCACAAGAGTGATATGTGATATGTTCACTTGGATGTGGAAGAAGAGGAAGATCAAGTGATGTATCCTGCACCAACTCCTGTTTCCCTCTGTCTTTTTAGTAAAATGAAACAGATCCCTGTTGTGTTCTACATATAAACATATTCATATATTTGTGTTTGAGAAACTCAGACACTCCAGATTGTTTGCTTGTATTATGGTGGTGCAGTATTAGATAGAAAAAAGATATATCAGATCTAAAAGTTTCATGATTTTACCTTCCATCTGTCCCACTTGCTGAAAAGTTAGAGGTAGTTTCCAAAATTCAAAGTTCTGCACCAGTGGTTGTGTTTTTTCCACTGATTAAAGGGGGACTTCAATGATTCAGTGGCAGGAGGACGAGCACAAAGCAGATTTAAAAAAGAATGATCAAAATTGAAACAGCAGTGGCCAAGATATTCTGACTTTTAATCCCTGGTATGTGTCAAGCTTCAAAAACGTTGGCTCCCGCACTGAGCCGTGCAATCCATCACGTCTGCATGAATATTTGTCACATTATTATAATGAGGTATTGCAAATCAATCTGCAGTTACACTGCAATACTAAGCAAAGACAATGTAACAGTGTCCAAAATTAATTCATGCTTTATCTTCACTGTGATGGATTACACAACTCAAACAAGTTTCACGAGTCGGCTAATTGGTTTTTCTTATCATGTGGAAGTGAATGGAAGCCAACGGTGGCCTGAAACGCTACGAAAAGTGTTGTTATTAAATAAAAATTGAAGATTTTGCTTTTGAAAATACACATGGTCTGAAACTAATGAGTTTCTTTAATGTGTAGGTGTTAATAATCATTGGAGCTTTGTTATGTTGAAAATCAAGTGTTTTAACCTTGTTAACATCCACGTTGTGTGTCCGTGTGTGTATAGCCTTTGCACATATCATTAGTTAATGTGATGACTTATGGTACGTTCACACCAAAAGCACTTTAGTTGACACTTTCAAGCAGTGCTGCTGCAGATGTGTCCATTCAGGCTCTCTTAATTTCTCCTGCTGTGAGAATCCTGGTCTGCAATTGGCTGCTGCTTCGGCGGAGATGCTGCTCATTTGCATAACAGTTGAGCTTCTCTCAGCTTCAAATTGATGCTTTAGACTCTTGCATTGCGACGCTCGCCGCTGCCTCTGCTCCGGACGCCCATCGACACCGACATCTATTGAAAATGAATGGCTGCCAGCCGCAAGGACGCTCCCGGCGGTTTCAGTGTGAACATACCATTAGTGTTTCACCTTCAACTGTAGTTAAACCAATGGCAGGCTTTAAAAGATGCCAATTATGCTAGCTGTAATAAAAGATACTAAATACACTCACTGTTCTGATAAAAAACTAACTAACACTTTTCTGAAAGATGTTGACTGTGCCAGCCATTCTGAAAAGATGCTAACTGCTCTAAAAGATCCCAACTACGATAACTGGTCTTAAAACTCTGCTAGTTGCTGAGTTTAATCCAATGGGCTCTATGCACAGCTCCACTACTTCCTGAATTTAAGGCAGCTCCTTTTCTGTCTTACATTATTGGACAAGCTGATTAATCCAGGTGTGTCTGACCATTGTGACTACTCAGACACACCTGGATTAATCAGTTTGTCCAATAATGTAAGTCAGGAAATAAAGGAGCTGCCTTAAGTTCAGGAAGTAGTGGAGTTGTGCATAGAGCCCATAAACCCCTCAAACATGAGGCTGAGTCTCTCTGATGTTTCCTCCTCTAAACCTCTTGATGCTCCTTCACCTGTCAACCTGGAACAAGCCGTGGTCGGGGGCGCGAGGTACGATGAGGCCTGATCCAGAATTTCTCAGCCCCAAGTTTTCAGTTTGTGTGAAAAATCACGTTAAACAAAGTAATAATCACAGCGGAGCATTTAGGAGTGTGTGTTTGGCGAGAGAGAGAGAGAGAGAGAGAGAGATTTCTGTGGTGGGATTAAGGTCAGTGGCTCCATGTTGTTGTAACGTGCACTGGAATCTGGTTGTGGGTCTGTAAAAGAGAGTTTTGTGCAGTTTTCACATAGTAAAACACATGCAGCGTTGTGCACTGGGTCAAAGTTACTCCACCTCCTTCTCGAAAAAGGGAGGAGATCGGGGAAAAGTCGTAAAAAAGTTGACACGACAACGCACAAACAACAACGCAAAACTCTGCTGAACCTTTTAAAAGCCGGAGCGTCCTGCTTCTTTTCTGCTCTAATCGTCAGCACACCGGAGTCATTAGCCTCCACCACGACCCCCCTCCCCTCCCTCCCCTCCCTCGTCTCGCTCTCCATCTCTTCCTCCTTTGCTACTTCCTTTCAGGGTCTTCACAATGAAGCCATTTGCATCCCTCCAGGTTGCTACGATACTCTGCCACCCCAACTTGAAATGTTTTTTTTTCTTTTTTTTGGCCTTTGCTTTGAAGGTGGATTTCAACAGGAAAACAGCTGCAGGAGAAGAAAAGGAAAGAAAAGAGGCAGTGTTAAATGTGTTGTTGTTGTGCTCCTAATGTTGTGTCCATCTCAATCACGCTAACTGTTTTCCTTTATTGGTCATTTGGTGACATTTAAGAGTTTTTTTTTTGTTAGCCTGCCTTTGTTTGTGTGCATGCTCGTCTATACAGCCTAATGAGGCTGTTAGCTGCTATCGACTCTCTGCCATATGTGCATGAACAAGTCGGGGAGCCTCCAGGCAGCGACTCTTCTCCTCCTCACCCCCCTCTCTCATAATGGTTTGCTTTTTAGCTGTGTCTGCAACATATGCACATATGCAACAAACGGAGAGTAGCCTAAGAAAATTCCTGCTGCGACGCCACAGATTCCTCCACTGAAGACTTTTAAAGGCTTTAGCTGCTTTAGCACACTCGATTTCACTGGTTTTTTCCCTCAGAAACCCGCTCTGTCACACATGACACCGTTTGTGTCTTATTGTCGAGTTTATATTTCATCTGTTTGCAGAAACAAGTGAAGCAGCCAAAGGGTTTCTGAGAGAGCAGATAGAGAGCTGTCATGTTTCCGACAGAGCGGTCCCAACGGGGGAGTTGATGCGCCGGGGGGACGGGGAGGCATAAATGAAGTCATACCACAAACCCTCAAGCCTTATTACTGTACATTAGCGCTCCACTAAGTTTCTGTCCGCCTCGGCATCCTCTGGGATATTTCTGGCCTTTGAGGAAGCTCGACTGACGGCTGGCGAGGAGCGCTTTCCTCCCACCTCTGTCACCTCTGCTTGGCGGAGAGCCTCCTGCACTGGCGAGGCTGCTGCAGCCAAGGCTTAGCACTAATTAGCCCCGTGGAAATAAAGACTTGAATTTTCACTTTTCACCGTGAGAGATTGCCGCCGCTAAATCAGGCTAATGCTAATGCGCTCAAGGGGAAGGGAGGGAGGGAAGAAGGGGGGGTAGGGGTGTTTTGTGAGGGGTGTTTTATGCCTGTCCTTGGCTCGGCGTGGCGAGGTCCCGCTCCTTGCCAGGCGAGATAGTTTTTAGTGGTTCCTGCCAGGCGCTGCTCCCCTTCCCTCACCTTCCTGCCCCATCCATCTCATCCTGCCTCTGTCTGAAATTCAATTGACCTTTTGTTCCACCTCGCTAGTGAATGGGCCGGGCCTGCTCGACCAGTAGCCAAAGCCAGAGCTCCTCTCATACCTCTTTATTTGATCTGTCCTGCCGAGTCCGAGGGCTTTCATTACCTACCTAAACACCCACTGCATGCCCCCTCCCCTCCACTCCCTCCTCACCTCCACTCCCACCACAGATACATCCTCTTTTATCTCCAGTCGTGTCTCTTCGCCGGTAAGAAGGGGGCGAGTGCATTTCAGACACCGAGATGATATATTTTACAGTCAGGAGAAAACTTCTTCCCCTTCTTTTCCTCCTCCACCTCCTCGTGTTCTTGATTGTTATGGTGATTGGCTTTTATTTGTGCCGGCTTGCAGCACTTTCTCTCCTCTCCTTTTCCCTCAGAGGACTTTTTTTTTTTTTTTTGCCTGACTTTGCAGAAGTGCTGATGTAGCTCTCACGTCGCTCAGGGCAGAGGAGCTAGAGCTGCATTGCTGTTGCTTGTGTGACGAGGCCCGTCGTGACCGTGACCTGCCAATCACTGTGATCTCTGGGATGGACAAATTGATCCCAACGGCCTCATTCCAGCCTCTAATTACTTCTTAAGTCAAACAAGCACAATTGTTTCAACTTTCCTTCATCCGACATCTCTTCCCCCCACCTCCTTCATCTCCGTTCTCAGTCAATTCCCCGGTCGCTCGCTTCTCTCATCAGCACATGCTCCTGCACCTTGCCCCCTCGCTGCAGCGTCACAGTCATTAAATCTTTTCTGTCCCCTCTACACCCCCACGCACTCTTTTTCTTTTTCTTTTTCTTCTTTTTCGGCTCTAACCTCCGTACGGGTCTGCTGCACTGTGATACATACTAAAGACCGACTTCAGCAGCTATACAGCACCTCATGTGTGACCACTACCAATCAGAGCTCGCCGTCGTACAGCGTGGGCTCTGCTGACTGTCGGATTTGGCATCTGTTTGATTCGGCTTTTTTATTGGGTGGGTTGGTGGGTGTAGGAGTGAGAGTGTGTTAGTCCTTCTAAGAGAGAGCACTGAAGTATAGCTACTTTGTATCTAGGCAGAGAAATGATATTGTCAAAAGTATATGAATCAATGATTTAAGCAAAAATACTTACATGGAAACTATAATGTTTTTCGAGCCAGAGGTGCAGTGCAGTTCCTCTCCTGACCACTAGAGTGAGTCTTCGACGGTGAGTCACTTCCCATAGGCTCCCATGTTAAAATGTCTATCTTTAAGACACACCTTTATAGCAATTGAGGGGGGGGGGGTGTATGGTCACACACAAACACAAACGCCCATTTTTGGATTAGCCATAAAGTAGGCGGAGTCAAGCGCTGTCACAGTGGAGCAGCTCACTCTTCTCAGCTCGCTTTGGAAACCTACAGCAGAAATAAACATGTTTACAGCCTGGTGGAGAAACAGTTACAGCATCTACATCTAGGGGGGGGTTAATTTTTATATAACAAACTTGTTTACTCTCAGTTAATGTGTAAGTTATGCACAATTTAAAGCATGGCCAATTTCAGCGTGTATGCTTCCTACAAACCAACATCCACCAATTTCAAATCCTCAGCTCAACACATACTCGTCCTCTTTGCACATTCATATACAGGAGTTTGGTGGCAAAATGGGTCACAGTGAGCTTCAAAACTGCTCCTCAGAAACCTATATGGGTGACGTCAACCAGCCTACATTTATCATTATTTACAGACTATGTCTGTACTTTGTGTTCTAAATCACAAGGATGCACATGGACCAAAAAGCCCTCAGGAACACTCACTCTGGCTGAGCAGCAACTTAATGGTGGTTGCTACAGGCAGAAATTGCAGATCACATGACGCCCTGGGCCTCTTCCCACAAAGCCTTTTCCCATAATGACTCAACACAGAGGGATCTGCAGTTAAACAATGGAGAAAAGTACAGTATAATCACAGTTTTATCCATTAGGGCCTTTAAAAGTTTTTGAGAGTGTGTGCAGAGTCAGCCAGAGGAGCTGTCTAGTACAAACACCCTCAAGGTCCCAGAATGCAGAAATAAGTTTCATTATGGAACAAATCGGGTGCATTTTGCAACACAATCGCGTCCTTTTACCAAACACAGTCCAGGATTTACGTACATGTCCTGAGCAAGGGCACAATACGCTACACATTTGTATTGACTGCAGATAAGGAGGGGGGGTGATGCATACTGGCACTGGCAACAATGTCACAATGCATAATTCAAAACTTTGGTATAGAAAGAAATTGGCGTAAGGTGGTGCAGACACTCAGGACATTTGTTAGCTTTCAAAGGCAAAAGTGCGTTTTGATGAGAGTGTGAATGTAAACAAGACTGTTTCGCTCATGCGGAGGCACAAAAAGCATCAATCTTTAATAAGCAGCCTGTGATGTGGTGACGGGCGGCGAGCGGCATTGTTCTGAGCAGAGAGGGAGCAGGTCACCACAGGACAGCCTGCTGAATGCTAAAGGCTGTGGGCCGCGTGCAGCTATTGTCATGGTCTCATTCCATCATTAACAAAGAGAACATAGTGATGCTAAAACAGGCTGTAGTGCCATTGTGCAGACTCCATTTACCCTGCTACACAAAGGACCTGCAGAGGCTTTAACAGGCCGAATGCTTGTCGTGTCAGGTCTGGAGTGAAGCACGGTAACGGCAACTACAAAGATAACATGTAATTACCATAATCAGGTGCTGTGACCTCAAGGGGATTAGATGCAGCACTGGAGAAGTTTCATATACAGAAGTTTGCAGCCTCCGCCTACAGAGTGCGATTCATGGATTTATGTAAATATTTAGCATTTGCAGATGTAAAATGCGGCGATCTGTCACCGAACCTGCAAGTTTTCATGGCTCTAAAATATATCCAGTCAGGTTGCTGCAGCTTTCAAAAAAGGGAGTTCAGGTCCGCGGCAGCAGGAGGGAGGATGCCCACAGCCGCAGCCACATTTCCCAGAGAGTCCTAGATATATATATATATATATATATATATATATTTTTTTACATGCTTCCTAATGAGAGCTGTAAGAGAGCAGGAGCGGTGTAACCGAAAGTACGGAGGCACCACTCTGCCTTCAAATTTGATCAAGGTGTAGGAATGAAAAAGCAAGAGCAGGGGAGGAGTGTGCGAGCGCATGTGAGTCTCATATAATCGAGGGAAAAATGGAAGATTTTAAACAGGGACCATTTGAAAGGGAGAAGGGAGAGGGATGAGTCGAGAGAATTAAGGGGCTCAACCTTTAGTTTGGCCTTTGTGCTGCCGTCCGCTGTCGTCTCAGGTTGATTATGGATCGTGTGCACCGGTCCTCTGGTCCTCGGCCCACTATAATTCACTCCTGAGTGTGTGGGTGTGTATTTACTGAGTAACCCCTCGACATTCCTCGTGAAGCGCCATGATAAAGGGAGACCGCAGCTGTGTCGAAGGCCAGAGAGATGCTCAAATATGTGCACACAACTGTTAAGATCCAGCGCCTCATTTGCATCTGCAGAGCGCGCCGAAACCGCAGCATGTCCAAGTACATGTCAGAGCCGCTGCGTTAATGGGGCCAACCATGTATTATTGACCTTGTAGTATGTTTCTCCTTGACAGAAAGAGCCATATGGTTGAGATGAGGGATCTCATGGGGGTTAAATCGGGTTAAAAAACAAGCACACTGAAGAATTCCTCCGAAGACTCCATGACCTTACGCCATATGTTATCGTGTGTGTCCACAGGTTCCTCGTACTACGACAACGTGAGGCCGCTGGCGTACCCGGATTCAGATGCCGTCCTCATCTGTTTTGACATCAGCCGCCCAGAGACTTTGGACAGTGTCATAAAGAAGGTCAGTGCTTTATTATTTTATTCATTTATTTATTTATTTTTCAAAATTTCATCTCCTCCTCTCGACAGATCAGCATTTAATATCAGTTATGACCCTGGAGAACCAACCGGAAAACATTTCCCCGATCAGCATCTTGTCTCGTCTCAGATTTCTGTGCCAGCAGCAGCAGCAGTTTGCACTTTCACAGCTCAACAATAGAGCAAAACAGCAGCGAGGTTGGAGCCTCCTGCTCCTTTATCTCATCAAAATGTCCATGGATACTTGACCCGCGTCCCTCTGAGGGACAGGAGGTCAGGGCCGGAGAATGAGAGGAGAGGCTTTGCAGCTGGGTGGCTCAGAGAGGAATATCAGATATGCAAATCAGCCACAGCAGCCGTATCAAAGCCTGAACCTGCAAATGAGTCGTACTAGAAGCGGTCTTTTCTGCAGCATTTATAATTCACAAAATTATGCAGAAGAGTTGGTGAGACTTTAACATCTGCATGGTGGCCTGTGTTTCAGATGTTAGAGTTACAGGGACTGTGATGGAGTGGTGGCTCAGTGTGGTGCTGCGGTCACGGTTGTATTTTATTTTCTTTTTTCACAGGCGGTGGCGCAGACTCTGAGCCACACACTGTGAAATACCTAGTGCCTATGTGGAGACACCCAGCTTAATTGGTTTTGTTTGCGTGCATGTGTGTCATGTAAAACAGGCCGGTGCCTTTCAGCGGCCTCTCATCTTGACGCCATGTGTGTACGCGTTCGCCTTTGAACAGAGCGGACGGGTTCCCACGGCCGGCGCGTTGACGTGTTTAGTGGTCTGAGGGGAGCCGCTAAAACGCTCTCGCTGACTTTGTAGATCTAACCCGGGACACCTTTTATTTTAACCCGCAAATAGCTCACAAGCCTCGGTGCACCGTGTCAACAGCAGAGCCGCCGTCAAGCTTTTTGGTTTTCCCATGAATCCCCCTGGCAGGGGGGGGGGGTTGCCACGACCTTTGACCTGTAGCTGTCGCCTTGGTAATCTCTGAAACCCAGGGGCACATGGAAAACCTGTTGCACAATCACAATCCCAAATTAGACTCTTGACCTGTGGAGCCCGGCGGGTCACGGAGGTTTCTGGATGACAGCTGGGGGGAGGACCGAGGGTTAAACAATCAAAGCTTTCGATTGGATGTTATTGGCAGAATAGGGACAGGTTTGAAAGGTCAAAGGTTGTTTTCATCGTGACAGACAAATAGACAGACTGACATTCTGCGCACGGCATGTGGAGTATTTCAGGGCTGTCGGCTGCTGTGTGTGTCAGTGTGTGTAGAGAGACTATGTTGGTTCGTATGAGTCTCAGAAGTGACATTTAATCTCAGGGTGATTTTAGGAGGAATACCACTCAACCTTTTCTGTCCAGAGCCAGAAATAGATTTATTGCGTGACAGATGTGTATCAGACACTGTAGGTCGTACAGAGACCTAAACCAAGTTGACATGTTTTTCACATACTATATAATAATAATGCTCTAATAATGATTTTTTACTGAGTTAATTAATAGCTCATTTGACAGATGAATTGATCGTCAACTCTTGATTTTCAGTCATTTCTTTCTCCTTGTTCCAGCTCATCAGTGGTGTGGATTTTTATTTGTCTTGTCTGAGAGTAAATTCAATATATTTGTCTTCTGGAGTCAAGGTCAGAGGAATTGAAGAGTCTGAAGTCATCACCCTGCCCTGTAGAAATCAATGGATCAGCCTTGTTCACTGCTTTCTGACAACATACCAATCAGACAGTGTTTTCAGTAACAATAGTACCAGTTACGGTGTCTTAATTGCCTCCATATTAACTTTTTGTTCAATTAACTTTATTAATCAATTATTTATTGTGTCTGGTACAGCTGTTTTACCCTAGACAGTAAAAAAAGATGGATATAGACCTCACGTTACCTCACTTGTATGTTTTTTAATTGCAGTTTGAAGCTGCTCTAACATGGCCATCTTAGCAGTGCTTGACTCCGCCCCTTTTTGGGTTAGCAGTGAGTTAGGCAAAGACATGAGATTTCAGTGCATGTCCGGTTTATTATGTGTTAGCATTGCTAGCACAGCTGGGTTTCTCGGGCATCACGCTCAAAAACTAATCTGTTGAATCCGTCTTTTAATCTGCCAATTAAATACATGACAAGTGAGATGATCTGTTTAACACCCCAAAATTGTTATAACTTAAAACTAAAACAGGTGAATTATAAAAGTATATCTTGTGCACAGAAGGAGGAATGTTTTTTACTAGGCTGTAAACATGTTGATTTCTTATATTATTGTTGTAAAGTTATACATTTTAACATCAGGTTATGTTAGAGACTCACTCTAGGAGGAGGAGGAACTGCAGCTTTTGTCAAAACTTGTGTGAAACTTCAGTGTCTCTGTGACCACTCAGCAGAACAAATGTCTGCGCATTAATCTCCTCTAAACTCATATTTGGCACAGTAACTGATGTGTCTCTGTGATCGATGTCCCCACAGTGGCAGGGGGAGACGCAAGAGTTCTGTCCCAACGCCAAAGTGGTGCTGGTCGGCTGCAAACTGGACATGAGGACGGACGTCAACACCCTGAGGGAACTCTCCAAGCAGCGGCTCATCCCCGTCACCCATGAACAGGTGAGGACATGGACGTGATAGATAAACCTGAGGAGAGGAGGGAGGGAGGGACGGAAGGAGGTAAATAATGGGAGAGGGACGGGGACGGTGCTGAGGGAGGAAAGACCGATTTGAAAACAACAACGGATGCAGAAAATAAATTAGAAAGCAATCCAGCGATAATATGTGATTTTTCCATCTTGGATCAGCAGCAGCAGCAGCGGCGGTGGCGTTGCCTCCGTGGTGGTGGTGGTGGTGGTGGTGGTGGTGGGGGGGGGGGGTCCCGCAGGAAGTGAGTGTGAGAGGAGGCTCATGCAACACAATCAACCACAACAGCATAAGAGCTGTGTGCAGCCCCCCAGGGACACGTTGCTGGGCTTGGCATTTTGACTGAAACTTGCTGACAAGCGGAGTTAGGCTGGTTCGTCCAGGGATGCTTTTTTTTTTTTTTTGCCCTGGAATGAAACTATAACTATCCTGCCCTCCCTATAAACATTTGGTGTTTAGATTTGCTGATAGCGAAACTGTTCTCCAAAGACAACTTAGTTCAAGCCGTTT
Source organism: Trachurus japonicus (assembly GCF_045865225.1). NCBI lineage: Eukaryota > Metazoa > Chordata > Actinopteri > Carangiformes > Carangidae > Trachurus > Trachurus japonicus. The sequence goes on along the minus strand of NC_140914.1, from coordinate 6,566,736 downwards.
ATTGAAGTTACTGTAAAACTAAAATGGACAGAAAGAAAAAAAAGGATTTCAATCATAAAACATGTTCAATCTATCACTATACAGCTTGAAACAAGGTTTTACTACTTCCAATACAGCTAGTGTAGCCGATGTTAATCTGGCCCTCTGCGTTGTGTGTCAGTAAGGACTGCCCCAGCCTCCCGCACAGCAGGCAACGATGCAAACCATTGTGCCAAGAGGTCAATGACCGCTTGGCCATTAGGTTTGCACGTCCTTTATGGGTGAATGAGTGCACCCTCCGTTACACTAGCATCGGTGGTTGCACCATCTGGAGACAGCATTTGAAGGCTGATTACGTCACAGCGTCACAACAAGGCCTGTCCCAATTCGAAGGCTCAGCTGGCTGCAGCAGAAGAGCTGAGGAACCGATAGAAGTGTGAAAAATGGCACCATTTTCAAATGTTTAACATTAGGATCATGATTGCATTCGGAGGCAACCGAGAAATGCTCAGAGGGCTGGACCTACGTTTGACACGGCCGTCAGAGGCGCCTCTGAAGCTGTTGCCTCTGTAGACTGTGTAGGCTGAGACCTCTGAAGGATCCAGCTGCTGAATTGGGACACAGGTAGAAAATACTAAAGAAAAGGTCCGCTAGCTTGATGCTAACATACATTGAAAACACCGTACACAGGCTATCAAAAAATAGCATTGCGATCACGGTGATTTCAAACCAACAAACGCATGTTTAATTCACCATTCACCGGGTTATATTTTCTTCATTCTGTTGAAAATGATTGTAACTGCTGAAGTTTCACTGCTACTTCTGTCTGCTTCACACCGGAAATCGTGAAACAACTCGATCTGCAGTAAACTGCCACAACACTGCCACCACCACCAGGTGCAAATGTGCAAATGTCAGAGGAAGGAAGCAGCCACAGAAACACTAGTGCAGATTTAGGAGGTTTTCAAAATGCAGGATGAAAAAAACACAGATGTTGATGAATGAGTGGGGCCTTTTATTGTGTGCCGCCATGACCTCTAAACCAAGGGGACGGGGCGGAGGAGGGAGGGAGGGAGGGAGGGAGGGTGATGATAAACTGTTGTGTAAATCTGTGAATTTTAATCAGCTTTCAGCGTGTTCCTTTTCGTGCTCTCTGCGTGTTGAACACACAAAAGGTGGAGGGGCTTTTTCTACCAAAACACAAAAGCCCTCACAACAAAGGAGCCCTTTTTCATTTTTTGTTTTGTTTTTTTTCCCCTCCACCACCGCCGCTGCTGCTGTCTGAGAGCTCGCCGCCGCCGAGGGCTCGAGCCTCTGAAAAACAGTCAGTTCATGTAAATAAGCTACATAAACAAAAGATGGAGAGAAAAAAAAAAACCCACAGCAGCGTTAATGTAAAATAGCCGGGGACCATTTGCGGCCCGGCCGACATTACACCCATTGTTTCTGCTCAGCGCTTTGGCCGGAGACCGCTGCAGCTTCTGTTTGTGCCTCGGACCGAATGTGTGTCACACAGCAGATGCCAAAGCTTCACATTAAACACTGTGCAGCTCTAATCCAATAGCCCGTGTCGTTATCCTGTTGTTGATCTTAAATTGAATTCCAACACAGCTGAGGAGTTGCTGCTGCGACTGACCACCGCGTGAACTCCACACATTTCCGCACTAATCTGCCCGAGCTTTTTTTTTTTCCTCTTGTCACGACAATCTCTACCTTTGGTTAGGTCGGCCCCCACCTCCCCCCTCCTCCTCCTCACCCCCTCCTCCCTCACCCTCCTCTCCCCTCCGACCGCCAGCGCTGAATCTAAATCCGTCATTCCACCTAATGAGGACCTCATTGCCTCTTATATGTGACTCAGTTCGCAGCCGTGATAAAAATCAAACCTTGTTGTCACACCGAGGGATGAAAAGCTCTCTGTGTGCTGCAGAGCGTGGAAGAGTTCAGGGTCAGAGGTCGTCTGTGCATGTTCAGATCCTGCCTGCATGTGTGTGTGTGTTGTTTTCAAGTCAGATCATGAAATGAGTGAAGAAATAGAGTACGGTGGCCCTGAGAGTCAAGTCAAGTCAGGGCAAACCTTCTCTTGAGAGAGACGAGCAGCACTCGGCCACTGGCATGAGGAAAAAGTTCCTTAAAGATGCAGAAGCAGACTGAGGGTGGGCGGGGCCATCTGCCTCGACCAGCTGGGTTGGCGATGAAGAGATGGATAGACAGAGAGAGAGAAATCATGCAATAATAATAATATTTTTAATGATAATGGTGATTGTAGCAGCAGCAACAACAATGTTGAGCTAATGAGGTAACTGTGATACAAGTAGGCTACTGTTGAAAAATAATAGGCTAATAGTCATTATTATCATTATTGTTAATTATACTATAATTTAGCAGCAGGTGTTAGGCAGGATCATACATGCAGGAGGAGGTTCACACAAACACACAAATTATTCACAAAACATGAATAGATTCAGAAACGTCCTCATCAGTTCGACATCACACGATCTGCAAATGCTCACAACACAACCAAACTTTACCTGCCGACAGGAACTATGGATGCAAATAAGCCTCTTTTTTGCATCAATCCAGCAGGTTTACATTGTGTATTTTGTCCTACTGTTAATAAACATGCAAAATACTCAAATCTAAACATGCTGCAAGTAGCACAGAAGTGTTTGCATGGGTGAATCACACTCATTTTATATTTTTAACTTCAAAAAGTCGACAACAGACTTCCGGTTATGGCGGCGAGCTGGTCGGCGGTGTAGTTCGAGAGCTCCCAGAACGGTCCGACATTTCCCCAACCTCAGAGTAATTTACACGAGCATATCTGTGATTTTTTTATGGGGAGATACAATCTAAGGAACGCTAAGACCATAACGAGCCCAAACTGTGAGGAAAACGAGGAAATGGCGACAGGAGGCGTCGACACAGATGAAGCTAATGTGCATGCTACAATGGCCGCCCTGCAAGCTAGCATGGACGCTATCCGCGCTGACATAAAAGCAGGGCACTTGGACATGAAAAAAGAACTGAGCGGATTCTGCGAGACAATCAAAAAAGACATGAGGGAAGAGTTCGGGAACTTTAAAGAAGAAGTTAACCAACAACTGAGTGAGATTGGGGCAGAACTCAAGAACACAGAGGCTAGGGTTGAGGAGGTGGAGACCCGAGTGGCCGAGATGGAGGAGTGGAGTGTTACCGCGAGGGACGAGCTTCTCCAGGCTCTGAAGGAGCAAAAGAGCATCGTGTCAAAGTTAACCGATTTAGAAACACGCTCCCGCAGAAACAACCTCCGCATCTTCGGGATCCCCGAGGGGGAGGAGGGGAACAACGCATGTGAGTTTCTGGAGAGATTAATTAAATCCGAGTTGCAACTCCCAGACATCGACCTCAATATACAACGCTGCCACCGGTCACTCGGACCAAAACCATCACTGCCAGCCGCCCCGAGATCCATGGTCGCTTATTTCCTCGTCTACAAAACCAAGGATCTGGTGCTGAGCACCGCATGGAAAAAGAAAGAGATACACTTCAAGGGGAAAAGAGTGTACTTCGATCACGACTACCCAGCAGACGTGATAAAAAAGAGGAAGAAATACGCCCCACTGAGGAAGGTGTTAAAAGAACGAGGACTCAGATTCCAAACACCTGCACCTGCAAGGCTCCGAGTCTTCTATGATGAAGGACCCGCCACATACGACAACGCGGACGAGGCGACGGAGGATTTGCTCAAGAGGGGGATACTGACAGCCGACGAGGGAAACACGCGCGCCGACGCATCCCAGGCAGCTGTGACACCGCGCAAAAAGCTGGAAAGAAACACGTGGCAGACCAGCGGGTCCCCCAGACGCCGAGACAGGTCCTCAGACATCGAACGAGCCAGAGAGAAGCTCCGGAGATTTCAACGATCCATTACACTGCAGGAGGATATGACCTGAGGTGCACTCGTGAGTGATATGAGAGGAGGGTAAAATTGAAGGGGGAAAAAAAAAAAAAAAAAAAAAAAATTATTAATGATAATTATTTAAAAGACTGGAACTGTTAGGACTTTTATTTTATTTTTTCTTCTCCTCTCTTTTTTTTTTCATGAGAGTATTTCTTTTTTTCCTTTTCTTCTTTGTGAAACGCCGGTTGATGATTACGGCTCTTAGCTCATATTATTAAGAAAATACCGATCGGACTGTTTCACGGGGTGACAGAAACTACACCGAAAACTGCGTGTAGTAAAACCGCCTAGGACGATGTTAGGATGCATCTGGAGGGGCCCTTCCTTTGGAGGCCTCCCCTCCCCGTTCAGAAGTTGTTACTTTACTTCACCTTTGGAGGTTATTTTTATTTTTGTTTGCTTGTGTTCAGCACAGATGGTTTTTATTTATATGTTTAGATTATTGGAAGGGAAAAATATGTGGACTGGAATTAAGAGGTAGGATGTCAAATCAGGAATACAAAATAATTACTTTAAATGTCAATGGTCTACAAAATCCTATTAAAAGGAGCAAGTTGATTACTAAAATGAAAAGAGAAAAACAACAGATTATTTTTTGGCAGGAGACTCACCTTAGTGATAAAGAGCATGAAAAGTTTAAACAGTTGGGTTTTAAGAATGCATATTACTCATCTTATAAACATGGTCAAAAGAGAGGAGTCATAATATTAATCTCAAACAAAGTTGTTTTCCAGATCTCTAAACAAATAAGGGATACCGAGGGGAGATTCATTTTAGTGAAGGGTTACATTGATCACAAGCAGGTAACACTGCTGAATGTGTATAGACCCCCTGGTAATGATAAAGTATTTATAAAGAAAATATTTGATTTGATTGCTGAAGAGACTGAAGGGATTTTGGTCTGTGGCGGAGATTGGAATATACAATTACAACCGTCCCTTGACTCCTCTAATGTAACAAAAAGAATTAACTCTGAAACAGTTACTGTTAAGAAACTTCTCCTTGAAGCAGGTATGATGGACGTTTGGAGGGTACTGAACCCTACAGCAAGGCAGTTTACGTTTTTCTCCCACCCCCATAATGTTCATTCACGGATTGACTATTTTTTTATGTTCAACTCAGAAAGACACAGAATCTTGAAATGTCAAATAGGGGTTAAAGATATCTCAGACCACGCAGGTGTATATCTTTCCCTACATCTGGATACTGAAACGAAAAACACAACATGGAGGCTTAACACAAGCTTATTAAATGACCCGTTGTGTAAACAATTTATTCATAAAGAATTTAAAGAATATTTAGAACAAAATGACACTGGAGAAGTGTCTCCAGGCATGGGATGCTGCCAAGGCAGTAATAAGGGGAAAACTTATAATGTGGTCTTCAATTAAAAAGAGGGAGAAACAGAAACGAATAAACGACCTATTACAGGAACTAAAAGACCTCGAAATTAAACATATGGAACTTAATGACCCCAAATTATTAGATCAGATAAAACTCACTAAACAAAACTTAAATAAACTATATGATAGTCATGAGGAGATGAAGGCAAAGTACATCAAGCAAAGGTACTATGATAATGGACCAAGGGCTAAAAAACTGTTAGCCTGGAGGATAAGAAAGCAGCAAGAGGAAAGGTCCATTCATAAAATTAAGGACACACAATCTGGAAAGATGTGTCATAAACTAAAAGAAATACAAAAGTCCTTTGAAGATTACTACAAAGATCTGTACACTCGACCAAAGGGAGCTGATTCTTTGAGTATTACACATTTCCTTAACTCACTGGATCTTCCGTCCATTGGATTAGAACAGAATAAAATAATGATGAATGAAATAACACAAAAAGAGCTGGATAACGCAATCTCCAGACTCAAAACAAATAAAATGCCAGGTGAGGACGGATATTCCGCCGAATGGTATAAAGCATTTAGAGAGTTACTATCACCATCATTATTGAAATGTTTTAATTTTACACTTAATGGGGGAGAAATACCAGTCTCCTGGAGACGTGCTATCATTTCTGTAATTCCTAAGGCGGGTAAAGATAAGTCTGAGTGTGGTTCTTATAGACCGATATCGATCTTAAACCTAGATTATAAATTATACGCCTCAATAATTGCAAAAAGATTAGAAAACATTATTCCGGACATAATAGATGAAGACCAGACAGGTTTTCTTAAAACCAGACAGACACAAGATAATGTAAGACGGGCGTTACATTTGATGGAGCACATGAGTAAAAAAAAAGATAAGTCCATCGTTCTTAGCCTTGACGCTGAAAAGGCATTCGATTCAGTTAGTTGGGAATACCTATATTTAACATTACAAAGATTTGGCTTTGATATTAAAGTTATCTCATATTTAAAAAATTTATATCATTCTCCCTTTGCCAGAATCAAAATAAATGGTAGTTTGACTGACCCTGTGCCACTTGAGAGAGGCTGTCGGCAGGGATGTCCCTTAAGTCCAACTTTGTTTGCTCTATTTATCGAGCCTTTGGCTCAGGCTATTAGAGAAGACCAGAACATTAAGGGAATCCGGTTTAAAGGCACTGAGTATAAGACCTGCCTTTATGCAGATGATGTATTAATCACTCTTTCCCAACCAGATTTGAGTTTACCAACATTAATGTCTTCCCTGAAAACATTTGGTCATTATTCGGGTTATAAATTAAACATTCATAAAACACAAGTTATCTCATTTAACTATATTCCCCCACCTCAAATAAATAACCTGTGCAATTTTAAATGGGAAAATAACATTATTAAATACTTAGGAATAAAAATCCCAAAGGATTTATCTACCATTTACGCAACAAATTATCCCCCAATTACAACAGAGATAAAGGCAGATTTGAAGAAATGGAGTTTATTACCACTGGACTTGCATAACAGAATAGATATAGTTAAAATGAACATCTTACCACGATTGCTTTTCCTTTTTCTGTCAATACCAATAGAAATACCGCAAAAACAATTAATAGAATGGAAGAGAATGCTATCTGGGTTCATTTGGAGAGGCCTTAAACCAAGGATCAGGTATAAAACATTGCAACTGTCTAAAGAAAAAGGAGGTTTGGCCTTGCCGAACATAGAGAACTACTACAAATCTGCACAGCTCAGATACTTGATCTATTTGTGTGACCCATATTACAACGCCAAGTGGAAAAATCTGGAATTAAGCCAACTGGATATTCCCCTCCAGAGCTTGCTTGGTGACAGAAATCTATATTTATTGTATAAACAAAACTTAAGCGGTTGGACAAGAACTCCCCTAAATATTTGGTTTGGTGAATGCCGAAAAAACAAACTGGAAAACCACATGAAAATATTACGATGGGTAACACATGATAAGGATTTTAAACCTGCCCAGATGGATGGACGCTTCAAACAGTGGCTCTCCAAAGGTATCACAACATACTGTCTCATTTCTGACAAAGGGACACTAGACTGTTTTCAAAAACTTAAGGATAAATACGACTTAGAAAATCAAGATTTTTTCAGGTTCCTTCAAGTTAGAGCGCATTTTAACTGTGATGTAAGCACAACAGAGGAAGGCAGTTCTGATTTAATAAACATCTTGATTGAGGCATATAAATCTAAATTAAACCGGAAACTGATTTCCAAAATCTATACCTGTTTACAGTCATTTAATGGTACTTCTACTCTTTATGTTAAATCCAAATGGGAAAAAGAAGCCAAAATAACCATTTCAGAAGATGACTGGTTGAACATTTGCAAAACTCAAATGAGCACTTCTTGCTCTGGCTATTGGAGGGAATTTTCGTGGAAGAATATAATCCGATTTTTTATCACTCCCAAAATCAAACAGCTTCAGAAAGGTCAGACAAGTTATGGAAAGTGTTGGAGAGAGTGTGGAAACGCACAGGCGGACCATTTCCATGTCTTCTGGGACTGTCCGATTATACATTCTTTCTGGCGGGATGTAGTGGTGAAAATTAATTCAATATTGGGCTTTGAGATTAAACATGATTTTTGTACAATTTATCTTGGTAATATTTCCCCCACAATCAGTGTTACTGACAATTATTTGATTAAAATAATGTTGGTCTCCGCTAAAAAAGCTATTACGAGAAGATGGCTATCGAAAGAGTCTCCATCTAAAGAAGAGTGGACTGCAATTGTAAAACAAATGTATAACATGGAAAAACTGACTTTTTCTTTGAACTTGAACATGGACAAATTCACTGTATTATGGAGGAAATGGACAGCTCATCCTGAATAAGCGACACTATCACAACTTGTGCTCTGTTTTATCTTTTTATTTTTCTATTTATTTACTTTTTTATTTTTTGCTTGAGTACAGTGCCCTCTACTGTCCTATTTGATGTGCTCTCTCAGCCTTGTTGTACACTAGTGTGTGAATGGTTTAGTCCCGTTTTGACAAGAAGAGTAGACTGTGGATAAACAGAACAAAAATGATTGAAGTAACTCTAAACCTTGGATCTACCGCTCAAAAACATATTGTTATATCTTTCCCTGTGTAACGATATATTTGCGTACATTTTTCCGTCTGTGCACTTTCTTCCTTGTTCTTCTTTCTTGTTCCTTTTTCTTTTTCTCCATTATATTGTAAAATTGAATGATTCAATAAAAATAAAGTTTAAAAAAAAAAAAAAAAAAAAAAGTCGACAACAAGCAGGTGCACCAACTTTAAAGTTTACTGTATCTGGTTGGTGTTGTGGATTTTAGCAGCACTGATGAAGATGTTTTATTTTCTTTGTATTTGCACGTGTTTTTTTAAAGCTTGCAGGCGAGGCTGTACTGTGCAGTTGTGAAGAGAAAAGGGCCGAGGGATTTATGAAATTAAATTTGCTTCTGATTTGATCTCGAGCAAACAATTTACGATCTCAATTAAGTGTGGATATTGTTACATCACTCAGGGGTGAGCTGTGGAGCCGGAGGAGTTCAGTGTCTTCTCTCTAAATAGCTGCATAGAGCATGTCAACACTCGGCCGGCGGGCTGTGTGTGTGCTGCTCTGTTACCACAGACAGAGAGAGAGACAGAAGAGTTGGAGTGTCTACATTATTCATGCTCCTCAGATGGAGGAGCTTCATTTGTCTCCAGACATGTTTAGATCATTGACATTCAGTCTACAGCCTGGATCAGCATCTCTGTCTCAGGACATTCAGTCAGTTCACGGTCAGAGCTTGTAGCAGCTGCTCCGGCCGAGGCACAGGGAACAATTTCATGTTTTTTTACTGTATGTGAAGAGCTTGAAGTGAGGAGAAACCTCTCGTGTCACTCAAAGCCTGCAGATACAAGAGGCGTGAGAGAGCAGAGGCATTGTTGTGTCATGGTCAGGAGTACGAAACCAGTGAAAAGAGAAATATTTTGTGTACGATGTTGATAAAACCTGCACAGATCGACTCTCTCTCCCTCTCCCACTTCCAAACTAAACTCCTCGTCTCTCTGTGTGTGTCTGTCTCTTCGTGTGCAGGGCAGCACGATAGCTCGACAGATCGGGGCCGTGGCCTACGTGGAGTGCACCTCCAAGGTTTCTGAGAACAGCGTGCGAGACGTGTTCCACATCACCACGTTGGCGTCGGTGCGGCGGACGCACAAGCCGCAGCTCAAGCGCAGCAGCTCCCGCAGAGGCCTGAAGAGAGTTTCACAGCTCCCGCTGCCGCCGCTGCCGGGTCGGACTGAGCAAATGGACCAGGCCCCGGCCATGAGGAAGGACCGAGCCAAGAGCTGTGTGCTCATGTAGAGACTCGTTATTATCAATATATATATATGTATATACATAAACACAGAAATATATAAACAGAGGAAGTCTATTTATTGTTTTTTTTTGTTGTTTTTTCCTCATATTTTCATTTTTTGCACTGCACAGGAGAGAGGAAAAAAGAGCCGCGCTGTGAAAACAAATGCTTTGGATTTTTTTCTTTTTGTTGCCTGTGTGCAGATTTTTTTATTATTATTTTTTTTAAAAGCTGTTTACATGTTTGTGTTATTTTTTTTCAAATGGTGGCAAATTGGACACGAGGCAGCTGGTAAAGAGGAAGCGGAAGGAGCTTCCTGTGGCGGCGCTAATAATAAGAGGATGAAGCGAGGAGGAGGAGGAGGAGGAGGAGTGCAGTGTGTGTGAGGAGAGGACGCCTTGTTGCCGAGCGGACGTGAGGACTAATTGTCTGGACGCACGGTCTGAAGTTGCCTCCGTTGCCATGTTTGAGAGGAAAACTCGTATGTGCAGTCACGCTTGAAAAAAAAAGGGATTAATAGGTGAACGACGGCTCGAACCAAAACACGAGGAGCTGGAAATGAGATTCAATGATGCTGTCTTGATCGACGGTGGAAGGTGTGTGTGTGATAGTGTGTGTGTGTGTGTGAGCGTTACCACCACAAGTGCATTTCAAGGAAAAGAGAGAGAGAGAGCGAGAAAGAGAGAGAGAAAAGAGAAGTCACAGCATATCTGATTTTATTTTTTGCTCATTTTTAACACTATTTTTCTCAGTCGTGTCAGTTTGATTCACTGAAGTGAACGCTGTTGTCACTATTTTAAAAAGATGTTTTCTTTGTGGGAAATAAAGTGGTAAAACGTTAGGGCTATTTTTTGTTGTACTTTCACTAAAACTAAATGAAAAAATGCAAAAAAAATAAAAGAATAAATCAGCAGCTTGACTGAACAGGGAGAAGAACCTTTTTCTGGCTTGAGTTTCCTTCCTGTGATTATTATTACAGACGTGAAGCAACTGTCTCATTAGGCTCAGACAGAGCAAATGAATCATTTTAATATTTTCTCTTCAGCTTCCCGTCCACTTTCTTCCCTCTTCAGACGCTATATCTGTAAATAAATGATAATAATAATTACTCCCTCCCCTGCATTAACCTCTTAACACCCACTGGCCTGTGGGTCATGCAGCTTCTAATTAACCCTCCAGGGTCCATGATCCCGCCGGCAGGATCAGATCAGGTGATGTATTCAAATCGCTCTAAGAGAAATATGAGGGATGATATCAATTCCACCTGAAAGTGCAGATTTTAAACTCTCTTCTAGTTTTTGTTTGACATTGATAGACCTTGTAAAACTGGAGATATGATTCGTTTTAATCAGGTCATATTTGTCATTTTTACAAAACAGAAAAAAAGGGATGGAATCTGTGTATTTTTGGGTCCAATATGTTGATACAATTGGTTAAAGGGCAAAAATAATTGTCATACAAATCATGCAGGTGAAGTTGTGCTGGAAAAAAAGATACCAAACCTATCTATCTGGTACTACTTCTATCTATCTATCTATCTATCTATCTATCTATCTATCTATCTATCTATCTATCTATCTATCTATCTATCTATCTATCTATCTAAATAGCTACGCTACGGAGGCTAATGGGATTTCTTGGTTTCCCTCATCAAACTCATCAAATACACAATCCAACAACTCCAAAACGCTCCGGTGGACAAGTTGTGACCTGCACATTCACCACGCTATGAGATAATAACAGAAAGTTACCAGACAGAGTTGTTTTAGAGGTAAATTCATGCAAAACCGCTGATGCACGTTGCCTTCAGGGGCAGTTTTTCAGCAAGCAGTCTTTGAATTTACCTCTAAAACAACTCTGTCTGGTAACGTTGTCCACCAGAGTGTTTTGGAGTTGTTGGATTGTGTATTTGATGAGTTTGATGAGGGAAACCAAGAAATCCCATGAGCCTACCCGTAGCGTAGCTCTGAGCAGCTCATGGCTCTGCTCCGCCGTTCTAAAAATAGCTTGCACCAACAATTAAAGGTAATGAACCTACTGCTATGACTATAGGGATTATGGAAATGGGCCAATTTGCCAAAATGTTGAAGTATCCTTTTAAGGGTTAACTGGATGTTAAGGGGTTAACGCGTCCCTGTGTTGCCCTGCCAGTCAAACAGAGCAGAGTCATGTGTGCACTTCACTGACCTCTCAGCTGGTGAAAACTAAATTGAACAGAAAGGTGTTTTTGTGGTGGCGGACTTCATGTCGTGTCTGTAACTTCTCGTCTGGAGAGTGCGACAGGTGACCTGACATGTGACCTCTTTCACCCACAGAGAATTATTTCAGTGTCCAGTTGCCCCCCCCCTCCTCTCTTTACTCCCCCACTGCCTCCTCAAACAGCCCAGTGGTCATGCAGACTCTGAGTCTGCAGACGGCACAACTCTGTCTTGGACTGTTGGTGCAGTTGGCAAAGCTGCAGCTCCCTGACAGTGTTTTTTTTTTAAAAGATGGAGGTGAGAGCGGACAGGCCCCATCTACTGTAAGTCAAAACACTGTCGGCAGCTAAAAGCTTCACCTTTATCACTGTCAGTGTTGTCTGACAACTTAACTGTTGTTACATCCCAGCTGGAGGAGATGAGGAGAGAAACAAAGCGAGACAGTTGACTACAGAAAGGAGTGTGAGGAGGAGGAGGAAAGAGAGCTGAAGAAATATTACACTAAACTTAAAAAGCTACATCACCGGGGAACCAATCATCAGGTCCTGTAGGAACGACGGGGGCCGCGACTCGTTCTCTCACAGACAAAGGAAACTGTCGAATGGGACTCACAGCAAAGAACTAATCAAAATGTCCATAGAAACAATAGATTTTAAAAAATCAATGGCAAAAGATCTGTGATAGGAATTACATGTCTGAAAAAGAGGACGGAGAAATAAAAGACTTCTCCCTTTTTCCTCAATCAATGATTTACTGTTTATCTTCTGCCTTCACCCTGATGCTGTAATATTTCATTCTAATATTCCCTTTTTCAACACTGTAGAGGAATTTCTATGGTGGCCATGCAAAGACTGAACACAACAGAAGAGTTTTGAGACAAAAAAGGGATGGACTCAGTGGGATTTCTATGGCGACCCAGAGAACTCAATGCACTGCAACTTGCACATAATATAACAACTCACAACACAATAGGAGTGACTCCAGGGAGGCAGAAAAAAAAGATGGCACTGGCCAAGGCTGAGGCTAAAGCTTACCTTATGTGATATCGAATAAATTCACCTTAAAGGGAACATATTATGGAAATATCACTTCTTGAAGGCTCTTTAATATATATCTGGGTGTTTGTCTTGCCATCCAGCCCCCAAAATGTGAGAACTGACAAAAGAAATCTGTATTTTCAGGCTGCCGAGGTTAAAATCCATGTAGTTTTATGAGCTGTTATCTGTTTTCAAATTTGCATAACCCCACCCCTACCTGGGACAGGTAGAAGGGGCGGGGCAAGTAGTGGTTAATTTGCATTTAAAAGGACAGGCACTGAAACCAGCCGTTCTGAACAGGGCTGTTTTGAGAGGATGAAAAGAGCTGTGATGTTTGATCCTTGGGGTATTTTGACTGAAGCATGTCACAGACATGTCTTTAAGACACCTGGGAACTATTTTAATCCGTGGAAAAGGGAAATAATATGTCTCCTTTAACATTTTGTCTTTATAAAGCAGCATTGAACAAATACGTGCCCAAGTCAGGTCAGTCGCTTTTATGTCACCCTTTGACAACAAAATCGAGCTCCAGGAAGTGATTTTAATGGATGTATTGTTGTAATAATGACCTCAAAAAGTCATGATTCAGCCTGTTCCCAACAAGCTTGCAAACTTCCAGCTTTGTAACTTTACCGTCCGTTCGTATCCATTCATCCTGAAACCCACTCTCAGATTTGACCCTGTGTATTATCAGAGTCCATCTATCTGACTCTCTCCCTCTCCCTCTGCAGCTGACCTGAGAGTTTAAATTCTCTCCATCTCATCAACTCTGTTCAAAGTAGAAATGATATCAAAGCTTTTTTTTTTCAGGCTCTTTTACAGTTTAAACACACACACACACGGCTCTTTATCATCATCCCTTCACGCTCTGCACTCGTAACGAGCCGCCATGAGTTCAGGTTCGTGTGGCCCATTCACATTGGTAACTGGTATCATCACAGCGCTCGGTGCTCTCAGCGAACTGATCTGAGTTCAGCTAACCACCCGTTTCATCACCAGCCAGCTTTACCTCCTCTGTGATGTGTTCATGGACCGAGCAGGTCAACAGTTTGTCATCCACACGTCCACTGGTTCTTCTTCTTCTCCTCAGGTGTTTGTTTGTTCTTCTCTGAGGAACAGGTTTTTTCCATTTTCGGTTCAGAAGGAAATGATTATAGCAGCAGCAGGTTTCTCACTTTTACTTTCAGCGCAGGAGAAAATGACTGTGGTAAAGATAATGATTTCCTTTCATTTTCTTCTTACCCTCTTCACCCGCTTCACTTCCTGTCGTCTTGTCTTTATCCTTTTTCCTTTACTGAGAATATTTTGATTTGTTAAATTTAATCTTTACTCTCCTTCCAGAAATCGGGGCGTCTATGTGTCTCTTCCGTTTCCATATTTGAAAATGTTATTTTAGAGTAAATATCCTACATCCTGACCTGACTCCCAGAAGATTGTTAACATCCTTCTTAAAGAGAGAAAAAACCAACCACAACAGAGAAAAAACAACCAGACTTTTAAGTTCCCCTTTAACCTTCACAGTCTTTTAAGGGGACATATTATGGAAATATCACTTTTTGAAGGCTCTTTAACATATATTTGGGTGTTTTCTCACCTTTTGGCCCCAAAAATGTGAGAATTTACAAAAAAAAATGTAATTTTCAAGCTCCTGAGGTTGAAATCCATGTGGTTTTACAAGCTGTTCCCTCAGCTGTCTGGCAATGATGTCATTAGTTTTCGAATTTGCATAACCCCACCCCTACCTGGTACCAGTAGAAGGGGCGGGGCAAGCAGTGGCTCATTTGTCACAGACATGTCTTTAAGACACCTGGGAACTATTTTAATTTCTGGAAAAGGGGGCAGAATATGTCTCCTTTAATATTGCTGCTGTCCTGTGATAGCTACACCTGTTGATCAATGGAGTCCGGGTTGAGAGACGTCTTGCTCCTTCCTGGTCCAAGAGATCATGTAGAGACATTTTCAGTCTCCTCCGACATCAAATCCAACAAATTTCATTCTTTTGTTGGAGGCGTTTCAACTCTCTGCAGCCTGAACACCGCGTCTCAAATATTGGCTCTGTTCCTCTAAAACATCAGTAAGATTTGAAAGAAAAAAGTCTAAAAAGCAAACATCACTCTGCTTAAACTGCTTACAACTCCTGCAGCCTGTGACATTTGTGGACAGACGAGCGACGACAAACAAGGTAGGTAGCAAGGTAAACAGGTTGGTCATTGCCATGGTAACAAAAGGCTAAATTAATACATCTCTATGAGGAGGGAAAAATATGAGCGGCGGGCGGCGCTGGATCTGGTTGTGTGTGTTTTTCATTGGAATCTATTATAACTGCTGCGAAGCTAAAACCCTCAGAGGTCTGAGGCCCGGGAGGAAGCGACTGCTTGATATTCAGAGGATTTTCACTGGTGCAGAAAAAGAGAAATGGGAAATATTTCTTCTTCTTTTTTTTTCTGTTTTGGATGGACACAGGCGTCACAGAGGAGCAGGAGAAAGGTGTTGCCCAGGGCAGGAAATGAGCGGTGGAAATGAGGTCGGCCCCCACAGTGGGGGCACGAGGCCCGCTGTGCCCCTACAGTTCAGACTGACACTTAAGAGGCTTAGTCTTGTGGTTCTAGTGTGTGTGTGTGTGTTTGTGTGTATGTGTGTGTGTATGTGTTTGTGGGCATCTCCATCAGGCTGCATATCCATCAGATGGAGCAGTCATCCAGACGTGCACATCTCGCACGCCGAGGCGAGGATGGAGAGACCAATCAGCTGCTGCTTTGTTTTGTGAATTAGTCCCAGTACCTGAGTTTATCTGGACCATCTCCTCCTCCTCCTCCTCCTCCTCCTCCTCCTCCTCCTCCTCTTCCTCCTCTTCCTCCCACTCACAGGCAGCTTTATTATTACCGCAGGATGTCGAGCCTCGATTTCAGCAATCTGATCAGCCATTTGCCCTTTACCAGCCGAGACGCCAGGAGGATTAGAAGTACCTTTGTGGGTTCACGCTCTGTTTCTGCATTCTTGACTTTCCTCCTCCCCTCCTCCCTCCCTCCCTCCCGTCTCTCCTTCTCTCTCTCTCTTCGCTGCTGTTCCAAGTAGCTCTGACAAGCAACAGAGAGCCCAGTCATCTTATCCAGATGACGTCATGTGCATAGGAAGTGCATAGTCGCAACCGTTCCTGGCTAATTACTACAATTTGCAGACGGCGGTGGGAGGGGGGGGGATTGTGTCCTCAGAAATGGCAGAGAGAGAGAGAGTGAGAGAGTAAGAGTGAAAGAGAGGGAGATTGACAGAGACAGTCAGAGGAGGAGGTGATGGAGAGCGAGGGAGACAGACAGAGACGGTGCTCGGTCTGCCCGCTGACAAAAGGCTACAGAGCAGAGGCACAAATTGCATACAGTCATGAGAGGATTTGTAATGAGAAGCAGTGTGTGCGACCACGCTGAACACACACACACACACACACACACACACACACACACACACACACACACACACACACATACACACAGGAAGTCAACAGAGATTGTTGGAATTCCACATTCATTGTGCAGGAATTGACCATCAGCGTTCACAGCGTTGCACGAGAAAACGCTCTCGACAGCATATTAATCTGACGACCTTTCCCCACTCACTTCCCATGATTTCTAACTTTATTGTTTCCCCTTTTGCTCCACAAAGTGCATGATGGAGACCAACCTGGGCCTCGATCCCCCCTCCACTCCCCCTCACCCCCCCTCCAAGGTGTTTCGGCTGCAAAAAAAACAGAAAAACACTGTGACTGTGGAGATTAATTAGCCCACAGTTTGCTGCTTTCTGCACCAAAGTGCTACTAATTAAAATGTGAGTGCGACTGTATCTGTATACGTCTGTGTGACTGGCTGTACATGAGGGAGCTGCTACGTAGTAGGATAAAGAAAATATACACTTTATGTCTTTTAACACAAGGAGAGGGGAGGAGGATTGACTGATGGGAGAAGTTATTGATATTACTGAAGGTTGTGTTATGTTTTTTTTTTTCCTTTTTTTTTTCCGTCATGTGTTTTCAGATGGATGCACACATATTTCCCTGAGGGATTAGAGGTTGCGTATATGAGCTGCTGCCTGTGTGACTGAGCTGAGCGAGGGGAGGTCTGATAAGATGAAAAAGATGAGAGGGTTCGGGCTGCGATATTCAGTCTCCTCCAGTACTTGAGTTTTTAAATTGGAGTCCACAGCCCCGATAGACATCTCTGGAGGGCGTCCACAGAAAAGTAAAACAGCTTTTTTTTTTTTATCTGTGATTGGAGGGGGACAAATTTTGAGTATTTATCAAAAGGGGGTTCGTGTGGCCAGGGTCAGATGAAATTAGGTTTTTCTTTTGAAGACAGACAACAAAGGAAGCTGCTGCCACCTGATTCCTGCTAGTTAGTTATTAGCTTTTACACCACAAGTGTGTGAAATATCTGAAATGTCCAGAGTACTAGTAGCAGTGTGGATTTTGATGATTGTTTTTTCTGAATTTTCATGATTCAGAGGATGAATCCTGTTGACCCTTGGTTGTCCTCTGACCTGTCCTCTACCGCCACCATGAGGTCGACCTTGAAAAACCCTCAACAACTCTTGGAAGAATTGGCAGGAAATTTGGTGAAAATATCCAAAAAATGTGACTCCACTAGTCAAAATAATCTTCTTTCTGAAACTCAAGAGAAAACATCATGGAGGTCAGGAGAAGACACAAAGGAGAAGGTCCGACATACACCAAGCTTTATTAATTACACATCCTCCTTTTTCTAACCACCAAAACTAAACAAGCAGGACTGAAATGTTGAATTAACTTCAGAGCCCCCCCCCCCCCCAAAAAAAAGAAGATAAATAGAAATAAGGAAATGGATCCAAATGACAAGTTAAAGGAATAGTTCACCAAAAAATGAAATGCAGTCATTAGTGACTCATCCTCATGCTGATGAATACTCCGGAGTAGTTTTTCATTCCTCAAAGTGACTGACTGACACCGGAGGCCGGTTTGTAGTCCAATGGAAACTTTATATGAGAATAATAGGGCCCGACAAAAAACGTCCATAAAATTACACAAAAACCATTTAATATTCCTCCATTCTGCTTGTCCACTACAATCCAAGTGTCCTGAAGGGATATAGTCCAGAGTTTACTGGAAACAATGTCATTTAGGACATTTTTACAACCTAAACAGTCCTGTATTGAATTTGCCTGGTGCGCGCTCTCACGTTCAGGCGATGCACGTGTGCATTGTGCCCAACACAAACAGGTCCATAAAACTACACAAAAACCTTGAAATATTCCTCCACACCGCTCGTCCGCGGCAATCCAAGTGTCCTGAAGGGATATAGTCCACAGTTTACTTGAAACAACGTCATTGAGGCAAGTCTGGCCACGTCCGCGTGCATTGTGTGAATGTGAGAGTATTCTCCGGAGTATTCATTGGCATGAGGGTGAGTCACTAATGACTGAATTTCATTTTTTGGTGAACTATTCCTTTAGGTGGAGAACTTTCAATTTTGAACCCTTGATAAACAACAGAAGGAGATTTAAGAAAATGTATTTTGTTACGATAATACTGGTATCAACTAGAAATTCATTTTTCTTCTTCATGACGACCCCCAACTGGACAAATTCTGATGTGAAGAAGTTCACATTTATTGATTTATTGGTATTCAGTCGATCAGACCAGGATTCACATGTTTTTCGGATCATGCATCGAGGTGAAGCTTACAGCCCTGTGTTGTGTAGGACGGCGTTTTCTCGGTTTGGTTCCTTCTGCTTCCTAACCTCTCTGCAGCGCCAACATCTACAAAACGACAGTCGTGGTTGCCAGGGGGATGGACCCTAACAACGGTGCCGATCCTCTGAGGATGAGCTTGACATTTGTCAGAGGCTCAATTCATCTCATGTCTCAACAATTATTGGATGGATTTCAGTTAAATCCAGTACATACATTCGAATTCAACTCCTCCATCATCTTCATCAAAGTTTTATTTTCTCCATCACACGTTGGTTTTATGAGCACAAGCTTCCACGCTGACGACGTGCTAAATTACGATTGTGAACATGATTAACATTCAACGTGTTCAACATCAGCCTGTTATAGCGTTAGCGCATTGTGAGCATAATCGTATGCTAATGTTAGTATTTAGCTCGGAGGCCCACTGTGCCTGAGTGCATCCCCTCAGAGCCACCGGAGGCTCTCTCTCCCGGTCTCGTTAGCTTGCAGCAGTTACATTACAGGCTCCACCTGCCAGCGGATAATTACCTGGTTAAAAAAAACTACAGCAGCGAGATGCAATTGAAGCACTTTGTCAGCTTGAAAACATTCATTCATCCGTCCATTAGCAATAATGCTTTATCCGTTTAGGGTCATGAAGGAGGCTGGAGATGATCCCAGCTGACTTCCCCGCCCTGGGGCAGGACGCCATGAGGGGCCAACAGGCATTCACACCCATCAACCTGTTCCTGCTGCACCGCTCCCCTCCAGATCTTTATTGTGCATCAGTTCAGAGTTTTTGTCTTTTTTTTTATTCATATCGTTTATCAGTTTGGATGAGTTCATCAGTTTGCCTACCTCAATTAATATTTTACAACAACACAAATGTTTAAGGCTGCAATGTGGTGCTTTTTCTTTTCTATCATTATGTGTTCTACAGTAAGTGCAATATGTGTTACTGGCACCTTCTGTTCTTATGTTTTTGTGTTATATTGCTTGTATCTGTGTTGCTGTGGAAGCAGGATATGAAATGTATGCAGCACTGGGAGTCCAAGACAAATTTCCCCATGGGGACAATAAAGTGTATCATACTGTATAGTACCATATCATATACCGTACCGTGTCATGCCATACCCTACCATACTGTGTTGTACCGTATCGTATTGTATTGTACTGTACCATACAACAGAAACGGGATCAGCTTCTTTCTCTCTGACATTTCAGCACTAACAGAATAGAATAGAATAGAATAGCTTTATTGTCATTGTACTGCTCTTAGTACAACAAAATGTGTAAAAAAAATACAACAGTACGACGATGTAATAAAACACAATAAAAGACAATAAATAAGTTATTACTCCAGTCTATGGCACATACCAGCCACCTTCCCCTTTTTCTAATGCAGAGTTCAGTTCAGAGCTGGCTCCGGCAAAGAGGCTGTTTCTTAGCCTCTTGCTCCTAATAGTTTCAATTTTAAACTGTCTCTTCATCATTTGTTTTGCTCACAGTGGGTCAATAACTCCCATCATCCCCCTCTCCTGCCCTCGGTCACCTGGGCTCAGTCTGTTGGTTGCAGCTGGTTACACAGCGGCACGTTGGGGAGATGACCTTTTAATTGTTCGCTGTTTGACCAGGCAGCAGCAGCCGGGGGTTTTGGTGCCTTAATAAAGGTCACGTCACTGTCAACCGCTGAGGGAGGGGGCGCGGGGGTAAGAGGGTGTGTGGGGGGTATTAATTATTCACCTCGGTCAATAAGATGAGATAATTTCACCTCTACACCTGTTACAGACTCACCTGTTATGAGAGCTGTTTTTACAACCAGCGTTAGAAATGTCTTATATGGTCTTGTTTGTGGAAGTATTTTTTAATACATATATAAAATCAAAAATGCACATTGCATATCCTAACCACTATTATTTTTGATCGATATTGAAATGATTATTTAACGCGATTACTCAGTGACCAACAAAGTGTCACCATCATCGTAAATATTAGCCTAACTATTTATATGTGGTTTATTACTGACACAATATATTTTCATATTTTGGATAATAGGGGTTCTAATATGATTATTATCTTTATTTTATTTGGATATATTTCAAACTGAGCACTGCAATAAAATAATTTTGAATTATAATTAAATTTGCTGTGGTGATAAAGTTACACACCAATGTACCAAAGCATGGTGTGATGTAGATTTTGTACATTTTAAAAACCTTTATTGATAAAAAACATTAACACAGTGATGGACCAGCACCAATCACACCACATGTGTCGACTTAAAGGGATAGTTCAACATTTTGGCAAATTGGCCCATTGCCATAATCCCTATAGTCATAGCAGTAGGTTACCTTTATTTGTTGGTGCAAGCTATGTTTAGAACGGCCGAGCAGAGCTGCGAGCTGCTCAGAGCTACGCTACGGAGGCTAATGGGATTTCTTGGCAATGGGCCAATTTGCCAAAATGTTGAACTATCCCTTTAAACTGAAATGATTCAAATCAAAAACAAGATTTCCTCTTAAACTGCACCTGTCTTTGATGCAGTCGCTCGGCTTGATGTTAAAAATCTAAAACTGTTTGTATGTGATGTTGTGCATCATGTGCATTAGAGCAGCACTTTAGAAAATTACAACCTGGCTGCATGTTTGATATGAGAAGACGCGGCCCAGACTGTCCAAACATAATGCCAGCGAGGAGGCAAGACTCATCATCCGTCGCCTCTCGGGGGAGAAAGTGTCTCAGCCTCTCGCCGGCTCAGTCGAGGTGATTATGGGGTAATAATATCCATGTCCACTTGTGTATTGCAGCGCACGTTTTGTCAGCCTGACAAATCTGCGGCTGAAATAAATCCTCCTCCAGCAGCTCCAACTGGGCCGGTAAAGCTCCCTGCTACAATACAAGTCTTGGTCTGGGCAATTAAACACACATTAGAGAGCCAGTCAGGTGCCGGGTCACCTCTCGCTGCTGTTGGATTTTCCCACCACCATACGAGTGCCCTGAAGGCATCTCACACACGTGCAGCACAGAACTACAGTGCTGATTATAAATTATGGCCGAGGCGCAGCACCAACAGTTATTCGACATGTTCTCCAAGGTTTGAATAGTAACACATGAGTCTGACCCTGGTCCCCTGCCTGTACCAGTTTCCACAGAGACGCTGATGTCATGGCAACAGTGGTCGGTGATGCCTCAGCATGTTAATGAGGTTGCTTATGTCCAAGGCATGTTTTCAGCTACCTGACGGAGGTGAGTCGCGAACAAGCAGCAAAGTGGAGAACGGAGCTGCAACTTGAGAGAGGGAGGAGACGTGGACATGGGTGGTTTACTGGTACGGGAAAAAAAAGCCACTGAGCCGCACTTAATCAGACCTGTGTAGCCCTGAGCACACACACATACACACACACACTCCAACATGATGTAAAGGGCTGGAGTGTGTTTATAGCTGACTGCCCACATCCTTTTCCTCCCGCTTCTTGCTCCGCCTGGCTCTGCGTTATGAAAGGTCACTAACGTTGTCCCGACCTGTTACTGAGGACGCTGTGATGCCGCGGCCGTACCTGCAAAAAGGTCCACAACAAAACTTCTACAAGCTGGAACTCAGATGGTCTCTTAGTGTGTGTTTATACAGTGAGCTGCAAAATAAACATTTTCCTAACGGAGTGGTGATTTTTTAGGAGAATGGGGATGTTCTAAAGGGATAGTTCAACATTTTGGCAAATTGGCCCATTGCCATAATCCCTATAGTCATAGCAGTAGGTTCGTTACCTTTAATTGTCGGTGCAAGCTATTTCTAGAACGGCGGAGCAGAGCCACGAGCTGCTCAGAGCTACACTGGAGGCTAATGGGATTTCTTGGTTTCCTTCATCAAACTCATCAAATACACAATCCAACAACTCCAAAACGCTCCGGTGGACAAGTTGTGACCTGCAGATTCACCACACTATGAGATAATAACAGAACGTAATGAGAAAGAGTTGTTTTAGAGGTAAATTCATGCAAAACTGCTGATGCGCGTTCCCGTTGGGGACAGTTTTATGGCAAGCAGTCTCTGCATTTGCCTCTAAAACAACTCTTTCTCATTACGTTCTGTTATTATCTCATAGTGTGGTGAATGTGCACTGCTATGACTATATGGCAATGGGCCAATTTGCTCATTTGTTGAACTATCCCTTTAAGACCTAGGCCCAATCCCTTTTCTCCCAGTTCATACCCCCAACACCTGTGGTAAGGGGTAGGAGTAGAAATATTCCCCTACGAAATGAAAAGCAACTACTAAAATATAACACATCATCATCTGCATAATGACGCATTGATATCGGGTATCTGCTGCTGGACAGTTTCATTACAGATTGATTATGGCTCTGGTGAAGGTGTATTCACACAGCTGCCAAGTATCAAGCTTTTATTATAAACTAATATGGACTGAAGTTTTTCAGCACTAAAAAACTAATAAAGTATTTTTTTTTTCCAGTCTGTCTGTTTGATTTTCCAATAAATATGAGCAGACTGAGAAGCTTACTCCCATTAGACAAAACAGATGTTGAAAAAGTGTATTTTTCTCTCAGGTCATAAATCACAGTGTATCACAATATGTTATTTTAGGATATTGCAAAAATGTTTAAAGTCACAAGGACAGCTTATGAGCGTTTTTTTCTTTCTTTCTTTTTTTTTTAAATACAGGGTTACTTCGCGTCTTTGATGAAGACAACTTCTGAATTTAAAGTGTTTGTGTGTGTACATGTGTTTTCTCAGGCGGCAATGTGTTGGGCTCTCAGGGCCACCGTATTTTTGCCTTTATACAAAGACAGTGGCGAGGAAAAAAGACCACCATACAGTTGTGATGGATAAGGTTAAAGTGGCTCGGGGGGCTAGGGAAAGCATTACACCAGTACTAACTGTGTGTGTGGCTGCATGCATATACCTACAGCACACACACACTTGTTTCTGTATATTATATTGAACTTTGCAATGGCTTTACAAGAACAGCTGTGTATTACTCTGTGAGTATGTGTAGTTCATAAGAGGAGGGGGGGTAACACTGGCTGCTGTCCAGGCTAAGCTCAGCCTTTGTTGCCAGTTTTTTGGGGGATGGCATATCACCAAGTTGGCAGCGGCTGCTTTCAGACGCTGAGGCCAGAGAAAGAAACAGAATGGCAACTTTGTTATGTGGACGGCTGCTGCAGAGTCGCTTGTTGTTGTGTGTGCAGCCTCGATCTGCAGCATGAAACTGGCTCCAACTTACGACTGGTAATTCAGAGGAAAGACTGAAGCCCCGAGACCATGACTGCCGATTTATGCACGTTATCATGCGCTCGCATGCATAAAGGGAACATTGTTATTTTCTTTGGGTTCTGCTCCACTTTGTTATGAATGACAATTGCATCCATCAGCGTGTGTCCCCCTGATAAGATAAAGAATATAGAGCTCATTAATACCAGAAAAACATATTGTGCAAGAAACAAATCTGCTGGTAAATAAGAAAAACTAATTGTTCTATCTCCCTCCTCCTGCAAGTTGCACACAGGTTTACTGCTGGTAGGGCATTTCTGTTTGTTTGTTTGTTTGTTTGTGCGAGTGTGTTTAAATATGCTTATTTACCGTGTGATAAGCTTTTGTTTGTTATGCATTGCATGTGTGCGTATGTGCTACTGTGCATGTGTGTGTCCATGTTTATTTATGCTCTGTGGCAAATGCATGCATTTCTTGCTGGGCAAAGAGGAACAGATGAACAAACAGCGAGTGAAGAAGGGCCAGCCTGGAGGCTTTGTGTGTGTGTGTGTGTGTGTGTGTGTGAGTATGAGAGAGCGGGAGGTAATAACTAAAGCTTATTTTATGTCCTGGTTTGGTCCACCTTCAGAGTTTGCATTGTGCTTTTGGGTGGACATAACTCCTGTTGATGGCTGAGTTGTGTCAGCAAGATGTGTAGCCTCGCTCCTGCACGACACATAAATCACCGCTTCCCCCGCTGAGTGACTTTACACCACACAAACCCATCACCCCAGAGCAGCTCTGCCTACAACAGCAACATCCAACAAAGTACTAACACCCCCCGCCTCACACCATCCACCACCAACCCCCCCTCATCCCCCCTAAAACTTTTACTTTTTACTTCCTCTGCTGGAACCGAATGGATGTTCACAGAATATGCACTGCAGGTATTTTCTGAATCGACGTGTTGAAGCTCTCTGAGGACAAATGATTATTACAAACTATTCTTTTGTTGTTGATAATTTATTTCCCCATTTACAAGTGTAATATATGAACATATGCTGAATTTCAATATATATCACAACAGTATGCATGTAAAATATGAGCACATATGTAAAAATTATGTCAAAATTAGTAATAAATTAAAAGAAAAAAAAAGAGCTTGAACAGTTTTATGCTGTTTTGATAAAAAATAATCGTGTATTAACCATATTTTAACATAACGGGCTATACGATATGGAAAAAAAACATTAATATGTTTAATAGGCTACTTGTACATTAACATATTAATTGATTTATGTTTGTCATAAACTTATAGCGTCATATGTCCAAAGGATGCACAGATGTGATAGTGTATAATGAATATATTTACATTTCAAAGCCTGTAAATGTTATTATTTTGTGTGCTGCTTTAACCAGCTTGTAAACACTTCATCTCATATCTTGTTAACATGAGGTTAACAACATTCAACAGATTTTTATTAACCCTCTATGATAAGCCAATAGATGGATAGATAAATGGTTGTTATGGTAATCTTAGATATATGAAAAGTCATTATATAGGCCTAATTTTTGTAATGCATGTACCTACATATGAAAATTTTACTACAATTTTTTCCCTATGTTATTAATTTATATCTTCATTTCTCCATTGGATATGATGAGGTGATATGTATACAGGAGCAACATTATTCTTACAATAAGAACATACAGTATACAGTGCGTTATAAAGTATATAACATCCTTCCTTCTTTGTTTGCTCCACCTCGGACTCGTCACAGTGACGGTGGAGTAAAGAGCTGAACCTCAGTGACTGATCCTCTCTTCCTCTCTGCGTTCCTGCAGCTGGTGCAGCTTCTCTAATGAAATTTTCAAACCAGTCAGAAACCGACAGAGCTGCTTACGAGGAGCCATCCAACACCAGAATGTCATCCTGGCTTATAAATGAGTCCTCGGCCCCCGAGGGCAGGCGGGCAGGCCTGGGGGCCCTCGGGGGGTTGGGGGGCTGGGGTCAGGGTCTGGCACTGCAGCGGAGCAAAATAAAAGTTAGCTCGCCTCGCCCTGAGCTGTCCACTGCAGCCATGCAGGCGTAAACACATTTCTCAGTGGACAGAGCTCCCGAGGCTAAAACACGTGCACGTTTTAGGTTTGTTGACTCGGCTAACGCTGGCGGCGGCGAGGATGTGTGAGATTTTGTGTGTTTGAGCCGAGCGGGAACGCAGCTGGTTGGCTGATGGAAATATTCATGATTTTTTAACTCTGTGGTTTATTTCCCCCACTCTGCTGCTGCGTCCCATTTACCACAAGTCATTTTCTCCCTGTGTGGTTTCCTTGTTCAGGTCGGGGCTGTTTGTTAAATAATACTTAACACAGTCGGCCAAACTGGCTTTTCACTTGATTTTCCCAATAGATGCCAACAGTCATCACTGTCATGCAGCACAAGCGCCATTTTTCTTCATAATTTTTTTTTTTTTTTTAGATCAAAGATTTCTTTTTTTTATGATTGTTGTTGTTGTTGGAAACAAAGCAGGAAGATGAATTCAAATAGAAAAAGCTAGACTGCCACACTGTTGATTGATGGCGCTCATCTTTCAATATTTGCAGTGTTGTGACATCTTCATGTGCGAAGATGATGAATCGTCTGAGGAGGAGGAAGAAAAACGACAGAGATGGGAGGATAGTGTGGAAACAGGTGATTATTGTGAATCTAAATCTGAGAATATAAAAAAGTCAGAGCAGGGAAAAGGGGGAACGGGGGAATGGTTTGTCTTCGGGTGCCCGTCTCAGTGTGTCTGACAGAAAATAAAGTGTTTAAAAATGTATTTCCTGTTAAAACAGCATGTAAAATTAAGCAGTTTATAGATGTATACACCCCCCCCCTCTCTTTCTCTCATCCCTTCATCCTCCCTCTTTTTCCTCCACTGTGATTCAGTCTTTATCTCTTTCGCTCTGATTACTTCTTTTTCTAAGACAATAACAGTCTCACTCTAAACGACCAGTTATGAGGAGAGATGTGTGAACCGTGCCATTGCCATGGAAATTAGCCTCTGTTTGTGATTTAATTTCAGATTTTCAGACTTAATTACTTGTGTGTGTGTGTGTGTGTGTGTGTGTGTGTGTGTGTGTGTGTGTGTTTAAGTGTGTGAGCTGTTTTTCTCTAACCTGGTGCTTGTATACATGTGAAACAGAGAGTTTTATCCGACTGACTGTGGTTACAGCACACACGCACACAGGGGGCGCCGGTGACGACGATGATGATGATGTTGACGATGATGATGATGAAGTTAAAGTAATTATTAAAGTTGAGGCAGCTGGAGTTCGTATCCTGGAAACAGAGGAGGAAGAAGAAGAAACTTTGTGTTTCTAGAATAAAGTGTGTTATTTACAGAATTATTTATCTCTGAGAGTGAAAGACGGAGAGATGTTCCAGTCGGCGCTGAATGGGAGAGAAGATAAGTGGAGTTATAGATCGTGTCCATTTGGTGAATTTAACTTTAAGTTTTAGATTTTCTTTAGGAAGTGAAAAGGTTACTTTGCCACAATGTTGTCTGCAGCTTCACTGCAGTTTAAAGGGAAGATGCCAGAAGAAGAAAAAGATAGAAATCCGGCTGGTGAAGAAGAGATGAAAATGTCCTCCACCTCAAATCCAAGTCAGAAGAAGATGAAAGCTTCTGAGCAAGGACTTCACCTCGTCGTCCGTCCTTCTGTCATCCCAGGGGTGTTTCTAGACACTCTGGATGCCCCGGGCAAGAGCCCCCTCGTCCCCTCCAATATGTAACATCTTCCTCCTCCAAATACAAATTAGTAACAGTTTGGACAGAATAAGCTAGTCTACTGACAGCAGAATTGATGTTGGTATCAATGTTAACATTTAACAACAAATGCATTATTCTACTGGTCTGTTGCTATTGGGAGAAATTAACAGTACCTTCTGCAGTGCATAGGCTACTGGAGCATTGTGAATACTAAGCACAGTTCTGTGTCTTTAGCCGTCTTCCAGCTTGGGGTGGCAGGGAATTGCCCGGGTTTCCTGCCCTGTTGCAATGTCTCTGTCTTACACTTTCTTCTGGTTGTCCGTCTTAAACTAGGATGAAATAAGAGTTTCCAATCAAAACAGAACGGTCAGCTTTAAAGACGTCGGGTAGAATAAAATACAGCAACTAGGCCCACTCAACCAATCAGAAATCCTCAGCACTGCAGCCCACACCCTGTTTCAGCCCATCAATAGCCTACAGTTGACCTATTACATCAAACAACTGATGAACAAGTTTGCTAGCAGTAAACTGTTGGCAAGTTGAACGATGAAAATGTTTCAGCTCTGTACATTTATGTAGCTAGACTACACTTGACGTTTTGTTACCGGCTTCTGCTGCTAATGCTAACATCGTCTAAGTAGCAATAGCGACACTTTCAAATAACTGGTCATTGTGATGTCAATCTAACCAGTATCCTAGACCAAAACAAACACTTGTCGGTCGTCCTCTAGATAAAGTGTTATGAAGCCCAGTGTCAGGTAGCAGTCCCTAAACACACCACAAGTACTGTATGTTGATGTCTCCTCATGGCGTTAATAACACCAGTGAGATTAGCATGACTTTATGTTCCATATCTATCAGATCTGAATAGTTCTCCACATTTCTCCATGTTTACCAACAAAATGAGAAAAACAATACATTGACATAAGAAATGTCTAAATTTACAGTAGTTTGTGTGTCAGTTAGTAACTTCTGGTTTACATGGTTGATTGTTTCTGATTGGACGATGGTGCAGATGTGCAGATTCTCATGCAAACAATTCACTATAGGGCGACTTAAAGTCTTTACTACTTCTCTTCCTTCATAAACTCTCTGTTGTTAACTTTACTTTATTTTGAGTCTGGTGTTAAGTTGCCTTTTTAATAATTTATTGCTAGAGTGAACTCAGGGGCCAAGGTGTTGTTTTTACGCAGCACAGGTCATTTTAAGAAACTGACCTGAACCGTCTCCTGCAGAATATCGAAGCGTCGTTGGGTTTGATTGTTGTTGAAACACCAACCACAAAGAGAAAAAATAAATATATAAAAGTGAAAAAGCACCTGGGGAGAAGCTCCCAGTGCAACTGGAGGCGTTGTGGGTTTTTATTATTTGCGACTGTAAAGTGCCAGTGGTGCAAACATCTGGTTCTGTAGCTTCATATACTGTACCCACTTCCTGTGTCCTCACGACCGTCTCCCTGGAGATCGGAGCTGTGAATTCTGGGTAGGAAAAAGAAACCACGAGAGGCCGGCCGAGACTCGATACTGAAACACAAAGTTGAGACAAAGTTTTTTTAAAATGTTGGAGGATTTTTTTTTATTATATAACTATAATAAAACACTATATTACACCAATCTACTTTTATACTCTACCATTAGGCTACACACTTTCATTTTTAACTTCTTTTTATTCGTTTTTTTCCCTCCTCGGTCGCTGTAGATTCAGTTTTTATTGTTTTTGAGCTCCATTAAATGTTTTAATGGCTTGAGACGCACATTATTGTTCTTAGTAGTTTTTCTTCTGTTTGTATTTATCATTATTTTCTTGTCTTCTTTATCTTATTCTTACTTAAGTGGACCCCATGAGGAGTAGTTAGTTACCATCTTGGTGGTGATCGAAGTGAATAAATCAATAGTTATCAATACTTTAATGGTTTTTCTAGAGTGCAATGCCAAATGATTTCACAACATTTTTTTTGAATTATTATTAGGCAACATGTTGAATTATCTATATTTGAAAACCAAGGCAGTTTAATAAAGTAACTGCCTGACTTAATTATGAATTAAATTATAAATAAGTGTTTATAAAATATCTTCTAACTTACTCACAGACCATGAAATCCTTATGTATATAAGTGCAGCATTAATGTTCATCTAAATAGTTTATTTATCATTTACTGACACTGAATAAATGATCTCATAAACCACTGACATCTCCTTTAACTGGTTTGTCCTTGATGAAATTAAGCACATTATAAATGAGCTTATTAATACAGAGTCAAACTTTTTTTTTTTTAAACTATGTTTGTAAAGGACAGACTAATTGGTACCACTGTGGGAAGAATGATTAACGAATGATGAATATTTAATAAGGATTAACTAATGTTTAACAGTGTGTAGTGACAGGCAGTTTTACTCTTGAATGAAGGAGTGATCCGGTCCAGCTGCTGCAGAGGTGGGATTGTATAGGTGTTTGTGTGTCTTTTTTGAGTTTTGAGTATTAATACACACATACATAACAACACAGCCATGCACCAGCACTTTCAGAAATCACAACGACAGAGAGAGAGATGATGACACAGCAGCAGCAGCAGCAGTAACGATATGAGAGAGTCTTCAGCTCCACATCTATTGATCTATTGATTTCCCTTTTGTCCCGACACAGGAAAAAAAAAGAACAATTTCACAACAATAGACTGATGGACTGTTCTTTTTCTCCGTCTTCTGTTCTCTCCTCCGCTCTTATCGCTCTTCATTTTTCCTCCACAGGCTTTTATTGCTGTGGCTGGAATATAATGACATAATAGCAGCAGTTTTTCTTTTCGCAGGCTGTAAATGAGGGTTTGACGGCAGTTGGAGGTGAGAAGGGGGAGAGAGGGGGAGGGAGAGGACGCAAAGAGAGGAGTGTAGGAGGAGGTAATTTCATCTTCCTGTGTCACAGCCCTCCAGAGTCAGAGGTCAGAGATTTTAGACTTGTTTTAATGAGGAGGAGGGATCATTGTCACCATCATCATCATCATGCATGTGCAAAACCAATGTCAATGCCACTGGAAGTCAGTGTGTTGGGGCATGCAAACGTTTGCAGACAACTTAGCTTGTAGCATTTTGGTTTTATAGGAATCTGGTTCGCCCTAATTAACGCATTGACATTAAATAAAAGCAGAAATGTCGAAGTAGTAGTAATAGTAAATCTTTAAATGTGCAAAAAAATGAAGAATTTAAAGGGACAATATGTGACATTTACCCCCATCTAGCGGTGCGGTTGCATGTCGGCACGTATTCTTGCTGTTGCGTTTACGTAAACTCGGGCAGAAGTCAGAAAAACAACACACGCTGCATGTATCAGGATAAACAAGCCTCTATGTAAACAAACGGTCCGCCAGCACGAGGCAAAACAATACAGGCGTGACAATATGTTGTCATGGCGATGTCGTATTGTTTTCCTGACCCACGTTTTACCGGCTTTCTCTCGTCGAGTAAAATAACATCCAGTCGGTTTGCCGACGGCGTCACTCACGGCGTCATTCAGGTTTCTGACTGCACCTGAAGGCAACACCAGTGCCTCCGTCCTTCCTCACACTAGCTACACGGTGGTGACAGTTTTAACAGGCGCTGTCTGGAAAACTTTCTCCCCGAGCCGAGAAGCTCCGGCGGCCCGAGTTTGTGGTTACTGACGGCCACGGTGACACTGAACGTAAAACATGGCGATTCAACATGGCAGAGAAGGTTCGGTGAACCCCCCCTGTATGTTTGTAACGACTTGTAACATCTCATTCTAAGGTACGAGAAAGCGCTCGTTTGTATGCGGGCGCGATTCCACTTCAGTGAAATACGTATTTATGAAAGCGATATTTGATTTTTGTCAATAAAAAGCCAATAAAGTCCCATACTGTCCCTTTAAAGAGGAACTATGTAAGTTCGCTCGCTTTCCCGCTGTGTTGCTAACCCTGCTCCCGGCCATGTGCATTTGTTTACAACGAAGCCGGTGAGAAATCAATCAACAGAGTGGTAGACAACGTTATATATCATATACGATGCCGGCCCTGATCTTGCAAAGTTGTTTTTCAGCCAAGAGAGGCAATAAGTGACACGCATGTGGAAGGCAGAGAGCCTCCATTCTCCCTCATAACAAGTCAAGGCATTTATTAAACCATCACAATTACTCCAAAGCTGTTTACAGTAATTAAGGTAAAAATGTAGCATAGTTAAGCTACAAATCCTGCATAGTTCCCCTTTAATAAAAAGAAAATAAATCCCAGAATTACAGAAATACCTGCAGCTATAGGTAGGTTGGCATGTAGGAAAGTAGGAAAGAAGGAAGGTGGGTGGATGGATAGATAAATACAGGAATAAATGTACCGGTATATAAATGAATACAGAAATAAATCTTTGCGTGAATATGATGAATACATTTTGGATTTACATAGGCATTGCATCATTGCGTCACACAATTAAGTATTATATTTGTCATTTTACTGTTCTTCATATTTACATCCTGCAGGAGCTTATGCTTAAATATTACACGACCATGAAATTTGCACTGGCCCCTGTTACTGTGCATTGCTCTGCTGTTTTCTATTCAAACGTGGACCGCAGCTCTAGTGTTTTTACAGTGTGTTTAAAACCTGAGTGGAGTTGTGGATAACAGCAGCAACAACAGAAACAACAGCAGCAGTAACAGACGCCTTGTCACTGTGGGTCCAGATGGTTTCGGTGGTTGAACATGAACACACTCAAAAGACACGAGATGAGGAGGTGGACGCTCTTGGCTCAAGGTCTGAGTGTTTGTTTGGAGCTGGTCTGTGTGTTTTTATTTGTATTCTCACAGCACTGACACACACACAAAAACATACACACAAAAAACACACACACACCCTGGAGAGATGAGGTGTGTGAATAAAATCAAATTATCTGAGAAACAAAGAGCCGCCCGCTGAATAGCAGCCACATCTACAAACACAAACACACACACACACACACACACACACACACACACACACACACACACACACACACACAGCTCGTCTCTCCTGAGAGGAGGAGGAGGAAGAGCCGGGCCTTCGCTCCCCATGCGGTCGCAACACAAACAAGCCAGAACCACCGACTTCAAAGCGGCCACACAAACGCCACACACACACACACACACACACACACAGGGCCTGTCTCAGACATCTCCGGTCATGTGACTCGGCGCCAGGTGCACTCGGACCGGGCCCTTGGCAGAGCGGCGGGGGTGGCGTGGTCGCTGGCCCTGTCAGTTTTGATCAGCAGCCAATCAGGGGCTCTCCCTCCTTTGAGGTGGCCGTTTTTCGAGCTGCTGGTGGGTTGGGGATGGGGATTGAGGGGGGCGTTTCGGGCCACCTCCCAGATTTGGCCGAGCACCTGCTGCTCTCCAATATGCCCACCCGCTCCCCACGGTGTCACAACAGTCCCCTCATTCACACTCCTTCAGGACCCCCACACCCCCACACCCTCCTCCCCCCCCTTGTCTATTTGCCCCTGCCAGGTGGGGCCAAACACATGCCTGCTGTCTAATAAACACCCAGACGTGCCAGCGTTGCCCGGCTCGCTGCGAGGAGTCCTGGGACACGTCAGACCATCACAGTGACTTGTGCCAGAGCCAAACGGGGTTCAGGGAGGGGAAACCACAATGACAATGAACACAACCCCCCCCCCCAACCCCCTTTAAAGGGATAGTTCAACATTTTGGCAAATTGGCCCATTGCCATAATCGCTATAGTCATAGCAGTAGATTCGTTACCTACAGAGCTGTGAGCTGCTCAGAGCTACTGTACGCTACGGAGGCTCATGGGATTTCTTGGTTTCCCTCATCAAACTCATCAAATACACAATCCAACAACTCCAAAACGCTCTGGTGGACAAGTTGTGACCTGCACATTCACCACGCTATGAGATAATAACAGAACATTACCAGACAGAGTTGTTTTAGAGGCAAATTCATGCAAAACCGCTGATGCGCGTTGCCTTCAGGGACAGTTTTTCAGCAAGCAGTATCTGAATTTACCTCTAAAACAACTCTGTGTGGTAACGTTCTGTTATTATCTCATAGAGTGGTGAATGTGCAGGTCATAACTTGTCCACCAGAGCGTTTTGGAGTTGTTGGATTGTGTATTTGATGAGTTTGATGAGGGAAAACAAGAAATCCCATGAGCCTCCGTAGCGTAGCTCTGAGCAGCTCACGGCTCTGCTCCGCTGTTCTAAAAATAGCTTGCACCGACAATTAAAGGTAATGAACCTACTGCTATGACTATAGTGATTATGGCAATTTGCCAAAAATGTTGAACTATCCCTTTAAAACCACACATATAGCCAGTAGAACAACAACAACAACAGCAATAACATCTGATAGACGACAAGAAAGAACAAAGAGGAAAATGGTCAACACATCCTCCAGGAAAGCAAAAGCCCCTAATAAAAGATTTTCAGCATGAATAAACACAATATAGAAAATCCCCACGCAGTCTTTAAAGGAGCGAGGGAGGGGACGGAGGGGACAGAGGGAGAGAGGGAGGGCTAAATGAGAAATCGCTTTTTTCCCCTTTTGTTTGTTCATTTCCTGCTAAGAGGCGGTGATGGCCAATATGTCTGACCATCAACACAAAACCACCACGTGGTGTCGAGGAGCTGCAGGCTGATGGAGCCAGAGCTGCTCCCCAAATGATGACAGACACACTGGGGAAATCAAGCCAATCACCCCCCCCCTCCCTCCCACCCCCCATATCACCACCATCACACCTCCACAGGCCTCACTCCTCCTCTCTTTTACCTCTAAATAACCAAACTCCTGCTTGTTTTCTTCTCTCTCCTCCTCCTTCTCCTCTCCGCCATCGATCTATGAACCCAACATCCCTCTCGGGCCAATCTCAGCCGGGCAAAACCAATTCAACACACAATGTAATGCTCTCCACTTCAGCTATATAAGCTCCAATTGCAGCTCTTGAACTGGAAATTACATTTTCACAGCTTGCTAACACTGAATTAATGCCAATTATAATGGGTGTTTGAGCTGAGGATGCAATGAAAACAGCAGCAGACACACTTTTGGAGGCAACACGCTGCATATTTGCCTCAGCCAAAATGTTAATATCAGTCCAGTTTGCTTTTTTTTTTTTTGACAGCTGCGATTTGTATTCAGAGCAGAGGACAAGACTTTTTTTTCTTCCTTAATCTTCTCTTTACTGCTTTCACCTTTCCTACCTCTCTCTCTCCCTCCTTCTCTCTCTCTCTCTTTCTCTGTGTCTTCTCATCCAAGTGAAGTGTTGTTGAGCAGAGCAAGGAGGACGGCCTGCAGAAATGGAGATGATGGCGACGGCATCATCATCATCATCATCATCATCATCATCAGCTGCTGCAGCATCGTGCACAAATGAGGAGCTTAAACAGTGAGGAGAGGAATGAGGAGGAGGAAGACAGAGGAGCGGGCGCCTCCAAGTGCCGTCTAGAAGAGAAGAGAAGAGAAGAGAAGAGAAGAGAAGAGAAGAGAAGAGAAGAGAAGAGAAGAGAAGAGAAGAGAAGAGAAGAGAAGAGAGGGAGAATAAATGGAGAGAAAATGATGGCACTTGGGGAGGGAAGTTAATAGTGATAAAGTACTCTACTGGAACAAAGTCCCCCTCAAATCCATATAGCTGTAGCTGCCTCTGCTGCCACAGAAGGAGAGGAGGAAGGGAGGGGAGGGGGGTCTAAACAGTTATTTTGCGCGAGATGACAGCAGAGTTTCTAAAATAAAATAAATAAAAGTTCCACAGTTACACAGAAAATACACCGAGTCCCATTCCCAGTGTGTTTTACTTCCTTCAGATGTACTACGACCTGCAGGAAAGACTCTCTCCTTCACCTCAGCTTTTAAGAAAATTAAAGATTTAAGAAACAGTGTCAACACGACCTGCGACTCTATAGAGTTCAGTTTTTGATGTTTGATTTACTCCCTGGTGTGATGAAGAGAGGAGAATCTGAATCATATATTTATCTAGTATACAGGGTTCATTTCATTTCATTTCATTTATTTGTTTATTTGTAACGGGACTCTGCGTATTCATGAACATACAATATGTAAATACACCAGATTTAGCTCTAAGGCTAATTTCCATCTGCAGTCCCGGTTGTATGGAAGTCAAAGGCCGCCAGTGTTAAAATTTAATCAGATCATTAAAATGTTATTGTCCAGCAGTATAAAGTTAATTCAAAAGTCTGGATGTGGGATGGAAACGAGACGTTGATCTGGATCTGGTTAAGTTTGAGTGTGTGATCTGAAGGTTGACTTTCTATTTTAATAATATACAGTAGATCTAAATTACCTGAGGGCCTCTAGGGGGCGCTATAGAAATATTAACCCCCCCCACCCTCACATTTAATTGCCTGAAAATTAGATATTTCATTTTTAACTATTCTCTTTTTCAAGTAAAATTGATGATTAACCTAATACCTGCATTGCATTATGGGTATGTCATTAAATATCATAACTACTACTACTCAAAATAATATGGTGACAACAAAACCATTATAGTATAGATGATCCTGAAAATGAATATATCTGCAATGATAATCATTTTTCATGATTATTTACATGGACAACTTCCTCCCAGATGTCAGTGACGATAAATTTGAGTTGTGTAAAAAAAAGTAAAGTAAATTTGAGTTTGTATTTTCATTCAAATTACAAACTGATTTCAAATTAAATCTTCAGTTTCAGTACTGATGGCCTTGAGCTTAAGTTTGCAGCTGTCAAAAAATATTAATTAAGTGATTTAACTTTAATGTTGTGAAATTTATTTGTTGAACACGGACAGTATTTATAGTTTTACAAAATCAAATTTGCAAGCCCCTCGATTTTGTGATTGAACAAGTTGGTTTGATGCTTTTTGAAACATTTTTGAACACGTTTAAATCAGATTGTTTCTCAGCTGTCGGGCGTCTGCTCGAGTTTATTGCTGCCGTTTGATTCAAGAAGCCAATTCGGTGTTCAAAACGCTTTTTCTTGTGAGGTGTGAGTGTGTGTGGCTGAAATTAGAGCTGAAATCTCACACATTGTGCAGTCGGAGTATCACAAGCGTAGTGTAATTCCCAATGACGATCACACCTGTCACTGACACCATCTGGATATAGCTCTCGCTCTCATCCCTCTCTCCCTGCTCTCTCTCTCTATGTCTACAGCTCTTACCTCGACTAGTTGTACTGTGCTTTTTGATAAATCATTTATCATTCGAGTCAAGCAGGTCATGCATCATAGCCCTCTCTGATGATGGAGACGCTGCATATTTTGTTGCCTGCAAAATATCGAGCCAGTGTGCCACTGATTGAATGTCGATGGAGCAGATATGGAGATGCTGTTCAGCGCTGAGGTTGCCTTGTTTATGTTTTTAAATAAAAAAGCCTGCAAATAGTGACTAACTGTGTAGCATTAATTGTCATGCCCCCACCCGCCAAAAAACAATATATTGTTTTATTTGAACCCATTAACGCAGCATCAGAGAGTGGTGCAGAAAAGCCGGCCTTGTGTGATGGCTCATCTCTGGAGGCCGAGCTGTGGATGTACACAGCTCATTAAAATGAGCAGCGATAATGGGAACAAGCTTGATTATCTTGCTAATGACATGTTGTCTCATAAAGTAACCGGGAAAGCATAGTGTACGGGGATTAACTATAGCCTACTGCACAGCAGCACAATGTAGCCCAAAAATATTTCAACGTAATTTCTGCACCATTATGTCCAGTAATGTAATATATGTTTGGTAAACAAAAGCCAGAGTCAGAGTTTGGAAAAAAGGAAATTAAAGGAGAATTCCGGTCATTTCTAAATAACGCTCTACAGCTCTAGGTCCCCAAGTGTGACAATAGGAAAAAATCTGAGAAAAATCTGTGCAGCCCGGACCTAGCTCTCCTCCTGCTAGCTGCGCTGTACTGCAGTTAAACAGTGAAGTAATGGGGGCAGTTCTTCTAATCGTGACTTTGGCCTCTATATAATGCTCAAAATATCACTACACGTTTGCAACTTCCACCAGTTCCATACCACACAACACTGAGTGTGAATAACACCATTAATATGAGAGAGCAGTGCTACATGTGTGTTTTTATCATGTACCTCAGTTTACTCTAGCTTCCAGGGTAGACCTTACTAGTCGACTGTCGAGCTCGGGACTGTTTCCATATCAACAAAGACAAAAACATGAGGAAAACATGGATTTAGGAGGAAAAAAATGATAGTGGATGGGAAAAAAGCATCAATATGAATATAACAGTTTTTTTTTGTAGCACAGCTAGCAGGAGGAGAGCTAGGTACGGCCGGGCTGCACAGATTTTTTCCTATGGTTGCACTTGGGGACATAAAGCTGTAGAGCGTTACTCAGAAAATGACCGGAATTCTCCTTTAAGCCATGAAAACAACCTGCAGTTCCTCTGCTGACCACTAAAGTGTGTCTGAATTTTTATATTAATCACTTGTTTAAGCCATCTAACATCATCCAATGTCCATCTAACCCACCCTACAAAAAAACAAGCAATGATGATGCTAACAGACTAATGTTAATAGTGTTTACCATGGTAACCAACTTAATTTAGTTCATCAGCATGCTAACATTTGCTAATCTGCACAAACGCTTAGCTACTCTACAGTAGGCTATTGGATAAATCAGAATTTCCACACAATGATGGAGCTTGATAGAAAAAATAAACTTTTCTATTACAATTCAAGTCATTTTTTATTTATATTCATATATTCACAACAGAAGTTATCTCGAGGCATGTCTCAAATAGAGCAGGTCTAGACCTTCTCTTCATTATAGTATTTGCAGAGACCCAACAATTCCCCATCAAGAGCAGCTCTCAGCCACAGGGGCAGAGGCTGAATCCTTGAACAGAACCAAACTCGACTGGACGTCGACACCAGAAACTTTAACTTCCTGACAATCCATCCAATAGTTGTTGAGATATTTCACTTAAAAACAAAAATGTCAAACATGCTGATGGTGCTAAAGGACGAAAGTCTGAGCGATTAATCCTCTTGAGACCATGAACGTCTCCACAGAGTTTTACAGTGATCCATCGTCCATCCATCCGTCCGACAGCTGCTGACACAGCAGCACGATGTCATGTTTACTTGTGCTGACTGAGAGAGAGAAACATATTTTTTGTTGTGTTTTGACCAACACTGACAAGGCTCCGTCTCCTGAAACCTTTAAGCTAATTGTTGAACTTCTCTCTGGCCTGCACACGGCGCAGTAACAGGTTTGTGCAGCAGGTTCCTGTTGGAGGAAGCACAATACACGTCTATTGAGCGCGAGGCTGCACAGGGCCGGTGGCTGTCTGCCCGGGAGCAGGATGTTTTTGTGTGTGCGTGCACCCATTTGCTCTTTTCCCTCACACAGAACCTCTATTGTGATGTTCCTGGCACTCTGCGCTAACATTTGACTGGAGGCCTCTGCCAGCAAACCCCCCCTATCCCCTGCTCCCCCCTCCTATACCCGCCGCTGACCCCTCGCTTGGGATTTTAAGAAGAAAGACAGGTGAAGAATCACATCCTGAATTTTTTTTTTCTTCCCCAAGAGTTTAAATCAGAGTGTCATCCTGGGAAAAAAGGAAAGTATCAAATAAAATGTTTAATAAATAAATAAATAAATGTATCTTAAATCAGATATTTCTTTCCCCCTTGCACTATTTGCAACGGTTTACAAGCGACATCACTCGCTGGTCATTTCCGATGCGATTATGTGGCGCCTTATCTGAAAGTCTCCAGGTGTCTCTTTAAATATCAGATGCTTTTGAAGTGCTGCAGCAGCAGCAGCAGCAGCAGCAGCAGAAGGTCTCATTATCATCATCACATCTCTGCTGCGATAGAGCCGTTGACATTTGGGATGTTTCACCCATCAGACTTTTATTTATTTATTTATTTATTCTTTTTGGGATGGCTCAGAGCTGTGAGATCGAGTGTCAACCCAGGTGACTGCCTTAAACTCACCCGTCTCCTGCCCCACGCCGGAGCCAAAGCCAAAGCCAAAGCCGGAGCCCTCCTCACCTGTCAGTCATCCTGCTCCCCGCTGAGTGACAGTCCTGTCAGCTAGTGGGGAGAAAGAGAGAGTTGGGGGGGAGACTGTGGGGGTCCAGTCACATCTGTTGTTCTACAGGCAGCCTGTGTTCAGCCCCAGGGATCTCATTATAACCCAGCCTGTCGAGAGGATCGCTCATGAAGCACTCAGCCTCACAATGATACCGACAGCCCCAACAAGACAGCAAGCTTGCAGACAAACACACGGGCATATGTTGATCATGTTCACTCAACACTGACATGCAAGTTTAACCAACCAGCC
The DNA here is from genome assembly GCF_045865225.1 of Trachurus japonicus. Classification (NCBI taxonomy): domain Eukaryota; kingdom Metazoa; phylum Chordata; class Actinopteri; order Carangiformes; family Carangidae; genus Trachurus; species Trachurus japonicus. Next base: position 6,526,897 of record NC_140914.1, on the reverse strand, counting down.
TATAGTCTTATACATATATATAGTATATATACACACACACATAAAAGAGAAATCTGGATGACGATGCAGAGGAAAAACTAGGCATGCCATGCAAAAAACAATAAGTGACACCACTCAGTATTCACTGCTTGTGTTCTGCTGCAGCTGTCGATCTGGGATTAAACTTTGCCTGCAAACAGACAGACACTAAAGGTGAGCAAAAAAATAAATAAAAAAATAAAAAAGCAACCTTCAAAGTCAGAGAGGAGGCAGCAGCAGCAGCAGCAGGCTGCCCACTCTGCCTCAGTGTCGCTGCTCCATGAAACAAAGTGGGCTGATTCGTGTCACTTTACTAATTCTCAGGGGCGCGACGAGCACGGTGCTCCATGCAAATGGTGTGGTTTGTTTGAGAGCGAGGGAGGGAGGTGGGAGGTTGAGAGAGGGTGAGAGAGAGAGAGAGATGAAGAGTGGTAAAGGGAGGAGTGAAAGGAAGCATGGGTACAGAAGAAGAAAAGAAGCAGCAGTGTGCATGCTGGGATATGTATGTTGATGTAGCCTAAGTCATAGTCTCTCTGTGAGGGGGCAGGCTGCCCATTGACTCCCCACTGGACAGTGCATGTTTGTATCCACACACACACACACACACACACACACACACACCCACACCATGCAAACACACTGTCCCGTCTGCAGCTGTGTCCTTTATTCAAACTACTGGCTCTGTGGTGCTTTGTTTCTCTTTAACACAATGACAGTAATAAATCTAATCCTGATGAGCAACAGTTTAGGTTTAATTTGTGTTGCTTATGCGAAAAAAAACGCTACAGTCACCATAGTTACAGCTCAAAACACCTGAACATGGCGCCAGCAGCAGCAGCAGCAGCAGAAGGATTTTTACTATAAGGTGAGACAGGGCAAGAAATACGAGCCATGACACGATTGGACAGCTTGTAAACAATTTGACATTGTGTCCTGATTATCTCACACTTAGAGAGTCACCTTTGTCTTTTCTCTCAGTAATAACCCTTCGCTGCGTAACCACAACAACAACAGGTCGTGAAATGCAACATGAGTGTACTTGCTACGTGGCGACTTGTTTTAATGTGTTGTCTGTTTCCTTGTCATTATTGATAACTTAAATGCTCAGTGAGGCTGGAAGCTACGGAAGCCCCGAGCAGCCAAATGTTTGTGTATTTACAGTATTTCCTCCATTTTCCAGAGGTAAAGACATAATCAACTGGAGATCTCGTTTTTTAAAAACAGTCCATGCTGTTCAGTGAAGGAAACATCAATAAATGCAGCAGTGTCAATATTGACCGGTGCATCAAATGACTTCTGGCACAGACTGAAACAGCTTCATAAATAATGTACACCTAAGTGTGCATCGTCTAAGAAGAGGTCAAGGGGGGCGGTTTCAGGTTTGTCAGCGTCTCCATGGATACTGGATGATGACTGAGAGATGTCGATCAGCACAGCACCACCTACTATGTGAGAGGAAACACAAAATTCCTAAATCATCTCAGGAAATGACCTGATACTCTTAGGACACATGGAGTATATTTATTTATAGAAAGAATAGAAGAATATATCTAATATAATATATTTTATCTACAACAAAATGCCTTCTATGAATTCTGATTCCCTCTTTATTCACCGCTCGACCTCTCGTGTCGATTAAATAATTCAACTCTCTCCTCGCTCTCAGTGAACACCACCGACCCGTTGCTCCCATGTGTCTGTTTTGTTAGGACTCTGCACGCATCACTGGGAAAAAAAGTATAAGTCTGTGTTTTATTGCGTCTGAGATTTTCAATCTAGTTGGTGGGTCAAGATCAGGAGTGGACATTAAAATTCATAAAGGGAGGGAGGGGAAGGGAAGGGAGTGCTTTAAAACCAAAAAGGCATGTCAGGAGAGCAGCGAAGAGACGAGACGATAAACAGCCGAAGCCTCAGGTCGACATGCACAAGACAACACGACCTCAGGCCAACACAAGGCCGCCGCCGCCGCCGCCGCCGCCGCCGCCGCCGCCGCCGCCATCTCCACGGCCGGTTCTTCCCTGACCTCAGAGAAAACTCAGAGACATTTTGCATTTAGAAAGATTCAGGCATATTCAGGACAACACTGAGGCTGGTAACACCATAAGCCTGGTTTGGATAACACGTTCTGCTCCAGCTGCAGCAGATTAACCTGCTCGTCCAGTTGGAGAGGAGGAGAAACTTAAAAGGGGGCTAAGAACTACTTTTTAATCCGGAAATTTAAAATCTTAATAGTGTACAAGCTGAAACTGTCCTTGATCTGATGCATGGCTGCGAGGCAAGCTCCACCGCACTCCCTATTTATGATATAATCTCTTGCCAACGGCTACACACCAGCTTAGACAATCCCTTTTAACCAGCGTCTTATCCAGCCTCTTGTCCACCCTGCAAAAAGTCATTTAAATGCTCCCTTACTCCTCTCAGCAGAAATGTGCAGCTTTTTATTTTGTGGCTTATCATTTTTCTTAAGGGACAATAATATTACTTCCATAATAGGAACACTCTATATATACACACACACAGCACTGTGGGAGTGTGTGTGTGTGAATGCAGAATGCAGAGCGTCCGTCTGGACAAATAAATGGATTAAGATGAAACTTTAATGATGACGCCTGTGAGAAAACAGAGGTGAGACGAGTCTCAACAACACTGTGGAAATATTGAATATATATAAATGTGAAGAAAATTGGACTGAAACTTTAAAAAAGCGATATCACCGAGTCTGTTTTTCATATTTTCACCACTTTATCTCACAACCAAACAGCCCTGTTTCCTACGGTGGCCTCAACACACTGACAGACACATGCAAAAACTGTAATTTCAGAAAACAGTTTTGTCAATATGTCACTTTTCTATGTCTGTACAAACTCTTCCATTGTGCTGTGAGTTTTTGCAGTGCCTGCGTTCTCAAAATTGATCAAGTAGTTTTCTATTTTTGTAGCACATTTGTGGTTTTTGCAAGTTGTGTATACTCTCAGGGCCAATACCTTCCTCTGAAACTATACTTTGGCAGCTGCTATAATACGTGATGCTGCATTCAAGACAACTTGAAAACTGTGCTCCAAGTTGTGATGATTGAATTGAACAGCGTCAAACTCACCGTCAGTGACAGCAACAAAACATGGCAGCCTTCACCATTAGTGGTGAGAATGGAGGAATTTTAACAAAAGTTATTTGTCGATGTTTTCACGCATCTTCATCTGCTTCTAAAATATGCATAAAGCATAAACTTATTTCGGGCGTCCATGTTTTCTCTCCTCTGAGTTAAACCTGTAGCGTGAACGCTATGATGTCAGAAAGTTTCTGAGTTCTGACTTCTCGGTTACTTCCAAGTTGTTTTGAACGCAGCATAAATGTACAAGTGCAGCTATGTTTAGCTCTTCCTGATTTGAACAGTTAACGCTCTACTGTAGTGAGACACTATAGTATCTATAATAAATTATTATAGATACTATAGTGTCTCACTACAGTAGAGTTATTATTATTAATAATATTCAAAATTAAGCAAAACACTGAAACTGATGTCAGTTGATTTTTCTGTTGGGCACTTTAATTTTTTTTATTTTAAAGAAGCTAAAACATGTTTTTGTGTTTGTCCTCGTCCACTGATCCCCAACACACTTCTATAAGAACCACAACACGACCCCACGCCAAATAACCAAACTATCCCTTGATAGATGTAAATGAATGCATTAAATAAACAGAGTTTATGGACAAAAGGAGCAAAACTGTATGTTTTTAAAAAGATCTGTGTTTCTTAATTCACAATCATTTGACTGATATGTATATATATGTATGTATTCACACAATGATTTATATGTACGTAAATATGAGCCCACGCACATCAACACATGTATTCAAATTAAAGATGTAGATACGTACATGCCGTCTATATTTGGATACGCGTGCTGCTGGGTGTTCACTTTATGTAAATCTGACTCCTCCATCTGTGTGGAGTTTTTTTTAATAAACTGTGTCAGAGTAGCTATGTGCGTGTGTGTGTAGGTGTGTGTGTGTGTGTGTGTGAGAGAGAGTTTGTCATTATCTCACGAACAACTGTGGCAGAAGAGGACGACATAGCGACATATATAACATCAAGCCTATATACAGTGATGCAGTGTTGTTTATGCACTGATCAGTCGAATATACAGTCCAGGCACGAACAGTATACTCAGTGAAGAGTGTGGAAATGGTGCACAGAGACAGTTCTCATTTTCTTTAAATAAGATCCCCCCTCCTGTTGCAGATATACTGTACAAAGACAGTGGTGCTGCTGCTGCAGAGTCGACTGTGAAATGCCTGATCAGTCCGATTCATATTCACTTTCAAATCTGAACATTTTTCAAATAAAAAAATGAAAACGTAAAAAGAGAGGCAGGAGGCCTCGCAGGAAAAAAATATCCTACTCACTGCACAAAAACAAGCCATTCGATTGAAAAGTTCTGCTGCATTCAAATCCTAAAATAAAGCTTTACCCTTCTCTCACAATCTGCTTTTGAAAGTTTTAATGGCTCATGAATCGATCCCTCCTGAATGTTTTTGCAACAAACTGAGCAGCATAGAAGGATTAAAAATAAAAAAAAAAGTCCAAGAAATAAAAAAAAACCTTGGTCCTTTCAGAGCCGCATGAGGCAGCAGGACCGCAGAGAAATTACCTTTATTAAGTCTACAACGACCCTATTGATTTCCTGTTGTGTGTCTGCCATAATAATGAAGACGGCGGATGTCAGCGGGGCCACGGCGTAATCAGTGTGTGCTCCCACAGCCTTCCTCTGAGTGATGAAGAGGAGAGAGGCCGAGCGGTAACATGTAGCCGCCGCAAGATTACAGCTGATTTGACCACTTAGAGAAGCAAATGGGTTTTTAATGTGGAAATACAGATCAAGTTGTCGTCAGGCTTTAAAGTGCACGTAGGCTACACACACTTTTGTGGGTTAGTGCTGCTGTTCAAGCTTAAAGGCTTAATCCTCATTTTGTTTTAGCAGTCGCATATTTAGCTTCTTTATTGATTCAGGCCCTTTCTGTTTTATTCCTTTCGATTTAAAGAGGCTGTTTATGTTTTCTCTGGAGGTGATGGTGGTGGTTGTTGCTGCTTGACAAGGACTTTGGCCCTTGTGGTCAGGGCTCTGAATTAACACCCAACAACCCACCAAATGTAGGTTAAAATTCACTTTGGCGGGTAGGCTATCAATAAAAACTTGATGAATAAGGTTCTGTATAGCCAGTTCAGAGCCATCTCCCTCTAGCTCTGTTCCCCATTCACTACATTTCCCATTGGCTGTTGACTTAATTCATGCTGTGTCGCGCGGCATTTGTCTGGGTAGACGAGGAGTAGCTACTACTGTGAAAAGACGGGCCAAGTGGAACAAATTTAAAAGAAAAGAAGAACTTAAAACGTGGCGATGGTTGGGACAGACACTCATAATCTATCTGCCTAACCCTAACCAAACGGGAACTATTCTGAATGGCTGGGTAACTTCAGAAACTTACCAGCCAACTTTTTTGATCACGAGATCAAAAAAGTTATTTTTTAGAGCCCTGATTGTGGTGTTTACATGACAAAAGATCAGGTTATGCTAACCTCAGTAGAAGAAAAGACGGAATAGAGACAAGAGCTAACATTCGTGTAGCCTCATCTGTGGAGAGAGGAATAAAGTTTGATGTAGTTTCTTCCAGAAAACAGCTGCCAATGCTAATAGCCTACTAATTATGTATGCAAATTCTAATTATGTCGCCTCAGCAAAGAGTCAAGTGTGTGCAACACAACACTAACAGATTCAATGTTCGTATATTTTTTGTTTCTATAACTTACATTCATGGTCATTTAGCTAATGTTATGCTAAGCTAGTTTTATCATTTGTGATCTAAGGAACCTTGGAATTGCATTTGAGCTCTTTGCAGATGGTGTGGTTTGAACGTGACCTCCAGTGTTCACTTCATTAGGATGGTTTCCAAGTAGCCAGGATGAGAGTCAGCACCTCCACGTCTGAGGCCGTGGCCCCGCCCCCCTGCTGGTCGGGCTGAGGTCAGGCTTAGCTTGGCCTTAGAGATAAGGTCAAGAGTTTGTGAGCTGCTCCATCACATCTAAAAGGAGCCGGATGAGGTGGTGTCTGAGGAAGACCCCTCCTAAATGACTTCCTGTGGAGGTTTTCCAGGCCTTGAGGGATTTCTGGAACTTCCTGTTTATCCTGCTGCCACGATGACCCCAAACAGAGGAGAAATGAATGAATGAATGGATGGATGGATTTGTGGATATTTCGTCAAGTCATCCTTCTCATCCATTGAAAGTAAATGACAGAAGTACATTCTCATGCAAGGCATCATGGGAGCTTGGACTGATGTGGATATTTTCTGTCTGAGACCATAAAGGCCTCTGATAAAATGTGATGTGGAGAGAAAAGGAGTCATGAGATTGACTTCAACAATCCCTCCTGAGTCTTTCTCTCTCTCTTTCTCACACTCACATACACACACACCGTATACACACACACCGTATACTGCACACACACACCGCACACACACACTCAGAGGTGCAGACGCCGATACATCCCCACACAATCCCAAACTGTGGACTCTGTGATTTGATTCCTTACACATTCATATCGAGAGCCATTTCTATGTAAATGCGCGGCTCTTCTGCATCCCTTGACATTGTCATTCACTGCTCCGGCAACACGAGCCACAGGACACACTGTGAAGCAGCCGAGGAGACTTTGATCCTGCTGAATACAAATGATGACACGGCTCAACAAAGACGCCTTTCACACGGACCAGCGCTGTCATGCTAGGACGTTGCCTTGAAGGCACGTGGTGGTTGGATTAGCTGCACTCGAAACCTGCTGCACCACGATGAGATGCTCAACCATGCAGAGGTATAAGCTACACAGAGGATACCGCTGCAATGTTTGAGTCCAATAAAGTTCAATGACAGTTAACAATCCAAATATATTTTTGGTATTAGACAATAATTTAACCAGTTTCAGCTTCTCAAATGTGAATATCTGCTGCTTTTCGCTTTTTAAAATCACAGTAGATTTAATATATTTTGCTTTTGATCAGATGAAATGAGCAATTTGCAAATAACCTTGTTGTCTGGGGAAATTATGAAAGCTGTTTTTTATACGGTGGCCATGGGAGCTCAATACACTGCAACCGTGGAAAACACACGCAAAGACAGAAATGCTACTAAATTCAGAAAGCAACTGAGAAAACACACTTAACAACACAAACAGAAGTGACATGCAAAAAGTGGCGGTCCTGCTTAAGCTAATGCTAAACAGTAGATATTACTTATTGCACTGATGCAATAATATCAGAATCATGTGATATTGATGTTATAATAATGAACTCTTTTTTTCAAACCCCCCCAGAAACACTTCCTGTTGTGTGGTGAGTTTGCATTTTATAGGCTATGTGTAGTCAAACTGATTAAGCTAATTCCTGAATTTGTTGCATGTTTGTGTCTTTGCATGTTTTAACTTGTCTTGTTTTGAGCTGTCAGGGCCACGGTAGTTTTCTACACTATATGGCAAAACGATTTTTTTAGTATGTGAGCATTAGATTAGATTAGATAGGACATATGATACACAAGAATATGAATAACATACACATAATATAAATAATAACACCCAATAAGTAAAATATCTATGCATATATACATGATCAGCATGAGTTAATGTGTAATAAATAAATATTAAATAACACCACAATGCTGGAATGTGCATGATGGGCGTGGAGAGAATCATGAGCTGCAGCTCTGCTCTCTACCACTTTATTCAATAACAAGATACAAGAGAGCTGAAATAAATAAAGAAAAGAGCGGAGAAAGTTCTCGTCCATCATGTTTAAAGTTAATAGACAGCAGTGCACTCGCTGCTTCTGTCTCTGAGTTCCTTGAGGATAAGGGATGAGAAGAAGAGGCGCAGCCAGTCAGACATATGGAGGGAGGCCTGTTGGACACAGCGAGTTGGAGGTTCAGAGAGGAACGATATTTATTCACAGAGATGTTGGCTCCGTGTGACTTATTGCTCCTCTAAAGCCTTTTTATGAAGTGAGAAATCTTCATGTCTTCCACCTTGATGTGCAGAGTGCCGGCTCTCTGGGAGATGATGGACAGTCGGTCTGTGAACTACAGGCAGTCCTGTCTGTTCTGTCTCAGCGTCTCAGTTTTGCTATTCGTCTCTTCGGCTGTCTGGTCTCTGTAAGAGAGAGAGAGAGGGGGGGAAGCAAGATTGCCTTTCATTGTTGCTTCCCCGGCCTCATCTCTCTTCCAGCTGAGCATGCACTACATTTTTTTTTTTTTTTTTTTGGAGGGGGGTTGTTCTGTTCTTCCAGTGTTCTGGGATTGAACGTCTAGAAATTATGTATATGCACCTGCTTTGAACCTGTGCACCTTCACTTCAGCCCAATGGAGTGTGAGCGACTTAAAGGGATAGTTCAACATTTTGGCAAATTGGCCCATTGCCATAATCCCTATAGTCATAGCAGTAGGTTCGTCACCTTTAATTGTCGGTGCAAGCTACTTTTAGAACGGCAGAGCAGAGCCGCAAGCTGCTCAGAGCTTATGGCTAATGGGATTTCTTGGTTTCCCTCATCATATTCATCAAATACACAATCCAACAACTCCAAAACACTCTCGTGGACAAGTTGTGACCTGTACATTCACCACACTATGAGATAATAACCAAACGTTACGAGACAGAGTTGTTTTAGAGGTAAATTCATGCAAAACCACTGATGTGCGTTGCCTTCAGGGGCAGTTTTTCAGCAAGCAGTCTCTGTATATACCTCTAAAACAACTCCGTCTGGTGTTCTGTTATTATCTCATAGTGTGGTGAATGTGCAGGTCACAACTTGTCCACCAGAGCGTTTTGGAGTTGTTGGATTGTGTATTTGATGAGTTTGATGAGGGAAACCAAGAAATCCCATGAGCCTCCGTAGCGTAGCTCTGAGCAGCTCGTGGCTCTGCTCCGCCGTTCTAAAAATAGCTTGCACCGACAATTAAAGGTAACGAACCTACTGCTATGACTATAGGGATTATGGCAATGGGTCAATTTGCCAAAATGTTTAACTATCCCTTTAATGCTGCTGAGGTTGTGGCAGGTGGTCGCTCTGCTACTGTTTAGACACTGCAGAAATATAAAATGATTAACACGTTTATAGTTAAACTGAGTTCAGGTAAATGAGCAGCAACACTGCAGAAAACTGCAGAGAGAGAGAGAGCTGCTCCAGGCTCCGGTGAGATGATTAAATAAAAATGCAGGAAGAGCAATAAATATTTATGAATATAAATTTAATTGCTTATGACTTTAATTTACACTGCAAAAGAGTTTATAATAGTTTTACAACTGGAGAGAAAGTGACAGTGGTTTTATCTTTGGTCACTGAATATCTACAGGGCATGTGAAGACATTTACTGTTCATTATTGGGTTGAAATGAAACTTTTTACAGGTTTGTTGATATAAAGATTGTTTGAGGTGTTCAGTTCTATGTTATTTATAATATTTTATAAACTAAATGACAGATTTGAAAGTTCTTAATAGGTAAATGGTGAATGGAAATCATTTTTGAAGCTGGATCCAGATGGATCCTGATGTAGTTTACAGTTGCAATGCAACAGAGTGTGGGATTCCTGAAGAGTTCACCTCATGAATCTGCTCTCAGATCAGAGATAAATAAATATCACGGCTGCTTCTCACCGGCCGAGTCCGTCTTCCTTAATCACCAACAACACCGAACCAATGTATCCCTCCTCCTCCTCCTCCTCCTCCTCCTCTCCACTTCATGGCCCGGCCCACCCCTCGCTCTCAGACAGAGAAACTCATTATAGCTAAGGATTAGATCGATCAGTATGAGGTGGGTGGGGGAGGAAGGAGAGGGAGGGAGGGAGTGGTGGTGGAGGAGGAGATGCCCAGTGGAGAGGCAGCGTGCCTGGGCCAAGCAATTTATGCCAACAATGGAGCTCATCTCTGCATATCCTGACTGCTTCACGGAGGAAAACACTCAGCATCAAAACACTGGACACACACACACACACACACACACACACACACACACACACACACACACACACACACACACACACAGAGAGAGAGAGAGAGAGTTGTGTGACTATAGGAGGAGACTTATTAGCACAAAATGCACCTACAGAAATAAACAGTATCCAAGATGTGACACTTCTTTGTCAACCATGGGTCAATAATTAAGCAGAAAAACCTTTCTTGTTAGAAAATAGTTCCTTATTACACACACACATACACACTCATACACACACAAGCAGCATTGTCACATTCAGAGATGTCTGCTGCACAAATAATAAAAAAAAAGGTCCTGATAATGAAGCATTTCCCTCACTCACACACACACACACACACACACACACACACGGATGGCATTTTTAGTCTCAAGGCCGAAGTGTTCTCCTCTAAGTGGGTTCGCCTCCACAGGAAAAGACAGAGCCTCCTGCCATCGCCCTGGAAACCGGTGAGAGAGTAAACACAAGTGGGATTGGGTTGTCTTCACTGTGGCCTCATCTCACTCCTCGGCCTATCTTTATTTCCCAGAGGGGTTATATTGGCTTCAGTACCTGCTTCACCCTGACTCAGGAATCCTCAGCTCCGCAAGGTGTGTGTGTGTGTGTGTGTGTGCAAGAAGCTGTGTGTATACCTGTATGCCTAATGTGTGTGTGTTAGTGTGTGTGTGTGTGTGTGTGGGGCGGTTAATAACGGATTAAGCATCAAAGCAGCGAGCATAGGAGCAGCCAAGCTTTCCATAAATTAACTTCACCTTTTGTCTCTATTTCTTCCTTATTATTATTTTGGGGTGGAAATCCATGCAAATGAGGACGCGTCTAATCCCGTCTCCCGCATGGTCCAGGACGATAATGACGCCTTTTGTTGTTTACAGTAAAAAAAAAAAAAAAAGAAAAGAAAAGAAAAAAGGAGTCATCACGAGGCGAAGGTGGAGGAGTGGGCACCTGTAGTCAACTGACCTCAGTTCAGCCCCAAAAACAGTTCAACAAAGTGTGTCTGAGGGTCCAGAAAAGGCAATAAAGAAAGAAAAATCTGTCATTTTAAAGGTATATTCTTTGACAAACAGGAAGTGGTAAAGACAAACTCTATGTACTTTAAAGGTATTCAGAAAAGAAAATTGAATTTGATTCCACTATAATTAGTAATCACTCATCTATCAGACGATGTAGCCCAAACTTTGTTTTCTACTTTCTATTTTCGAGTAAATCCGGGATGAAAGTGTGGTAGTTTTTTTCCGCATTGGATAATGCAGGCGCACAAATAATGCGTCACGTTGCTCACGATTCATCGGCCACTGATATTGGATCCGTCATCTGTCAATCAAACGTCTGAAAAAAGCGAGGAGACTCGTCCACCACCACCGACACAAACTCTCCTCCGTCCCTCCTCCACTCTCCTCCTCCAGATCCCTGCGCTCCATCACTTAGCCTCACTAGCTAAGTTAGCAAGCTATAACGTAGCAAGCCTACTAGCTAACAGTTAGCTACGTTAGCTAAACACACTCACACACACATACACACACCGAGCTCGGTCTCGCCCCAAACATTGAATATCACGCCTGCTCGGTAACGACCAATCAAATTTGTTTTCCCTACTCGGGTAAACTCATGCGGCAACTCGTGACAACTCGTAGAAAGAGGCGCGACAAACAGGACAAACGGCACACCTTTGAAGTGTTTGGTAGGAAACAAGGGTTGTTATCAGAAGCGGAGCTCTTATCTCCATCATCATCATCATCATCATCATCATCATCATCATCATCATCATCATCATCATCGTCGTCTGTACATAAAGGGGCTTTGCTTTTGAAATCAACACAAACTGTGTAGGAACCTAATTAGGCTCCATTAAGGATGCTAATTACATAGCCGGAAAATGGCCAACAAACAAGACAACCAAGTGCAGATCCCAGCCCCCCCCTCCCCCCCATATACCCCCCTCTCCCTCCCCCAAAAAAGAGGCTGAGACTGGGAACGGCGTGCCTGTAATCCTTTTCACCACATGGATGCTGTCCTTGGCCTGAGAAAGAGCAGCATCCCGCAGGCAAAAACATGTTCTCATCTGCACAGAGGAGATAACCACACCACACCCAGGCTCCTCTCCTACACACACACACACACACACACACACACACACACACACACACATATATATATATATATATATACCCCCCCTTCCCGCGCCACCAACCTGCCTCTACACACCATCCATCCTCCTGGCCCTCTAAGTTTTCTCTCTTATGGCTGTCCATCACACACACACACAGACTATCTCTCTCTTTCACACACACACACACACACACACACACACACACACACACACTCAAAGAGAAGCACGATGCCGCTGCAAACTCGCTGCAAAAGACAACGAGGAGGGGAGAAGAAAGGCTGGAGTTAAAATGAGTTTGGACAGCAAAGCTTTTTTTCTTTTTTCTTCCTCCTGCTCTGGTGTTGGCGCTTCTCTGTGCATCTCTGCTGATTCAGTCACTTTGAAGTGTACAGCCTTTGATTTGGACAAAGATTAGGGAATTTGATCCCCCCCTGCTCTAAAGAAGCTGGCACACAGGGGTTGTTTTCACGGCCATAAAAAAAAGAAAGAAAAACACACACACACACACACACACAGAAAAGAAAAAAAAAACATTCTGTCTACAAATCAATGGCTGATTCCAGATGGGACCTTCGCAGCTGGGAGTGAAGTGCATCATCTTCTGCCTGCAAAGTGTTTATCAGGCGACCCACTGGCCAGAGAGATTATTACATTGACTCCACACGCTCACAGACTGAGAGGAGTTTGGCAAAGCCGCTCCAGCGTCCAGCGGGTGACAACAGGTGGACGGAGAGCTGCCGCCGTCCTGCTGGATGATGATGACACACCAGAAGCAATCTGAGCCAAGAGCCCTCACCTCTGCAGACAACAGGGGACACCGCCGCCGTCATCATCATCATCTCTGTGCTGCCTTCACAGAAAATAAAGCTGGAGAAGCACAAGAGCTCTGCGACCACTTAAAAAGCATAATATTAGGATTGCTCAGATCGAGTCTCGGCGCTCTGATAGATCAGAGGTTCGGCTCACACTCAAATCACACACAAACCCCCGTTCCTCCTCTCGCTTTGATTTGACTGTCACTGCAATTTGAAACTCGATGTTTAATAAGAAGATGCATGACTTTGTTAGAAGAAGACAAGTTGCTTTAAAGGTACAATATGTAAGAAATCTAAAGCAACTGGCCGTTAAATCCTCCTAATATGTCACAGAGACTCAGGAATAATGTTCATATAACATGATGAACTCACCAACAACAATAGTACAGCCAGAGTATTCGTATTAAAAATCTTTTTTTGCAGACTGCAAATCATGTTTATGTTTTGAATTAACGTGTTGACATGTTGCGCCACCTAGCCCTCTCTCCCAGTCACGGCGGAGTCAGTGGCATTTCAGCCTCCGGTCTGCTTCCACTGAGCTGCCGCTCGGCTGGGAGAAAAAACACCAGATCACTGTGTTTTGAATTTGACTGCAGTAACTGTTTTTGGCCACATTCTTACATATGGCACCTTTAAGAGGAAAAAAAAAAATCTGAATTCAGAAACCTCCAGGGCTGAGAAACAAAGCCGACATGGAGGTTACAAAAGTTCCTGCAGTTCCTCTCCTGACCACTAGAGTGAGTCAGTCCCCACACGGTTTGATCATAGACTGTAAAAAGAATGGACGTAGCATCCGTGATGTCACTCATTGGTTTTGGGGAGTCGTTTTTGTGACTCAAATATGGCGGCCTGAACAGCGCCATGTTGGATTGGCCGGCCGAGAACCCGCCCACTGGCCTCGAAGCAGCTGTCCACGGAGCTGCTCGGACCTGTCACTCAACGTTTCTGCGCCCTAATTGGCCAGAGTTTTAACCTAATAACAGTAAAACGGTAGAGTTAAAAAAAAATTCACCCCCCTCAGAGTGTGTGCGGGGGTAGAAACTATAAATTGAGACAAAAAAACGTTCTCACACCAGGCTTTTAACATGTTTATTGAGGATGTAAAATCGGCGATTTTAACATGGGGGTCTATGGGGAATGCTCCCTTCTGACACCAGCCCCCAGAGGAAGCCGAGGGGATTGCAGTTTTTTGAACGCGGAAGTGAGCTTCACTTCTCAGACCGACAACTGCCCCCTTGGGTTTGATGAGCTGGGAACGACATCACATCCGAGTCGACTACATTTAAGTTAAAAGTCGGCAACAACTCTTAGCTGATACCAGGCGATAACAAGGAGGTAGAAGTTGCAAAATACTGTTGGTACAGCAAATTTAACAACACAAAAACAACAATTACTGAACAGTGTAACATTCAACTTTAATTTTCTGTTGATGCATGGAGCATCCATCTTGGATTGTGAGCTCTGAGTTACTTCCAACTTCAGGGGACGTAGGCAAGTGGGAAATCTCCACAGCTAACTTCCTCCTTCATAACAACTGTTTAGATCACTAACCTGTTTCCTTTATGTTAACCCTTTAAAGTCATAGTTAAAACTGAGGGTGTGGCCTATTTGAGTGACATATGTGCATGCGCCATCTCGGCCCCATACATGCCCCATTTTTTGGATTAAACAGGAGTCAAGCTCTGTCAAGATGGCGACTGAGAAGCAGCTTTACCACCGTCTTTCACCTTCATGGCTACGATCATCTTTAATTTCAGTCTATGAGAACAGATCTATTCACCTCTCAGGACGGGCTGGACTATTAGGCTGCTGTTGGCGGTGCTGCAAAGTCAGCAGGTCTGATTTACATCAACATTGTATTTAAAATACTTGAATTCATCAATGTGATGAATTACCTTCATCTTTCAGGTGAGTCAGTTCACAGAGTTAGTCACAAATAGACACTTAAAAGTCTAGATACGTTGCCTCCAGTTACGAGTTTCCACAAGAACTACACCATTATTTATTATTGCGAAATAAAAACATAAAATGTGAAAGAAGATTTTCAGGTCACCTGCAGTAACCCACAGCTCTTAGGGGAAGTTGCTCAAAATCTCTGGTGAAACCTAAAGAAGATTGTTGAATAGATGAGGTCAGAGTTTCTTCACACAAACCAAACAGCACCCTGAGGTAAAGGTCACATCTACGTCCGACTGCACCACAGTTATTAAAAACACTCTGTTGCACTCTTCACCTCAATCAGTGCATATTGTTTGGTCAAAGGGGAATTCATGCGATCGTGTCGTGTGGTTATTGGGACAACACATTCAGTCTCAGGGCTGCTATTAGACACTAAAAGCGATTGATTATAGATGCCGATATTCTGAGATTTTATTTGGCAGCTTCTTCTTTTCAGAGGGAAAAGTGCACGATCCTGTTCAAACCTCCCTCCCTCCCTCTCTCTCTCTCTTTCCCCCATTGCCAACCCAACAGCTGCTTCTCCTTTGGCCAGCCTCCAAATGGATGACTGAGGAGAGTGAATGGGTTTTTAATTTCACTTATCGCCGCTTTCTCTCTGGTTCCCCCCCTCCCTCAACCTGCAGTGCCAACACTGTCAGATAGGAAGAAAACTTGGAGTGGGAGGAAGGGAAATAAACAGCAGTTTGTGAACAGCACGAGAGAGAGAGAGAGAAAAAAAAGAAAAGAAAAAACGATCCGAGCATCAAACCTTCAAATTAAGAGGACATTGATTAGGCATGAGCCGAGGTGTTTGAAGGAGTTTCTTTCTCCATCCTCTTCTCTTTTGTCGGTTAATTAATCATGATGGGTTTTAGTCAAGCACTTCAGAGGAGGCAAGAGGGAGTGAAGCAGTGATATTGTTCTGTTCTCTCCCAGAGCAGAGAGCTCAGGCGTCACTGTCTGTCTTTAAACTCCAGACAGGTGCGTTCGAGCCGCCTGCGGCAAGATGGCTGCTTCCCTACATGAGCAAACAGAAGCCTGCACGGGCCGCCATGAATCCCTCCTCATGGCTCGACCTGCTCCACCTCACATCCTCACCCCCCTTGCCCCCCAATGTCACCTCTCAGTGAGGCGTCGAATGAGGAAGAAGAGACAAAAACCAAAATGCAGATGAAACCTGATGAAGCAGAGTAATTAAAATGAAAAGTTGTAGCTGCAAAGCTTGATAGGCCAGATTCTCTCAGCAGGAGATATGGGTGAAAAGGTCCCACATATCAATTTGTATATATAACACTTCAGATTTCCTTCAGCTGTTGCCAGGGAAACATTTCAATTAAATGTTTTTCCTCAGCCGCTGAGATACTTTGAAACACACCTGATGTCTCACAGAGGACGAGGAGGGTGCAGCGATTAATACAACACGACCATAATATCTAACAACAGGTTACAGCTGAATGCAAATCAGCCTCTGACATTCAGCAGACAGACACTGTAATGTGTAAAGAGTATAAGTACAAAAACTAAAAAACTAAAACTCCTCCAGGATAGTTCCCTTACACCACAGAGACACATTAAAAATGACAGGCGGGGGCTGTGCAACTTATAAACAAGTGGTGGGGGAAAAAAAGACAAAAAAAAAAAAAGACAAACCCGGATGCTTTAAACTGAGTGCCTGCGGCGTGCAGTCGGCGTTTTGACACCCGTCCTAAGTGAGACGGATTACACAGAGCCAGTTTGATTTGAATAACAAGCAATTTACCAGCTCAGATGTGATGCTGCAGAGGTGGAGGTCTCTGGGAGGAGGAGGAGGAGGATGAGGACACCAGCTCCCATCACAGCAGGCGTTGGGACACTTGTCTCTGTGTCGGTTGCTGACCCGGCCCACCTGTGGTCCAGCTGGGGCGGGTGGGGGACAGCAGGACCAGCGTCTCTGACTGAGATCCAAGCTCAGGTCAAGAGTCTCTGAGTCTCTGTGGTGGACTAAAGCAGTAAACTGAGGATAAATAGAGGAATTAACTGGATAACATTGATTATTTTCACATTTAAAACTGATATTTAATCAATAAAACAAAAGTAGGATTTGTTGCTTGTTGTTTTGGAGGGAGCTGTGGGAGCTCAACACAATCACAACACTTTGTTTGGTTTCTTTCTGTTTTCATTCCTGTGCTTTGTCACCACACTGTATCATGTATTATTATTAGTATTATACACTTGTTTCACATTGTTCTGTCTTTATCTGTTTGATAAAGTGGAATTAATCAAGTTCTGTTTGTGTTTTTGAGTTACCTGTTCCTACTTCCTGGTTTGGCCAAAAGAGGTGTGTGTGGGCGGAGCCTGGATTACAGTAATACAGGGGACCAGGAAATGGACCGGACCAAGAACTGTTGGGTGGGGGGTGGGTTGTATTGATTATACTGAATTTGTCTTTGTCTTTGTATTTCTAATATGGACTGATTAGTTTGTATATGCATCCTTTCTCTGTTGTTAGGACATCTGACCTCTTGTAAAAGCTTTTGCTTATTTTCATTCATTTGTATTTCTGAAATGTTTTGGGTGAAACCAAAAGGTTCTGTCACTGCTTGGTCTCAAACACATTTATTTCTGTCTGTTTGGTTTATTAGGCTCCTTTTAAAACACTGTTACCATGGTGTGTTTGTAGTCCAATAAATATCATTCTTTGTTTTCAGGTCAGTGTTGACAAGGACGTCTTCATTTTAGTGAAGCCACCTGGTTAAGGAGAAACAAGCAGCAGTAGGAGCTGAGCTGCAGACAGAGCCTGTGTACAGTGTCACGTCTCAACCTCTTTTTTATACAGTCTATGGTCTCAACATGAGACTGACAGGTGTGGGTCGGTTGTGTGGCTGTGAGCAGGAGGAGTGATGGGACAGAGCAGGCGAGGTCTGCCCTCTTGTGGACATTTATCAACATCACAGTCAACATTTTACACATTAATTAATTTCCTCCAAAGTTGCAACAAGTAAAAAACTTAAACCATCTTCACATCAGTGTCATAATAAACTACAAATAAGTTTTAGGACAAACTTTTGAGAACATAG
This sequence comes from Trachurus japonicus, assembly GCF_045865225.1. Taxonomy (NCBI): domain Eukaryota; kingdom Metazoa; phylum Chordata; class Actinopteri; order Carangiformes; family Carangidae; genus Trachurus; species Trachurus japonicus. The sequence continues at coordinate 6,508,932 of NC_140914.1, read as the reverse complement.
ACTTTATTCATTTCATATAAAAATGACACAAAAACTTAAAAACAAAACAAAACAAACAGACAAACAGTTGAACAGGTGCTTCAGGTAACTTCACAGGGACGTGAGGCAGCCTGCAGCGCAGACGTGATCTCACCAGGGTCTCACACACACACACACACACACACACACCCACACCGTCTTCACGTCACCGCCTCGGTGGCGAGTTCACATCTCCTGCACACACACACACACACACACACACATAGATGGAGAAGGCCGACCTGTAACGGTGAACCACCAGCAGAGGCCGGGGTAAGCCTGGGACAGCTCTCCTCCTCCTCCTCCTCCTCCTCCTGCTGACTGCTTTTCCTCTCTTTCTACATCCACGACTCCTCCTTACACTCCTCCCCTACTTTTCTCCTTCATATGTTTTTTTTTTTTTCAACTTTTTCTTCTTTTTTTTTTTGCCCCAATCTTCATTCTGACCCTTCATGTCCCTGAGCCCTCCTCCTCTGATTGGTTCCAGACGTGCCACTGAGCTCTTCTTGCCGACTCAACATTCCACAGCTGGAGACTGCACACACACATTCAAACACACACACACACACACACTCCTATTTACTCCCTCTCCTCCTACCTTCCCCCTCTATCTTAGTCCAACTCAAGGAGCAAAAAAAAAAAAAGCAGTTTTTTTTTCACAGCCGCTCAGTGAAACACCAAAAGCCTCAGACTGAAACGGCTCCAAAGCATTCCTCTCTGAGCAGCACAGAAATGCACTCAAGAGGCAAGAGAAGAAAAAAAAAAGACAGAAAAATGTTAACAGGCAAATGGTCATAATGTACAAGTGTGAGAAAAAAAAACAAAATAACAAACGACAGGGGGTCTTCTTCTTTTTCTTCTTACGAAAGAGTGAATTCAGTTTTAAAACATTTTTTGGCTCTTGTATATACAACACTGTCGTTCACATGAGGGATGTTTTCCTTAGTGGGGCAACGAGAGGTTCAAGTGTTGGCAATTATCCCATAAAAGTAGGGAACGTTTCCAAATGTCTTTTACCTAGTTGTTCTGGAGTGAAAAAGACATCATGAAAACCTGCGTCATTAAAAAGAAAAGACAGGAATAAGAGAAAATTACCCTGGCGATTAAAAAAGAAAAAGTTAATTGTGGTCCATAAAAATGATGAATCAGACAAATATCAAATTGCAAAAAGAAGACCTTTTTTTTTTTTTTTCTTTTCTCACGGTGCATACAAAGAAAATTACTGTCCTTAAAAAATGCTGAATCAGCTCCAGATGGAGGCACAAGGAGCCAAAAGAAACAAAAGTTAGGAATCACAGAGCAGCAGCTGAATCTTAAGGATAATGACTAAAGGCAAGCGCACGACGGAAGATTGATTTAGAACAAGATAATAGTAGAAAGTGCCAGAACGTACACGGAGCCGTAGAAGCTCATTTGATGACAAACCTCAAGTCCTGCTGTACCATTACAAAAAAAGAAAAAAGACAAAAGACAATGGAGTCTATTTAAAGACCAGCTTTCAACACTAGGTTCTACTTATGTGCACAGTTTTTAGTGTACTGCCCTCAGACGGTTTGAGGTCACTGGTCCCTGTCACCTTCCACACATTTCACATTTGGACCCCCCCTCCCCCCCCGACCTCCCCAAACCCGCCTCCGCTCCGCTCGTCCCACAGCTGGTGCTGACGTGTCAGATCAGACAGGAGGAGAGAGAGGCAGGCTCACAAAAAGCACACATGCATCATCGGTAACAGTTCTCTGCAGCTGCATGGATAATGACAAACAAAAAGTCAACGAGAAGGACACGGACGCAGTAAAAACAAAAACAAAACAAACAACAAAAACACACCTCAAGGTTAATACTGTCATGGCATGGAAAATTACAAACTGAAAAATGAATTTGGTCCTGAAGAAGACTGACTGCGTGTTTAGAGGACAGAGGCAAAATGGGTTTTTGTTTAGCTGAGAGCCAATCTGTGGCTGTGATTGTCCTTTTTTTTCTTGCTTTATAAGTCTTTCAATCAAAATGGGAGCAAGAAAAGAAATATACACCAAGCAAAAAAAAAAAAAATTAACTTTGGCACCAGGGTAGGACAACGAGGAGTCATTTCATAAAACCCATTTTATGCTGAATTTTTCCAGCTGCTATAAAACTAAAACTCCTAGTGGATCCATCTGTGGCCTTCACGGATGCTCTCGCTGTTCATATGGAGTGGTCCGATTTGGTCTGGAGAGAAATTTGTAGAACTGTGAAGTCTTTGTAAAAGGATGATTGAAAAATGTTGAGGGGGTTCAATTTCTAAAGTAAATACAAATACATCTGCTGCGCTCTACACAGCCCTTCAGCATTTTTTTTTGGTTTCAAAAGAAACAAGGAAAAAAAGACAAACACATAAATGCCACAATGTGTTTCTGAGTCAGCACAATGAATTCAGCCTCTCCTGCGTCCGGTCGGGTCCAGTCTTGGGTCTTGGGTCTCGGGTCCGAGCGTCGGCCTGCTACTCAGGCTGCTCGTTCAGCTCCATGTCCGACACCAGGATGTTCTTCTCCGTCTGCTCGGCCAGGCTGGAGTTGGTGCGGCTGTAGCGAGCTCCTTCGTAGGACCCCCGCGCCCCGATGGCTCGCCGGCGGTACAAGTAGATCACGACGACAACCAGGACCACCAGCACCAGGCCCGTCAGTATGACGACGATCAGGGTGGGCAGATGGTCTCCATCCACTGGGGCATAGACAGGAGGTGGAAGTCTGGATTAGCAGCTGAACACAACATGGTTCAGGTACAAACACTGACAGCTGGCGATCATACTTACTTGTTACAGCTGAAGGTTCAGCACCTGCAAATGGAAGAAGGGATTGTAAATTCATTACTTTTATTTGCCTTTAAGTTTAGCTGATACAACCCACTCTAATGCACAGCAGTAAGCCAATATTCATTTTATTCATTGGATTAAATTAGAGCACATTGTATGTAAACTCCTGCAGGATCATCCTCCATATGATGTGAGCAAACCTTGAAAAGGTTATTTAACTTAACTTTATTACAGCCCCTGTACGGAGCTTTTAACTGGATACGCAAAAGTCTCTGATTTCTGCTGATGTGTCTCTGTTACCTACAACAGCAATTTTAAATACCATAGTCCATTAGAGGGGTAGGGTATTATTTTAATGTGCCATATTTATATGTATCTATTGATTTATTGATTATCTCTATTTATTACTTTGTGCACTTTAGTCTGTTTTTATCATGTAGCTACTGTACTGTGTGTATGTTGTGTTTTTATGTCAGTGTGTGAAGCCCACTGAAACAAATCCCAATCAACAATGTTGTTGACATGGCAATAAAGTATTGAAACTTGAAACTTGAAACTTGAAATGAACCCATCAGTATGAAGATAACGCTATTTCTGTCTAATTCTATACCACTGGAAGGGTCGGGTCAGACCACTGACGAAACGATACGAATAGATACATTACGCTGCTAAAAAAAAAAAAAAAGCAAGTCCCGTCTTCTTTCCGACGTTTCCAGAACAAATCTACACGCGCCAGCCAGACAAACGTCTTCATGACAGTGGGAAATGCAGTCTTCATTCCGGCAAAACACCACCGCTTTCGTCCACAGGGGCCGCCAAAATCAACACTAAATGAAAAGTCTGTACAGGGGCTTTAAAATTTTGTCCTAATAACCTGTGTGTGTGTGTGCTTACTGCGTGGCCGCTTGCAGATGACTCCGTGTGTGCGGTTCCTGCAGGAGCCCGGCTTCCACAGGCCGCTGTTGCTCTGGATCCAGAAGCAGGAGTTTGGAGACAGGACAGAGAATGCGAGGTCGTGTGCCTCCCAGTTGGCGTACGACATCTCAGTGTCCTCGCTCCACACCAAAGTTCTACCTGCAGCAGGGACACAACCACACAACACATACTCAGAAGAGTAAACACTATCAAACAGGGTGAGCATTGTATTGGGAAAAGTTGGACCCTCCCTCCCTCGTGGCTAAATGTACAGTAAGTAGCAGTAGCAACTATTGCAGCCTGTTTTATAGACTTTTATAGACCTTAAATCAGGTTGTGTCTTAAGTTCCTGTTTTGCTACACAACCCGTAGCTAACCTGTTTAACTAATGTATTGTTAGCTAAACAGATAATGTTAGCTGGTTTAGCCAAACTTTTAACAAAAGTTTTGCTAACTGAATTTATTTTTATCCTAATTAAATTGTGGTAATTATCTACCAATGAATGCAAATGCTAGTTTCTAACTTTAGCCCTAAGATGTTAACGTTTAGCATACTAACGGGTAGCTAACCTAAGCTAACCAGTGTTTGATAAACTGTAGTTAACTAACTTGTTTGGCTAATGTATGATCAACATTAGATTGTGGTAAGTATTTTGGATGAACCCTAATTTTAGCTAGTTTCCTAAATAAGACCATAAATTACAGTTTGGCTAACTAATGTTAGTTGTAGTGAATTTAACTAACTGAACCTATTTTCTGAATTAGATTGTGTTAAACCTAAGGCAGATGGCCTATGGCTAGTTACGCAAGTCCTCTGTTTTGCTAACCCTCCTCTCGTATGGCATTTGTTTTCAGTGAAGCCGGCGAGAAAGCAATCCATGGAGCGGTGGATAACATTTTATCATGCGTTACGACATAGGCTATATTTGTGTAGTCTTATCTGTTCGGTTACGGGGTGCATAAGTGTCATGGTGCTGCCGAGACGACCGTGCTGGGACACCGGGTCAGAGGCTCAAGGTTTGTTTTCGGCCATTTATTTAACAAATGTATAAATGTAGCATAGTTAAGGTAAAGATCCTGCATACTCTTTAAACTTAATTAATCTAACAGCTAGTTTGAATATAGCTGATCTTTAACAGAATTAATCTTCTTACTTTTGTTGTGACGTTCTGCGGCTAAGCACTGTTTGCTAGTTTGTGACTTTGGCCTAAACTTACAGTTTAGCTAATGAACTGTTAGGTCTTGTTTAGCTAGGTAATGATAGTTCACCTTTTCATTACCAGTCCTGGCTTGGCTTACCAGTACAAAATATATTGAGTAATGTTCGCAAACAGTGGTGCTCTGTCACTGCAGGAGGTTGTAAATACTGATGTTAATACAGAGTTTATCATCTATTGTAGAGTTTTTCTATTATTTAGCCTAGTTGTTCTCTTTAGCTTCCCAGGCATGTTTCAGGGTACGTTGTTCTAATTATCTAATAGTGTGATAATAATGCTGTTTAAATAAATGAACTTACCGCACCTGCCTTATCACATTTAGACATGAGTGAAACAGTCTTAATCAGGTTTTACTCTACTTAATTAATTTTTCATGATCATTCTATAAAAAAAATCATAATCAATCAGGTTAAATATATTAAATTAGGGAAATTATCTGCAAGCAGAGGAAGATAATTTGACTAAAAATAGCTTTAAATTAATAAGCTTGGATTTAAACTTCTGAAAAGTTGAAGGTTAAAAAGTGTGCTGCTGTGGAAAAAATGGGAAAGACTGTGTGTGTGTGTGTGTGTGTGTGGTTGGACCTTTCACACTAATGCCCAGCCAAGCTCCATGTGCCTGCTCTGCATAGCTCTGGATATGTTCCGACACAAATCCGTTCTCCGTCTCATCCAAGATAGAGAGAAGTTCTGCTCCCACTAGAGGAGGGAAAAGAGAGAGAGAGAGAGAGATGGAACAAACCAGAATTGATCATGGAGAGAGAGAGATTCAGTGATGGTGCATGAGGCTCGATGAAACACTTCTAAATTTAGACATATTGATCAATTTGGTCAATCATGTTTGCAGTTACAGAAGGTCAGAAGTGTGTTAATTGGTTTTCAATTGAGTGTCATGAGCTGTTGGGGGGCAGATTGACAGGAGAGCAAGCCCAGTCTGCAGCTATTCCTCCTACCTTTTTTACAGGACATGCGTGCGTCCTGCTGCAGTTTAAGACGTTGTAGGTTGAAGGCGTAGCAGTGGTTTCTGAAAGGCACCCACGCAAACTCTCCCAGAGAGTGGGGGCAGATGCCAGGGTAGCTCCACTGGTGGCTCACAGACTCATCTGGCCAAGGGAGAAACAACGGGAAAGATGAATTAATTAAATAATTAATTGAATTCATTATAAAATGAACCCCCTGGTGCTGTACGTTGCTGCACATATACATAGCCTACCACTAATTTGACAGATGGCCGCATCCAGTTTAGCATCACATGGAGTCATAGTCCACTGCCCAGGAGTTGTCATGTGACCACATCCAGCCATCTGATTGGGCTCCCCATCTTTCCAGTTTGAATATGACACTTCCTCCTCACCCATCCAGGTGAAGCTCCGTCCCTGAAAACATGAAATTAACTATTAATATCCTAACCTACCTAAATTTGCTGCGCAACCAAAAAAAAAAGACATGGAAATCTTCATTTTATGGGGCTTCTAAAGTGAATTGACTCACTCCGTAGTTGTACAGAGCGATCCAGGCCGGCCGGCGCAGGCTGTTGATCAGCAGCGTGAGGTATGCCTGCTGGAAGGGATCCTTCACCGTGGCCAGAGTCCCATTCAGAGATTCACACAGATGCAGAGCACCGGTCCAGTCCAGGCGCTTCTCCACCACCCGGTACGTCACTCCACCGAGCTCCACGGGCTTTGACAGGGTGGGGGGGATCAGGGCGGGTGCTGGGGGTTTGTCTTGAACTGTTGACAACAACAACAATATGTGTCAATGTAACGGAGTTTAAAGATAATTTGATTCCACTTGCCATAAAAACTCACCACACAACACAAAAACTTGTTTTTCCTATGGTAATTAAATGCATCACCCCTGTGGATTAGGGTCGTGCACCCCGGGGGGTAGCAGCAGTCAGACTTTGCTATTTCCCTGGTAGGTGCACAAGCTACAAGCTCCGCTATTGTTTCATACTAATTACTTTAATTTCAATACTAAGGGGTGGTTTAAGTTGTATTTCTTAAGCATATAGCTCCCGAACGGTCGAGCACGTCCTTTTTCATAAAAAGTTGACGGTGTTTTTCTCTTATTTCTGTTTACAAAATGGCTAGGGTTACACGTGTTAGCTAAATTGAGCGTAGCGTTAGTTCTGGCAGGCCACGACGTCAAGCTCTAACTGCATAGCTGTCAAAAGTGGTCCTGACTGAACCTACACTTTCTTTTCATTACATTTTTCAGCCGTGTATGTGTGTGTGTGAGAGAAGAAGAACTGGACTGACTGTAAATGTTGATTCCTCTACCAGGTCAGTCCATCTGTGCATAATAAACGGCGAGATTGCCAACGGTGAAGGTCTGCCTCGTATGTTAAAACTACACAACGCAAGGATGAGTACCAAAACCGCTACATCAACACACTTCTGTTTGTGCTTCAGGTGATAACTTTTAAAATTTTGTGGTTAAGATCGAACATCACACCTTGATGCCTTTGACAGATGAAGCCATTATTCTCCATCTCACAGGCTCGGGAGGCCCACATGCCTGTGTTCTTCAGCGGGTTTCCATGAATCATCACCACACAGTTTCCCTGAAGAGGTGACAGTGACATCATCAGAACAGGAAGAACATGGAAGGATAACATGACAAGAGCTGTGATTGGTGAGTTCGGCGAGTTCCTACCCGTGTTTTGTTGTGGTGTGGTCCGCTGTTATCGAGCGGCTCCCCGGGGCCCCAGTTGGTGTAGCTGAGCAGGCTTGTCTTGGCCCACTGGAAATGACCCTTGGAGTCGGAGGTCAACCCCACCCAAAGGTCAACACTAGCGTTGTTCAGCAGGGTGGTGACAAAGGCTGTGGGGGAAAACGGTGTGCATGTTGGTGACGTGACATAAAGAACAGGTAAGTGCAAATATGAAGTTCTAAACTACCTATTCATTGGTGATAAACAGGAAATCAGTCTAGTCAGTCCCACAAAGACACATAACACAAATTCTAAATATAATAAGACCTAATAATAATCTACATCCAAGTGGAAAAAAGTAACTTGAGAAACTTAAACTGGGTCAACCCTCCACCCACCACCACCACTCCTCTGTCTGTGAGTGTATGCCAGCTGTAATCTGCTGTAATTACCTTGCTCCAGATGATTGGACACCAGTGCCAGTATACCTCCCTCTGTCTCACATTTCAACTTGGATGCAGACCATGTGACCCGGTATGACTGATCACTGAACACCTTGAAACACTGCAGAAACAGCAGCACGGCTCGGGTTAGGTTTGATCGGGTTGAGTTGGGACAGCACAGCAGGAAAAAACATCTTAGGTACTTCCTGTTCTGTTCGCTCACTACCGAACTGGAACAGTGTGTTTATTTATACATTTACTTAAACAACTAACTTGGCAAATACACAGGAAAATGAAATCCTGGTGTGTTATGTTGTGTTGTACTCTACCTTATGCTGGTAGGAAGCCCATCCATCAGGACAGCCTGCAGGCGGGTGGGGGGATGATGGAGTTGGAGGAATGGTCCCAGTGACGTTCACTCTCTTGCAGATGTAGGGCAGGTCAGAGTGGCACTTTTGATCGGCCCAGTCCGCTGTTGGGAAGTGAAAACCACAACCTTGTGTTAAGTGCACCACCTCTGATTTAGCCACGTTCTGTTATCGTATCCCGGCTGTTTTTACCTTTGTTGGCGGACAAATGGACGCACTTGCGATCCCGGCTTAGGGGGTGTGGCCTCCCAAGAGCCCATGACACGTAATTAAGCACAGAGCCATCGGACCAGCGGAAGCGGCCATCGTTGTCGTAGGTGTGAAGCCCCAGCCACCAGTTGTCGCCCTCTACCTTCACCATCTGAACATTAGAGAGAGACTGTGAAAAAGCCTGTGGAGGCCACGGTGTCCTTTAGAAATAGATTTACAACACTGTGTTACTGTAAATATACGATTGTACAACCCCTAAGTGCGGTCACACAGTGTGGTTACCATACAGAACACAGACGCCATAATTAGTGGTGACTTTCATACACAGTGTTCAGTATATCTCATGCTTTTCCCCAGATTAAGCTCCACTGTTAGTTAAAACCACTGTAATCAATAACATTTTATGAATCAAATCATTTTGATAAAGTGTCCAGTGCCTTGCGTAACGTGTTGGCCAGGAACGCCTCCTCCTCAGCTGAGTGGACGGAGGCCAGTGAGGAATCAAACCAGGAGCAAATCCTCTGGGCCTGGTCCCAAGTGGTGCGGTGGTCGAAAAATTTATACTCGGCTTCCTGGAAGGCAATCCACTCCGGTGAACTGGCGCCTGACCAACCACGGTGAGACATGAAAGGAAGGTGCAAATAAACACTGAAGAGATTATTCAACATGTTGAGAAGTGAAGCTAAAAGATGAGAATATAATAAGACTGACCTTCAGAGGCTTCTGGATCCTTCTCAGCGCTTCCTGAAAACACAGAAACAACGAAGCATGTATGAATGACATACAACCAACAAGCAACAACAAACAACCCCAGGTCTGATGTCTCCAGGACTGAAACCTGCAGAACTGTACTATAACAAGAACAAAGGAAAAGTCCAATGTGGTTGTACCTCTGGGAATCTTGCAGATCCAGTCCAACTCAGAGTCACAGTGCATGGCCAGCCAGGTCATAGTGCCCAGGTCGGCTGCAGCACACTGACGGATGTTGTAATAGTAGCGGCCAAAGTTCTGGTACGTGAACTGAGACCAGAAATACAGATTAAGAGATTCTGTTTCAAAATATCTTTAACTCACAATTAATGAATCATTAGGCGTCATTGTCTCTACTCACGGCCAGTCCATCGCTCCACTTCCAGCTGCCGTTGTCCATTGGGTTCCTACGGTTCAGTCCAATCCAAAACCAATGCTGCTCATGGTCCTCAGATTCCCTGTGGAATACATCATCATCATCATCATCATCATCATCATCATCATCATCATCATCATCATCATCATCATGTATCACCTGGTCAGAGGTGCCCACCTACCCAAAGGCCTCGTGGAGGACCTGCATGACAAAGTGTTCCTCCTCTGGGCCGCTGACGCTCAGCAGGTTGGCTCCATGTCTCTGGCAGTACAGGTGAGCCTGCAGCCAGCTCAGCCTCTGCTCCAGGTGGGAGGAATGAAACACCTGTGCACAGGTAGCACTCATATGTAATAACAGTCTAATTACAAAGGGTGAAAAAACAAGCAGCTGGAGAATTAAGATTACAGATTGTGTTGACACGGCCACTGCAGTTGTACCCCTTTGCCACTCAGACTAGTTTCACTTTACATCTACTTTACGTTTTAAAATATTTACCATTTGTGTTAAAGGAATAGTAGCATTTTTTTTAAAGTGGGGTTGTATGATCTACAAGTAGCCCCTAAGTACTTCAATTGCAGTAGAAAACTCTCTGCACTCCTCCCGTCAGCAACGCCAGCCTATAACCCTGCCCAGAGATTTACAACATACAGTGTTGTGAACAGACCCAAAGAAATGGCCTATTTTCGCGGCCTAAAAGGGGTTTTACCTGAAAAAAAATACACAGTTCCATTGTTCGCTATTTTTTCCAGCCCCTCAAAGTGCAGGAAAAACGCAGTTTTTATTTGGACCTAACCAACTGCTGATCGGCGGGTGCTAACCCTGGGCCGGAGGGATACATGAGTTGGTTAGGTCGAAATAAAAACTGTGTTTTTCCTGCACTTTGAAGGGATTGAAAAAATTATATTATAGCAAACAATGGAACTGTGTATTTTCTTTCAGGTAAAACCTCTTTTAGGCCACGAAAATAGGGTCTGTTCACAACACTGTATGTTGTAAATCTCTGGGCAGGGCTATGGGCTGGCGTTGCTAACAGGAGGAGTGCAGAGAGTCTTCTACTGCAATTAAAGCACTTAGGGGCTATTTGTAGATCATACAACCCCACTTTAAAAAAATGCTACTATTCCTTTAAATGTCATGAATTGTTGTGTGAAGTGTTGAGAAATGGTTTTGTGAGGTCATTGTGACCTTTGACCCTTGAGCAACAACACATTTCATCAGTTTGTCCCTGAATCCTAGTGTTTAGGAAGTTCCTTCAAGGACTTACTGAGATCAGGGCTAAACCTGTGTTTTCTGAGGGATACTTGAATCCTAATGAAGGTTTAGTTCAAATATGAAGACGTTACTGAAATATTGTGTCCATGAGAACGGGGCGGACGTACAGATGGACCAACCAGACAAAACAAACAAAAAGCTCTTGAGAACTACAGTAAAGTCTTGGTCATAAAATTCTCCAACTGTTTCAGTTGAATAAAACAAAGAGACAGAGACTGATTAACTGGAAGATGCATCACAACGAGGCTGGAAACAGGACTGTGTGTGGAGTCATGAAAAGAGTAAAGTAAAGTGTGTCTGAAGTTAGAAGAAGCTCCTCCAGCAGTGGGATGATGGTGTGACACGTCTGTGGGACGAACCTTGTAGCAATAGCGCAGGTTATTGTTGCTCTTCCAGCCGCTGGGACAGGAGCCGCTGAGACTCGGGGTGGGCTGAGGGACGGGGGGCTCGGGGCTCAGAGACGTGTCCTGGTTCTGTCGGCAGATGAATTTCGCCTTGGATGACGCACACTCCTTCACCTCCCACAGACCTGTTGCGATGCCCGTTGCCATGGAAACACAGCCGCGGTCGACGTTGACTGAAATAGACACAGGGTGAAATGTAGGTGAGCAGAAAGAGAGAGAGAGAGGCTGCACGGAGGAACACGTGAGGAAATAAGAGGATGATGATACGGAGGAAGAGAATTGTTCCTCATTATGGATCATAGCTTCATTAACTGTGTGTACATCAGCAGACTTGTCTTTTTTTTAAGTGATGGATGTCATCATATCAATATTTTCAAAAATGACAGGATTAGATTTATAAGAAAAAAAGCTGCAGGTAGAAACTTCAGCTTCTTCTGTAGTTTCTCTGCTCTTCCCCCCAGAGGGCTCAAGGCAACACTGAGTCTTTCTACTACAACTCCTAAGGTGCAACAACCCCAGGTGGATTAGCAGGTGGAACAGGGATGACGTGTCATTACAACAAATCTTGTCATAAAATAAAACCTTTAGACAAAGGTGGAAATTGATAGCTTTAACCAACCCATCGTAGGACTGTAATCTGTGCAGAGGTCATTCAGTCCATATCTTTGGATCTATCAGTGACTCTAAGACTAGAGGAATATGTTTGAATGTCTGGTTTAAAAATTATAGCTAATCTGAATCCAAAAACCACAATGGGATGAAGTTCTAAAAAGGAGAATCCCCAGTGTGTCTGCCTCCCTTCTGAGCTGCTGCCATGACAGTTTGTTGGAAGAAAAAACTACCTCGATTTCTGTTACAATTTCCTCAACACGCCCATCTAGATTCGATTCATTAAGTTAACATCAGGGCATACGCCCGCTGTCTTCTCAGATGGGCAAACTGTCAACCAGTCAAAGCTGCCACAGATGCCAAATCAGGAAATACAGGATGAGACTCTGGATCTGAATCCTGGCAAAAGAAGAAACACCTGGGAACAGTCCAGCTTCTTCTTTGCAGATTAATTCCACCACTGGCTCTGGTTCAGAATGCAACTCATGATTTGGGCAATTGAAAATCTCCAGCTATAGATTACATGAAACTTTCATAATCCCCTCAGGGAATCATAACAACAAGGATAAAGAAGCGGATCAGCAGTGTGGAGAGAAGATAGTGCTACCAATGAATAGAGCAGAATGGAAATAATCGAGAGATTTAAAGGACGCATGAGCTCAAAATGGTGTTAAAACTGATCTCTCCCTAAAACTTAATTTTCCACTGGAGTGAATCATTAACAAACTCATTTCAGCATGATGTGTTGGGACCTACCTGGCTGGTCTCGGTTCCAGTTGGTGTAGGACACCTCATCCCCACTGAGCCAGCGGTAAGAGGAGCTGGTCTGGTTGTTGAGGCCAATCCAAAAGGAATCTCCAGAGCGACCGAACAAAAGGCTGTTGATGTAAGCCTGCTCAAACCTTTGAGGGTGTAAAGAAGGCGTTTAGGGATCACCAGTGACCAAACAGACTGAGATGTTATGGTACAGTATGTGTGTGTTGCTGTGCATTACCTGTTGGTGATGGTAACGAGGGCGGCTCCTTGGTCGCCACAGGATGTCCTGGCCTCATCAAAGGAGAGAAGATCTTCTCCCACCCAGTAACAAGCTGGACTGTGCCATTTCCAGCCCTGACAAGAAGGGAAGAGGAAGTTTGGAAACTTCTCCCATCACTGTGATTTTCAGATAATGTTTTGTATATGGATTGTGCTAAATTTCAAGCGAGTCAGACTCACAGCCCACTGAGTTCAGGGCATTTAAACCGATCATGTTTCAGAAACACCACTTACCCAGGCCAGCAACAAACTGGAACAGTTCAAGGAAAACACAGCATCAAATAACACAGAGAAGAGAAATATTTGTTCCACTGCAAACACTTTACTCTTCTGCCCTGAAAACTTCCCACTAAATTTCACATCTGTGAAGTAGAAGCAACAGATACCACCAAGGAGATACCTCTGTGAAGAAGGTATCTCCGAAAACAATTTATTTTATCACTCATAACAAAAGTAAATCCGACTTTATCCCGGAGGCAGAATAAAACAGAACAAGTCTGCGCTCGCAGAAATAACTTTCCTTGGCCTCACTCCCTCCTGCCAGCTCAAGTAGTGCAGCTGTGGACGTGTACAGACGTAGAGAGCGGCCAACTCACAGAGGGTCACGAGGGGGGAGATATTGCACAAGCAGTGACAGCTTTGTGTGCATAAGCTCAACCTCCGGCTTTTTGTGCAATCACGCCGACATCACAAAGCTCAGCCATCAAACCCACTGCAGACACTCGATCTGTTGAAACTCATTTCTCTATTCTCTGTCGTACAGTCAAAACATCAGGCGTCTAACGACTGACAGCTCATTCCCGTAACCTTGTGTGTGGCGATATTACGCTTGATATCACCGATACGACTGATGCTTGTCTAGTCTTTATAAATCATGCATGACTCAACCACACGCTCTCGATTTGCTTGTTCATTTGGTGGAAATCCAACAGACACCTGAAGGCCCTGAAGACAGAGGGCACTCTTCTTCTCTTTCTTCTAGAAAGTGCCAAAATTTGACATTTCCCATCCAACAACATCTGGACAGCTGGCCCATTATTCAGGAACTGTATCTTCAAACGGTTAAATATTCACAAAAATGAAGACAGGATCCCAGAGAGTTCACATTTTCAATTATTCCAGGCACCCCCCTCTCCCCCGTGGCTGAGGGGCCTCAGCAGCTGCTTCCACCCGAGGCTGCGTCTGACATTAGCAATCAGTGCGTTCTCATCTTGCTGTTTAATCACACATGAAGCCACTGATGATCACCGTCTTTGGAAACAGAAAGGAGAGAGAAGGAGCGGCACAAGGAGTTAGCAACCGGGTAAAATGGCAGTGTTACAGTAATGAGCGATCCGTGGAGTTGTTTGAGAGATGAGCTCAGCTCTGGATGTGGTAAATGGTTCAGGGGGATCGTGTGGTGCAGCAGCGTTCACCGCAGCTTTCTGTTGCTGTTGTTTCACATGTTGCGTGAGAATGAGATCATCTGTTGGAAAACAAAGCGGCGCTGCCACACGGGGCCCTGCAGCGGGTGCCACGCCAAATGACCCCTGTCACATTACCACCCATAATGCCTCCCTCCCATAGAGAGGGGTAAAGATTCATTACGCCAAACAAATGGTCCGTCCACACAGAGACGTAACAGCTGAGGAGCAGCACGACGCTCGGCAGCAGATCATCTGCACCGTAAATCAACTCACGCAAAAATACGACACTGCTGAAGGGCACAGAGACAGAAGGACACACTCTATGGTTTCTCTGATAAGCTCCAGTATCACACTCAGGGGTGGACAGTGATAAAGTACTTTTATTTGAGTATTATTTTTTTTTTAGAAGCTTCTGACTTTTTCTCTGTTTAAAGACAAATGTACTTTTGACTCCATTATGTTTCTTTGAAGGATTCTTACTTTACTACTCAATTTTCATCTTAATTTCATTTAATTTTTGGTGAACACAGGGTAAAAAAACATTCAGAGTCTTCTCCTTAACTGTCAGTCTTGTCTGAACCTGTCAGTGTCCCAACGATGCTTCGCTAGATAAAGATGAGACAGATGATGCCTCACCAGAGACAAAGATCTGATCTGAGGTCTGTGTTTGAAGCTCAAGAAACAAACAACGGTTCATTTAGATTTAATGTTGGCCGTGTTTAACACGACCAAACATTATCACTGACTAAAACATTCATGATGTTGAGATATGAATCATTTATTTAATCGCAGACACACAGCTTGTAGTAGTTAATGTTTTCATGCTGTGATTGGTCAAATGACTTCTGTCCATTCCCATCCTCTACAAGCTTTTTATTCCATTAGAGTCATTAAGTTCTGTAAATGCAGAACAATACAGGAATGTGTTGATACTTCTAATACTTAAATATCTTTAAAATCAAGACCTTAGTGCTTTAACTTTGACAAACTTTCACTTGTACTGGTCTCATGTTTGACCGGGAGGACTTGAGGTGGAGCTGTGAACCGTGTCCACCTCTGGTCACATATCACTCAGGCACTAATCTCAGCTCTTGAACAGCGAGTATTATGGGCTGTTGCCCAGGTAGGGACGAGTCAGGTATGTTGAGTCTCATATGGAGAGAATTATGAAGCGTGAAATCACTGAGCTGTTGATGGATCTTCCAGATGTGGCTCAATTCACCACGTAGGTACAAAGAGTGGGAATATCAATGTCGTATGGACTATTTACACTTGTTGAATGAAGAGACAAACATTGGTTCCCTTTGAAAAATATGATGTCTTTTGCGTTTAACTGGAAAAATCTGTTAAACCAAAGAAGTATGTGTCAGTGTGTGCGTTGGTTGGCGTAGTCTGTTCAGCCTCCAAGTCTTCAGGGAGTGATTTATATTACAGTTACAGACTGGGGGCGGACTGGTAGACCGGTGGAGGGTTGAGCGTTGAAGGGGAGCTCTGGGAAAAAGGGGGCAGAGATGAAGGAATGGCTGAAATATTTAGAATAATAATTATGCTCGGTGTAACACTGCAGACTGTCAGCAGCTGGAATAAGAGCCCTGAAATGCTGCAGGAGATCTGAATAGACTCTTTATAGTGCAAAAAGGTCATGGGGAAAAATGAAGTGCTGAATGCAAAGAGAGAAAAAGAGTAGTACTTGTTTGCAGTCTTGGTGCTGCGGCTTCCCGTCACTCTTTGTTCCTGGTTTCTTGCAGATGGAGGGCAGGGTCATGTTGCAGGGGCTGTCGTCCCAGCGGCCCTCCTGCACATGAAAATCACAGGCACAAACAGACAGGCCGAGGACAGCTGTTAGATATATACAAACGGAGAAGACTGGCCGACAGTCAGAGTCCTTTACTGTGAGGCGAAGGAATCCCTGGGGCCTCAGGGGTCAGTGCAAAGGCTGCGTGAAGGGGTCAACTCACAGCTCCCCAGATGGAGACGCAGTCTTCTTGGGTGTTGCGGAAGTTGTTGGGTTCAAACGGGTGCCAGTAGGTGAAGATGACGGGCGTGTGGTCGGTCCACTGGAAGTCCATCTGCATGTCGGTGTCGTGGAGGCCGATCCACAGCTGCTCGATGTCTGAGAGGAGACACAGATACATTCGGGTTAGTGGGGCGACGGTGGAGGAAAGAGAAGTGGGATCCAACTATGACCTTAATGTGAAATTCTCACATTTTCCATGAGGTTGGATAATTAAGCCGGAGCTGGATCCATGACCTAAAAATCTGATTCCTCACTTCACTTCACGAGCTGTTTTTCAGCTCAGGAAAGAAAGAGAGGAAAAAGATCTGGTTCTCACTACTGTTAAGGTTTGATGTGAGGATATGACTAAATAGTGTGATGTAGGAAAACAGCTGGAAGCCATCACTTAGTGAATGTTTAGCTATATTTTTGAAAAACATCCAAATTTCTCAGTTTGTATTTTAATTCTTTTTCTTAAAGGTTTCACATCTGACACACGGACGTGTTTGTTCAACTGAGATTCAAACAGAAACAGAAAACTAGAAAAACAGATAAAGAGTGCTGTGATAGGTTTGAGTGTATGAAC
This sequence comes from Trachurus japonicus, assembly GCF_045865225.1. NCBI lineage: Eukaryota > Metazoa > Chordata > Actinopteri > Carangiformes > Carangidae > Trachurus > Trachurus japonicus. The sequence goes on along the minus strand of NC_140914.1, from coordinate 6,491,885 downwards.
TCTTTACGAACCTGCTGCACTTCAAAAACAGTTACACGCACTCTTGTTCTTTCTTTTTGTTCTTGGTTGAGCGTGTTTTTTTTTTTACTCTTCTACATTTTTACATAAAAACATTAAAGACCCTGTCAAGGGTAAATCTGTGAAAATGCACATTTTCTTCCTTTGATTTGACGACTAGTGGAAACCCCGCAGCACAGGCGCAGAGAGCAGGTTAACACAGGGCCGAGTTCGATGTGTCAGAAAGAGATTAAACAAAGACAAAGTGAAGGGTGAATATGATTGGTGAGGGTTCTGTTTCATTTTTGGCTCCTGACAACAGAGCAACTCGGAAGGAAAGTTACAGGATCATAAAAAAAGAGGAATTAACAAATCACCTTTCTTCAAGTTGCGCAGGATGAACTCCAGCTCAGGCAGAGTGTGGATGCTGACCAGGTTGGCCTCCATCTTCTGGCAGGTTTTCTGCGCTGTGTCCCAGTCCGTCTTCTCTGAGGTGAGCTTGTAGCATCCGGCCTGGAAGGCCTGCCAGCCCACATCACACTCATACTTCTCATCATCTGCCCACGAATCTGCAGGAGCAGGGAGATAAAACCCGTTGAATCCTGCAGCATGGCTCTTTGATATCTGAACAGACTTGATGCGTCCACACTGACCTGTAGTGAAGGGGTCCAGGGTGGCGTTGGGCCTTTTCTTACAGACGTACGGCAGCGCAACAGAACAGTCACGGTTCTGCCAACGACCTGATGACTCAGTGCGGATCACAGCACAGTTCTCCTCCTCAGCGTGGTTTGGCTGGTCTGAGGACGACGGGGAGAAATGTAAACCTCTACAGAATGTCACTGTTGTCAAGACGCACTCGTTCAAGGCACTTAACCCCCAAATACTGCAGTGACCAACAGAGTGTGGCTGCGCTGGAAGGCCGCCAAGTGAGTGCTTGAACTCAGAGCACAGTGCTGCTAAAAATGAAAAGAGCATGCTCATTCAGGCGTCTCTGGGATATAAAAAATAGCATGCTTCAAGCTTAGAAAAGGGCAGAAAGGGTTGACTTGGTTTTACACGCTAACCTTGCTCCCAGTTGAGATATTTAAGAGGTGAGGAGTCGGCCCACTGCCAGCCGCCGTTGATGTCCAGGTCGTTGAGGCCGATCCACAAAGAGGCACTGTAGCCAGTCAGCAAACCTACAACAGCACAAAGCACAACAACTTTCTCAGCTGCTGTAAAATATGACATGAGCAAACTCAGTCTGCTTTCTCTTTGCACTTCTGTGACGGTAGAAAAGGAAACACTCGATATTCCGCCTCCGCTCAGGCCTCACGACCTCTCCAGTCAGCCATGATTTTAACTGTCAACACAGCGCTGGGTAAATGACAGAACAGTTGTGTATGAATTGCCTCAGCGTGGCTTGATATCAGCAGCAGGGTCACAACACCCTCGAAAAATCAATTACTCCTGTTGGGAGAGTGAAGGAGCAAATCAAACAGTCTGTGTTTGCTGGTGAGGCATCACGCTGCACGGCACATTTCACTGCTATTGATTCTTGTTGTTAAATCTGAGACAAAGGCTCAAATTGAATCTACGAGACAAAAGTGGAAATCAAGCAGCAACCTGAAAAAAAAGTCGATCACTGAAGTGACAGAAGCTGCAGCTCCTCTCCTGACCACTAGAGTGAGTCTCCAACAGTAAGTCACGTCTCCATAGACTGCCATGTTAAAATGTCCAACTTTACAGCTAAAATAAACATGTTTACAGCAAGAACTGTTTTGGTCTCCACAGCTTATTTCCTCCTGCATGACGACTCTGCAGGGGATGAATTCTGAATAATAATGCACTCATTTTGATTTTTATTAAGGTTTAAAGTTCTTAAAATATTGAGGGTGTTGCTACAAATTTAAATGTGCCAAAGCAAAGATATCTTATATAGAGACTAATACATTACAAGAAGAGCCAATGGTTGACACTTCCTGTCTATTAAGCTGGAGTGATCACGATTGTTTAGAACAAAACTACAATACACAACACTAGATTCAGTGGGAGTGGGGGTGCATTATTTAGCTGCTCGTTTTTAACCGTTTGCTTAACATCTCAGAAAAAGCTCAAATCAATCTCATAAGATGTCAATACAGTATTATAATTAATAATAATAGGAGAAACTCTGGTTTTACTGCAGTTTCAAACCAGTAAATTGAATGGACTCTGACCAAACCTTGACCCTATGGGGTTGGGGAGTTGAAGAAACCCACCCAGGGAATAAATATTTCCTTCCTCAACTGTACCGTATCTCGCCGAAGTTTCAGCTCCACAGGCCCCTCCTCTTTTCCCATTTTTGGATTATCTAGGGGTTAGGAGGTGGAGTCAGTTGCTGCCAAGATGGTGACAGCTCAGCAGCTCAGCAGCTTTAAATGCTCTACGGAAAGCTGTGGGTGGCAACACTGAGGCTACATTCATTTTTATTTACAATCTACACATGGCCAAAATATTTCCTGTAAAGCATTGATTCATTTGTATGTCCTTTTTAATTTCTCAGGGTATTATTTGGTGGTGTGTTCTAGACAAATTGTGTCTATTTGCAGTGATAATGTCGAGGACCAGTAAACTGGAAATAACCACTAGAGCAAATGATTTCTTGAAGGAGGTTCACACCGAAACACAACATGCTTATCCCAGTCTACTTCAGACGGGTAGCTCCAGAACCTGTCGACACATCGGTGTTTGCTGACTTTACCGTTGATGTAGGTCTGCTCGTGCAGCTTGGTGATGCTCAGCAGGTCTGCCCCCTGCTGCTGGCAACTGATCCGAGCCTCGCTCCATGACAGTGTAGCCTGGAAGTTGAACTGGTAACAGCTGTCTGTCAGCGGGTCAGTATCCCAGAAAGTCTCACAGCCGCTGCCTGCCAGCGAGGAGTGAAAAAAAAAGAAAAAGAAAAAGACAAGGAGCCAGTTAGATCAGAGGAGGAAACTGTGGGGGAGCTCATCGAGTTCCTGACAAAGTTTCCAGTGAAACAACTTAGTGCTGAACTTGCAGAGTGATGACTCACTCTTGACTGGGCAGAACCCCCATCGTTCGTCCTTGCCGTAGTCGTAGGTGGTGGCGCACCAGAGGTGACCGTCCTCACGCCCGATGCTGGTGCAGCTGTGGAACCACTGGCCGTCGTACAGGAAGGGCAGGTAGCAGGGGCGGCCGTGAGAGTTGCCCTGGATGGTATAGATCTCTGCCAGAGAGGAGAGAGAGGATGAGGGGGTGGGGGTGGAGGGGAGGTAAATCCCTGCATGCAGCAGCAGAGATGCTCCTCGCGTGTGTTGTCTAAAGTCGTGGCTGCACACTGTGCTGAACTCAAATACCTTATCTGTTTTCTCAGAGACTTGGATAATCAAACAGAGGGTGGAAATAGAGGATGAAGTTCCAGTCAAAACAGCAAAGTCAACCCGTGGTCAGCAGAGGGAAGAGTAAACAAATAAAAACAGGCCTGTTGGAAGGAACACCATTGATCTTTTGTTATGAACTTCATGTGAAAACAGAAAGAGCAGCTACAGACTGAGAAAAAAAGAGCAGATCAGGATTTTTCAAAGATCTCACACAGGTTTTTAACTAATTATCTGTATCAGATTTCTGCAGTTTGACAAAATACCCTGAGGTTATCGCTCTACAGGAGCCTCGACTTTCCACCAGTGTAGTGTGGTGTGAGGAAAAGGGCAACAGAGAGAGAGGGAGAGGGAGAGGCTGGATCTGTGGTGTTACCAAAACACATTGGGCCAATGGAAAGTAGGGCAGACATGTTAAACGAGGGAGGAAAAGATTTCTGAAGCTCCCTCCCTGACTTCCCTCTTCTCCGCTCCACCGCTGTCTGGAGCTGCTTCTCTGGCTGACTAATGTCAGAGGTATTCTTCTCTCTCAGCCGCGAGTCGATTTCACAAAGAAACTTTGTGAAGATCGACACTTGAAAGTTAAAACATGTCAATGCACTCAATTCCCTTGCCACTAGAAAAGGGAAAAGACTTAGAAGGAGGAAGAAAGTGAAGAAGAGATTTTCTGGTCTTACGTTCACGTCAGATCTGGTTTTAATTGCAATCGAGCAGAGCCTGTTAACTACAGACAGAGCAGCACAGTGCAGTCTGTCAACCGGCAGCCATCAGAACATCTGATACCGGAAATGAGGCTTAGCTGCAAACAACCATGGTCGGGTTTAATCTGGACTGAAAACTATATATAAATACAAATATACTTGAAGGCCAGGACGATTCTGTGTGTTTACTGCAGTTTACAAACACCGGCTATGTTTTCCTTGGCTCTCCGGCTGGCACGCGGCCACTTGTCCTAAAAGATTCCCTCATTTGATCAGATACAGCTGTGGCATTCACAACAGTGGCTCTGTCTGCAACATACAGTGAAGCAGCAAGTGGGTCAGCACATCTGGAGATGAATCAGACCAACATCTATGATGATCTCATCGGACTTTTACTTTATCATTCTATTCATTGCTTATTTCTAAATGGTTGTGTTATTTATGTCTCTAGATAGATCAATGAAATCAAACACTTTCCTGTTTACAGACTTGATCGGCCAGGAAGGTGACGTTGAGGGTGGATTGCGCCAATGAGATTCAACTTTTAAAACCAGATTTAATCTTGGATTCATTTGTGTAATTCTGTTGCATCAATACTTTAGACTCTAGTTGAACTGTGATCTCTGCTTAGCTTTAAACCACAAGTTGAGGTTTACCGGCTGAATTTTTGAGATGGATCGACCAAAACCCAGCTCCTCAGAGAAAACTGGAAGACAGACTCAACCCACTGGAGTTGTAATGAAGAAGATTCTAGGTCACAAAATAAATGCAGTGACAGACACACAGCTGTAGCCTACCACCTATGCTCCAATTCCTGTTGCCCAAGATTGTCTTTACTAAACTTAGTTGAAAGGATGCAACAAAACTTGGCTTCATTTTGAACCTGGATTAACTTGTTTTAAACCCATTTAAAGCAGAAGTAAGTGGAATGTTTGTGTTAATATAAGTCTTAAATAGTTATATCTTCCGACAGCAATCACTTATATAGAGTGTTTGGTCTGAAACACGGGTCTGTCAGTCACTCTGCTCTGCTGTAAGCCGAGGAGAAAACTTTCCTTGTATCCTACAACCTTTATCCAATGAGGAGAGAGAACGGCATAAAGGGGCGGTCCTCTCTGTGTGTGCAGCCAAGGGATGCGCGTGAATGTGGTGACTTAGGGACGAGGGCGGGGGCTGCTAACTCCATCGGCTGATAGGAAGTTAGCCAAAACGACCGGATCGCTTACTTCTGCTTTAAACCCCATTACTAAACTCTGACCTCTACCTCAATGAGAATGCCCATGCATCAATCAGAAAAGGCCTTCCCGTGCACGCTGCAGCTGCTGTGACTGCACTCACCACGATATGTCTTGGCACACAGGTCCTGCACGCCGCCATGCACGCTCCATTTGAGCTTGGAAGGGGGAGGGGTTGCGGAGGAGTTCCAGACTGAGGGCGAGGGAAGGTAGTTGTTGAGGTTTTCCAGCACCTGGCCGCAGCTCCAGGTCCAACGCACTCTGGGCGGCTCGCGGTCGCAGGTGTACACCGCCAGAGGAGACCTGTCCGACCTGGAGGAGACGTTGCCCGTGGTGACGCCCAGGCAGAGCGAGGAGCCCAAGTTGAAGAGGCGCCCGCGGGTCACCCACTTCCAGCGCTGGTTGGCTTCCCCACAGGAGGGCGACAGGATGAGGGAGTGGTCCCGCACCCCCAGGCACCCCCGGGTGCCCTCGTGGAAGAACGCAAAGTCGTCAGAGTCCAGCGGCGCTGTGTGTGGAGAGAAAAAGAGAGGAAAACAATGGCATCAGTCGATCATGTTGGCAGCTGCTGAGGCAAGAGATGAGGTCAGGGACTGGATCAATACCTCCAATAATAGCTGCGGTGGTGTTGGGTTATAACAACGACTGTGTGACACACGTCAGTGCTATTAATCCTCTAATCATCCAACAATAATCCTAAAACCCTGCATACACATTATATGACAGGGGTCTCAGCAGGAACTAATTGAAATGACATGCAATAAAGTGGGAAAAGTGCTTGCACATGTTTTTAACGCAAGGTTACAACGCAATTATAGCTGAAAGTATTTCACCAGGTCTGAAGTATTCACCCGGTTTAACCTCGTTCAGTCGGAGCTGTGGGGTTTCTGCTGGTGGATCTACTTATCATGGAATCTGACTCACACGTGTAAGTGAACATGTTAACACTGAATTTGATTCATTTACACAAAGCTGTAATGATCCTCAGGGGTGAGGTGTTCTCAGTCTGACTCCTCACTACTGTACAACTGATGTCTTTACAGGCTCCACGTGGTCTTGATCCTCGGAGGAGCCGTATCTGCTTGAAAGGTGCTACAGTATTCTCATAAACATCCATGCTCTCCAAAACAAACAAAGTAAAAGAGCCACTAAACGTGTTGAAGCTGACACCTCCGGAGCGCCGGCTGGACGCCAGACGCAGTGACTCCGAGTTTCGGGAACAAAACCTGACACCGTTTCTCCTTTAAAAAATGTGTGGTTTTTTAGCTTTAACTCTTGTTTTTCTTTTCTTTCTCGGAAGAAAGATTTAAGAAACAGTTCCAGGACTGTGAAAGTGCTGGTGTGTGCGAAGGTGGGAGAAACGAGAAAAGACAAAGAAATGCATGTCAGGAGTGTGGGAGTGACTCTAAATTAAAACTGTGTTAGAAAAACACATCCCCCAAAAATAAACTGAAATCTGCTCCGTCAGAGCTGAGATTCGGATTCAGAGGAGGGACGGCAGAGCCTCAGCATTCCTCCTCGGCGGGCTCCTGTGAGGGGCCAGGAAGTGGGGAAGAAGGTGGGAAAGATCACTGGGCTTTTGGGTTGAAAAGGACGACTCTCACATGTGGGTATATAGCTAGGCTACTTCCCCGGCCTCTCGGGCTCCTAAACTCTCCTGGTGTTGCTGCAGCTTTTATGGACACAGAGAGACAATGGCGTCTCATGAGGACCCTCGTAAAGATCCCTGTAATCTGGGAGACGACGGACGGACACGCCCCCCCCCCTTTTTTTTCTGGCTGTGGTCGAGTTTCTCAGAAGCAGCGTTAACTCGGTGGCAAACAGAGCCGCTCAGCTGTGAGTTTGAAAGTGCTCTGTGTGTAATCAGTTATAATCACCAGCCTGCTCTTTTTATAAAACCATCCATCTCTCAGTGACTAACACCCAGCTGCTGCGCCTCCACTGGGCTCACCATCAAACACTGGATCAGGGAAAACAAGCCTTTTAAACTATACACAGACATATACATATGTCTCTATGTCATATGTGTCAGATATATCCATCCTCTGGATATATGTTTTAAAACATATATGAAACACCCATAGTGAAATGTATGCACATGAATGAACAATGGGTTTATATTGGCTATGACATGTTGTGACCATTTTGTTTATGATATCAGCATATATTGACTGAAATTGACTTTTGGATGGCTATATAGTTACATAATATGCATGTCCATGTAAACACATTGTATGGGCTTAACATGGATGTAAATATGTCAATAGATGAAGTTGTTCCACATTCTGAAAGTTCCCCATGTACATATATGAGATATATCAATTCAATATTTGAATCTATACTGAATTTGCATGAAAGCAAAGCTTAAAAAAACAAAAACAAACACTGTGTCTTATTAAGAATGATGTTCGGATGAGGCCGTTCGTCTGGATCATTAATCCAAAACAGGATGAGATATTAATGAAAACAAGCAACAATCTGAAAATCGTTGAAAAGTCAAAAACATCAGTGATCTCCACCAGATCAATACTCCATTACTGATAATCCCCAATTAGTGAAAACAGTGAAGACTGTCACAATCTCCCATAACCTAGTTGAACCACCGACAAAAAACTGATGCATCATGCAGAACTCAGAAGGAAATTAGGCCAATTGATTACCTCAGGATCTCTCTGTCACAACGGCCAATAATAATAATTTAAAAAAAAAACACTGGTTGGCTTATGATTTGGTTTCACTTCTCGTTTTTTTTCCCAGAGAAAAGGGATGCTGGTACACCCTCACGTCAATAAATCTCCCACAATGGAAACTAAACTTCTAGAAACACACCACAGGACTCGGCTTCACCGGGGCCTGTGGGAAGATTTTCACACCAGAACAAACCCCAGTATAGGAAGAAAAAAAAGAAAAAAGAGTGTACGTGTGTGTGTGTGTGTGAGCTCAGTATGAATATGGTGACAATATGAGAACTTCCAGGCAAAAAGCTACAGAAGCAGCAGCAAGACGACCTGAGGCCGAGGCAGACAGAGAAGAAGGCCATTTTTTTTTTTTTTTTTTAAAAAGCAGTTTTAATTCCAGTCTGGAGGGGGACGCGACGGGATGTTTGATGTGAGAAGAACTGCGGGGCAATCAGAGAGAGTGCAGAATTCCAGATTAACTTTAAGCCATTGAGCCCTGTGAAAAGCTAAGCCACAACAGCTCTCCTGCTGTGATCTCATCCTCCTCTTCGCCCTGTCACCCCTCCTTTCTCCAAATGCTGGAGACTGTTTCCTGCTGGAGAAGAACAAGAAGAGAAGAAGAAGAAGAAGAGGAAGAAAGAAAGAGAGAGAGAGAGGCTGAAAAACCCTCGGCCAAGAACAACCCGGCGCCACAACGCTCGCCAACACAGGCCGATATTCCCAGAATCCTCCACCTCCACAATACGGTCATCTGCTGGAGCCGGTTGGAGGACAATGCTCAGGAATGTGACCGACTAATCAATAACAAGTTTTTGCCTGAGTGTGTTGGTGGATGTGTGTGATGGTGATGATGATGATGATGGTGATGACAGATGAGTGCGACTCGCTGCTTCTGCCAGGTAATTAAAACTAAATGGATTGTTTTTATTTGTTTGACTCCACATCAACGTCTAAAGATCCAAAATGAAGAGAGTTTTTTTCTGTTTTTTTCCTCTCCCACAACACAACAACAAAAGTCGGAGGATAAGAAGTGTAAAAAAAAAACAAAAAAAACAGTTGGACGGGTCAGTGTGATAAAATGGCAATAGACAAACAGGCAGGAAATTCCAGCCTGCTGTGTTTGTTTCTTTGGTGTTTTATGGTGGTCCGGCCTGTGAGGCAACGCAGGCTGAGGATAAGTTTTACCTCATTCAAGAAGCACGGGAGAGGAAAGAGAGGAGGAGGGAGAAGAGGAGGAGGAGGAGGAGGAGGAGGAGGAGGAGGAGGACAGGGCTTATTTGCATTTTGCAGCCACACTCAGAAACGGAACTGGAACATTTTGGGAAAGTGCATCTCAAATTTAGAAACCAGAGGGCGCATGAAAAGAAAAAAGAAAAAAGTGCAACAGTCAGGAAACTTTTCCACCCTCACTGAGAACTGATCACAGAGCAGGTATATATCCACAGATCATCCAGCTGCTGTGTGCTCAGCCTGAGCAACTAAACTGTCCACTGCACATGCAGCTGGAGCTGTTTGAAGTTTTAACCCTCGCACTCAAACTCTCTGTCACTGTCTTATCTCTGCTCCTCTGTTTCCTGCTTCAGACGAGACAAACATCAACTCTCTTAAATATCTCAGTGCGACGGAGAGTTCAGGACAACACAGATCAAACCCACGCTTTTCGCTCCTAAACTCCGACGAGAGGAAGAAAATGAAAAATGAAAAACAATCTGTACAAATCCAGAGAGACAAGATTTCATAAAACAAATCAACACAACCTGGGAAGTCATTTTATTCTCTTTTTTTTAGAAATAAAGAAACTCCTCGGGATGATTCAGAGTGTGTGTGAAGCTGTGAGAGTGTAAACACACAGTTCATAAACAAACAGAGGTGAATGGGCGTAAGGAAAATGAACAACAGATGAGAAAACAGGTGGTTTATTGTTTTCCATATGATGTTGCTGACAGTAAAACTATGATACTGACTCATGATGCACTGTTTTCTATTAGAGAGGATTAGAATTAATCCAAAATATTATCTAGACAAGTTTAAAAACCAACAATAATCACATCAGTGTTTCACTATTTGTAGTGAAATCACAGCAATCAGAACAGGGTTTGTTTTGCATGTTGTGCAGCTCTATGAAAACAAACTACACAACCAGCCAGGAGAGTGCAGTCAGTGACCTCCGACCTCTCCAACTAAAAAACATGATGGTGGCGATAATAAACCAGAAGGTTAATTGAGCTGATGGCTGCTGTGGGACAGAACCTGTGAGTGTGACGTGTTTCATGTTGTGTCTGCTCGGGCTCTTTGCACTGGACGTGTTAATTGCTGCCTGTAACAGGATGTAAAGGTCACATCTGCCCTCAGGTCGCTCAGTGACGCGTCACAACAAGTAGCTCTGCTCAACAGAGACACAAAAAAACTCACGAAAACGGTGCAAAAAGTGCGTAATTTTGGATTAACTTTACGCACAAATGCAAATAAGACAAACTGAAGCCTGCAGCCCCCCCTTTTCTTCTCCCCTCTCTCTCTCCCTCCTCCCCCAGTTTCTCTCCACATCTGTTTCCACTCACTGCTCGGACTTTTGGTTCGTGGCATACCAAAGCACCGAGTCCACCACGATCAGGCTTCGCAGTTTGCACAAACACCTCACAACAACCGATCACTTTTCTGACGACGACTCGGTGCCAAAGACAAAAAAAAACAAAAACACAAAACCAACCCTGCACCGACACTTCACCGTCTGCACCTCGTTTTTTTCTCCCCCCCCTCCTCGACTTTTAACGTGAATGAAATGAAGCGAGTGGAGGTTGTTGCTCACCAGACGCGCTCCTCTTCAGTTCCAGACTAAAGATGAATAAATATAAAGTGCATTTGTAAAGTACAAGTGGCCGATTTGTCCATGTTCCCCTGGATTCCTTGTGTCGGTGACGCTCGTTGCCTTGCATGCTCACAACTAGACTACAACATACGCACACATGCACGCACACACACACACACACGCACGCACGCTCACACACGCTGCAAAATTTACAAAAAAAAAAAAAAAAAAAAAAAGAGCAAAAAAAGGAGTAAAAGAAAAGTGGAGCCGGAGAAGCGCAGAGTGTCTGGGTGAGTGTGAGGCCGGAGATGATGCAGAGTTGGTGGAGAGTTTGGCCGCTAGAGCTCCGACTGCCTCCGTCAGATGAGACTGAAATGAATGGAGCAGCGTCAACAGTGTGTGTGTGTGTGTGTGTGTGTGTGCGTGTGCGTGTGTGCATGTGTGACTATGTGTGTCAGTGTTTGTGTGGTTCCCAACATAAGGTCCGGGGACCTCCGGATGCCCGCACGGCCCCGAGGCTGGCGAGGTTTCTGTTATGGAGGAACTGAGACGGTGGAACCTGCAAGAATCTGAATCTAAAACCTACAGGAAGTGGGAATGAATCCATAAACCTACATGGTTTTAAGTTATGATATCATAAATAGTGGTTTCCAAGAGTTGGAGTCCAGTTTAAGTTTGAAATGTTCAGATCTAAAGAGAAATTTATATTAAAAAAAACATTAACCTGGACTGTTCATAATGAGTTAGCACATCAACATTTTGTTGTTACACTTTTTAAATTCATTTTTGTAAAAAAAAAAAAAAAAAACTAACCCTAATTGTATTTATATGTCTATGTGATATTATAATAAAGTCTCCTATACTGCAGGTCACACGAATATAATTTACATCCATATAGTTAGGCTACATGTTTAAAACTAAGGAGAAATTAATCACACAAAAAAAAACATTTATATTTGATGTTGTTTTATTACATTTGCCTAGGTAGATATAAAATATATAATATCAACATAAACTGGTAATGTTTACTATATTTAAAAAAATTAAATTCTGTAAAAAAAAAAACATCACGGACATTAAAAGTTTAACTGGTGAGGATGTATATGAGACATTTGGTAGGTTGCCTGTTATATATTATGTTTCAAAGCTTGGCAGCCATGTTGGAAATCAATGTCAGTGTTTGATCGCTCATACAACGACAACCGACAACAACAATCACTGAGTCTGATGGTAAAAGTCTTTGACTGGTTAAAAAACCAGGGCTCGTATATAAAACCAGAGTTGCTCTCATTTTAAATTCTGACTCACAATTTATTGAAAGATGTTAAGTTGTTCATGACATAAAATTAGTTTCATAATTATACCATACAATCTAAGTTCTGTGATGGCTGGATTTCACTGTCAGTTCATCACTAGGAGTGCATTCGTTTGTTTTTAATTCCCTTTTTAACAACCAATCAGAGCTTAAAAACAGAATGAATCATATCTATAGATCAACCACACCTCTTCGCTTCAAGTTTCTGTTCCCTCCTTACTCAGAGTTGCCCTCAGAAACTTCCTAAATCACTCTGACTCCTTGCTAGAAATCTTTAGGCTGAGTTCAGAGCTCTCTGAGGAGCCCAGGGGCCGTATCTATCAAGCGTCTAACAGTGCCATTTTAGTCTTAACTGCTGAGAATTTGTGGAATTCAGTCTTACTCTCAAATTAAAGAATAAAAGCTATATATCAACTTTCTCAAGTCTGAGAATTATTTAAGAGATCACACTCCCATTGGCCAATTAACTATTCACTGAGATATTTCTAAATACAAGGACTGCATTTAGCGATTGGTCATTCCTATGGACTTATGGAAGTGACATGATCTAAAATTAAGTTTCAGCACATGGTACTGTTGTAACTCAGCTCTGAGACCGACACTTAAGATTCAGTCCAACACTTTACTAAAATATGGAAGTTTTTCTGTGCCATCTGAGTTTGAATATTTATTTCTAAGACTGATTTTTTTCAGCATCAAAATCAGACTTTAAATTTTAAAATCCATCAAATTTCTAGCACTAAATTATTTTTTGCCTCTGATTTTTTTTCACCATCAAAAATCAATGTCTAAAATATTCAGTTTTCAAAATTCGACATGTAAAAAAATTAAACATTTCAGTATAAAAGAATTCAGTTTCTAAAAAAATTCAACATCTCAAAAAAATTCAGTGAAAAACTAAAAGTGTGAGTTAGACGCTTGATAAATTATTTTTAGGTGCAGTTTTCAGCGAAGAATGTTTTTTCTCACAAGTCACCTCTTAGCAGTGATGTTAGGCCGCATAATTCCAAGAAGCTTGATAGATACAGGCCCGGAGGTTAACAGTGGTCAGGATAAAAGTTGAAAACAACTTAAAACACAGAGCAACACAACTCCCGTTATTGACTCACAGGCAACTTTGTATTAAGACGACGATTATGTGATTTATAATAGATGTGTTTGTTGAGAAACAAACTGTTGTGTTGTCAGATTGATGAAGTTTTATGAATGAATTAGTGTGTGTGACTATGTGTCCTTGTTGCAGTGTTTTGGGCTCTCGGGGCCACCATAACAAACCTGTTGATGGAGCTGAGTCTTGTCAGAGGATCAGCTCAGAGACGAGACGAGGACAACAAACATTCACAATCACGTCGTTCATGTGAGACGATGATGTCACACGACACAACAGCTCGTCCTCCTCTGGACAGTGAAGACAGAGACGGGACGCTTGTCGTTTTTAAATCAGCATCTGTTAAATCTGCAACATGGAATCAAGTTGGTTCATGTGGATTAAAAAAAAAAAGTGTGATTTATCTCATCAGTGTTTGAGCTGAAGTTAACCTGTCAGCGGTTACCATGGTGATATAAGATCAAAAAGTAGAGAAGACCAAAGATTTTCATTTAAAAAAAAGATGAAATCATTTTTTTTTCTTTCTCTGCAGCTTCACCTCAACTTAACTCTTCACTTCCTGTTTTTATTACAAGTGACACATCTGAACTGTCTGATGTTGAGGTCAGAGTTTTTGCTCCTGTTTCTCCTCTGTATTATAAAATGTACGACTGTGTGTGTGTGTGTGTGTGTGTGTGTGTGTGTGTTTTTTTTAATCATCTGCTCACATCATATTCATCAACTCGGTGTGGTCGACCCATGAGAAGCCCGAGATGTGAAGACGAAGATGAAAAAAGGAAGAAGCCATAATTACATTGAAATATTCCAACTAAGATTCAGACAGTAAAAAACCACCGTCATAGTTTCTCCTTAATGGTTTAAAATCCTGTGAAGAGGAGGAAACTTGGCGAGTTATCCGCCGTCTTCTCCGTGTTTCTCATGAGGAAAATATAGTTTGACAAAAATAAAAGTCCACAGTTTATGTCTGTGTGTATATATGCTCTTATTTTGGCAGATGGTGGAGAGTCTCATCGTCAGCCAGTGTGTTTTTACTCCAGTCCTACTCGTTTTAAATATTACAAATATTGGATTTTGAGTTGTTTTTTTTGTTCTAAAGCAGATTTAAAAAAGGTTTTACAGATTCAACCTTTGCTCTGTACAAATGTCATATTCATCCATAAAACCCTGCAGCAGGTCAGAGTCCGATCCTCCCTCAGACTTTTTCTGACTCACCAGAAAACAAACTGAACTCTCAAATGAACACATCCAGGAATATTTCACACTCATGTGGCAATGCTGAAGTTTTCTCCTGAGTCCAGTTCTCTAAAAACCAAAATAGAGACTACACAAACACACACGCACACATGCAGACATGATGTCAGAGAGACGCTCGGAACAACAAACACATTTTAACCAATAGTATTTAATGGTTTATGCAACTGTCTGCTAAGGCCCAATCTCCCCCACAGTACTATAAGGTAAACCAGTCCCTTGCATTTTATTGGCCAAAAAAAATAAAAAATAAAAATAAATTCAAAACATACCTAAATAAATATGTGTGTTTATGGTCAGGGATCAATCCAAAAAAAACAAAAACAAAAAAAACAAAAACAATAACAGTTCTAATTACTGTAAAGGCAACTTGAAAAAACACAACAGTTTCTCCATTAAACTGGTTAAATTGAGAAAAGTGTTTTCTTTAAAAATTAAAAAAAAATTAATAAAAAGTAAAAGGGGGTCGTTCTTCAACAGCTTCCACTCCATCATCATCATCATCATCACCATCATCATCATCATCATCATCACGTAACACGACTCTAAAACCATTCATTATAAAAACGGAGGTGGAACACTGCCACCAGCTGGAAGTTATAAGCTTTGGTCACAGGAGTTTGACGAGGAGGAGGTGGGAGGAGGAGGAGGAGGAGAAGGGGGGAGGAAGGGGGGAGGTAAAGAGGGAGGGGAGGGGGGAGTCTGTCCCTCCTCGTCACAAACTATCTGGGTGTGGAATTTAAGCAGGTGGGGTCGGGGTGGGGTGGTGGGGGTTTGGCTGGATGACGTAGTGCCGTAAGATATTTGGGGTTGGATACAGGAACGGGGCCGGAGCACTGGGGGCAACGGGTGGGGCAACGGGGGGTTGGGTGGTTGGTTCTGTCCGTTCGGGTCAGGGAGGTGAGAACCAATGAAAACGTTGGAGCTTGTAGAGTTCAGACGACCTCGGACCAGAATGGCTCATGCAGGGTGTGTGTGTCCGTGTGTGTGTGTCTTCCCCAGTCCGTCTCCTCCGGCCAAGCTGAAGCAGTTTCTATACTTCTTATTATTTTCTCTCTTTTTTTCTCCTCCTTTTCTTTTCTTCTTTTTTTGTTTAGCAGAAAAAGAAATAAATCCCAAAACGTCTTGAGCCCCGACCGACCGACGCTGTGGCATCGGCGTTGACAAAACCTCGCCCTAACCCCCCCTCGCTGTGTGTGTGAGCCGTCCAGGGCTTTGACCCCCGGAGCAGAGCAGAGCCGCCCCTTCAGAGGAGGAGGAGGAGGAGGAGGGGAGGCATTACACTGCAAAAACTCAAAATCTTACCAAGAATATTTGTCTTATTTCTAGTCAAAACAAGTCTCATTATACTTAAATAAGACTCATCACATTAAAAAGTAGCTTGTTTTTTTAGGCACTACTTCTTTCAAGCATATTTTCACTTGAAATAAGTAGAAAAATCGGTAACACTTTACTTGAATAGGTATTCATAAGATTGACATAACACTGTCATAACCATCAATGAATACTTATGACAGCTGTCATTAAGTGTAATTCGGTAAGTTATGTCACTTTTAATGCAAAGTTGACATTGTTTGAGATGTTTTTGTTCTGACAACTTGACATAAAGACAATTTAAACTGTCATAGCAGACCTAATTGCCAAACTTTAAAAATTATGTCAAGTTCTCATAACAAAGACATCTCAAACAATGTCAACTTTGCATCAAAAGTGACATAACTTACCAAATGACACTTAACGACAGCTGTCATAAGTATTCATTGATGTTTATGACAGCTGTTATGTCATGGTTATGACAGTTTTATGTCAATCTTATGAATAACTATTCAAGTAAAGTGTTACCAAAATCGGATAGTGGAGCAAGTTTTTCTTTCTTATTACAAGCACCAAAAACTTGTTATGTTGAAAGTTTGTTTGAAATAAGTGAAAAAACTGTCTAAAAACAAGAGTTTAGTTTTGACTAAAATTGAGACATTTTGACAAGAAATAAGACAAATATTCTTGGAAAGATTTTGAGTTTTTGCAGTGTAGAGGGGGTGAAAGGGGGCGGAGGGGTGATGGTGGCGGTGACGCGGGGCTCCCTCCCCAACCCATCCGTAACGTCTCATCTCTGCCGTCGTCTTCAGACTCTTCACGGCGAGGAGGTGGGATGCTGCTGGGAGGAGGGGAGGGTCGAGGGTTCGACTCTCTCCCTCTCTCTCTGTGGTGGTTCAGTCCGTCCGCTGGTGGGCGGGGGCTCAGTTCGAGGCGCTGCTGTTGGAGGAGCTGGACGTGGAGGCGACGGCCATGCCCAGTGTCCCCGACGACGCCACCGACTTCCGGATGTGGGGCATGAGGAAGGGGTCGCTGGCCAGCTGGTGCACGTCGATGCGGTCCTCCTTACGGTAGACTAGACAGCGCCTTATAAAGGCCTGGGGGGGGGGGGGGGGGGTGAGGAGAGTAGAAGAGTTAGAGAGCAAGCTCAGATTCTGTTTGTCTTCATGGTGTTTAGATAAAAAAGATACAAATCCTAAATATCTAAAGTCTCCGCCTCGTGGTCGAGTCGCAACCAGAAAATATTAAGTGTGTGTGTGAAGTTTTGTCACAACAGCTGTGTGAAGTCTTGAGTAACGACTAAAACAGTTACGTGTGGCGAAAAAAAATCTAGTTCCAGAGTCCAGCTGAACATTTTTAACTAATCTTTGAGTGTTTACACTTAAGGCCTTGATGCCCGATTCTGATTTGTTGCCTATGCCCGATTTTCTTTGTCCGTCTGTTTACGTGTTCTAAGGAAATGATTAGGGCTGCACGATAATTATCGGCCCGATATCAGGAAATTATGACGTCATTCCGATAAGTCCGATATCATAACGAATAGCCCCGATTAAATATAATGTATATTTTGTCAGCACTGCTGTCAACATAGAAATGTTTGAATCTAACACACATTTTTTTTTAACTGGTGGAATGAACTTTTTCACTTTGTATTTGTACTTTGTAGGCCTTTATTTATTTTTTATCAATAAGTATTACCTTACCTTATTCAAATAGATGTTCATTTGAGATATCAAATAGTTTTGTTTGATATATTTCAGCAAATGCCTGAACAGCTTGGTAATAGAATATCTTCAGAGTCAAAACTGTTTTTAGTTTAGTTTATAGTGGTATACTGATGTCATGATATACAGTATTTTAGGTCCACTTGTGCTCACTAGTCCAGGTACGTTATCAGTCATCGGTTTCAAAAAACGGCTATCGTGCATATGCGCTATCAACGCATTTTTGATGACGTACGACTCACATTGCTAGAGAATACCCCATCTGTCTGTTTAGATCTGATTTGTATCTGATGTATTTCCACATATAACGGGGCCTGAACCTGATCTAACAATATCTGTTATCATGTCTTTTTTCCCCCCGTTTAGATGTTCATGTTCCAGATCCGATCTGTGCAACATAAAAAGGAAAAAATTGCAATTGGGCCACTTGAACCTCATAGTGTATAGACAGCCTCATTTGATGTTTGACAAATCTGAAGATGTTCCTTTAAAGTGTTGCTGAGACAACATGTCCACACACACAGACGTATTTCAACTACATGGCTCTGACTCTGAGGAATACCCCCCCCCTCTCCCTCCTCAAGAGCCAGAACATGATGTAAACACATGAAAGAGAGACACAGAGGTGGTGAGCGAGTGTCCGCTACCTTAGCTTCAGGTGTGACTACTGGTTTAGGAGGAAACTGGACGTCTGTGGCCTTCAGGATGGTGTTCTCCTGCAGGATGTCCTGCTGAGACTGGTTGTGGCCGAAGGGCTGAGAGCAAAGAGACGGAGAGGAGGAGTTGTTAGAAAAACAAAAAATATATACAGTATATACACATTTCCCTACAGTGTGGGCAAGACATGAGAGTAAAAAAGTAAAAAAGAAACAAGAACATAGGGCTGAGTGATTAATGGGAAAACAATCAAAAGCAACATTTAGAGCCTCAAACCAACAACAACAACAACAACAGCCGACTACTATCAGTCCCTCAGACACTGCGGCTGAATCTCGTCCGTTAAATCTTCATTGATCATCATATTTGCACTTACACGACTCCCAGACAACATTTAATTGCCTTTTAATGTTTGATATTAAATACAGCGGGGGAGCTTTCTGTCTTCTTCTCTGTTTTTGGTGTTTGTGTGGAAGCGTTACAGAGCCACACACGCTCCACACAGGACTGGTGTTATGTACCAAAGCGTTTTGAGTCGCGTACACAGATATTTCTTCAAACGATGCCGTGGTTAGAGAATTTTTTTTCAAAAGGAACAAGAAAAGGATTGTTTTGGGGGACGCTCCGTTTCCGTGTGGACAAAACCTTAGTTATCGGTTCTGAAGCTGTGAGAGAGGAACTCTGGTCACTGGCACTAAACCCAAGTCAACAGATAAAAAACACAGTCCTAAATTTCCAACCTCATATCATAAACATGACCAAAACAGCATTTTATCATCTGAAAGACTTTGCCAGAGTGCGTCCACTCGTCTCTAAGGTCATTACATACTTTTATTACTTGCAGAATCAACTACTGTAATCCTCTACTATCTGGTCTTCTGAAGAAAACGATATCACAGTTATAGCTGCTCCAAAGCACATATTACTGGGGAGGGACAGGGTCTTTTTTATTATGGAAAGCACTTTGTGTTGCATTTGAACTGCATGAAAAGTGCCATAGAAATAAAGTTTGATTGATTGATCGTAACCGAGGTAAAAAGTTTAATTAATCGTGATCTTGATTCTTACCATAATGGCCCAGCCCTAAAGGAACAATTAAACAGAAAACCCAGCTCTTAAAAATGAAGTTCCTGTAACTAATGGCGCATTTCCACTAGCACGGCTCGGCTCGATACGGCTCGGCACGGCTCGGCTCAGTTGTGTTTCCATTACAACTGAGTATCACTAGTGCCGCCATGACGTCATTTACCCGGCGCCGAGCAACGCTCTAAACTCTGTAATATAACTTTAGCAACATTTGAAACATTTTCAGGCGAGAAAGTAGTTGTTTAGATCCCCAACGTGTTGAAAATCTGACAAAATACCAGCTGTTTACAATTTTATTTCGATGAAGTCGGCGTTACTAAAGCTAGCCGTAGTGAGCAACGCACTTCCGGTTATTTTCACAAAATAAAATGCCCGTTGCCTTTTATCATAAGGAAAGCCATTACGATAGAATTGGTGCTTTTACTTTGTAACAGGGATGCAAACGGGTCAGGACCAAAAAAGAGGGGAATTTCCCGGGGGGGGGGGGGGTGCGCTCACCATTAACAAATACAAACTTCTGCTACAGCCACAATTGTTAGATTTCATCAATGAGACCAACATTTATCACCAGCCGGTGGTAAACCTCTAAAAGCCATCGGGTAAGTTAATTAGCGGTCTGTTCTCCTCGGGGTGACGGTGGTAGGCTGGCCGGCGGAGCACGTCAGGAGCCGGGCTGCTGCCTCTATGATGTCGCGGTCGCTGCTCGGACCTGGAGCTTCACTTCTCCGAAAAACATCGGGGCAAACTTCTAAACAGCCGTCGTTTGGATAAACTAACTGCACATTGGGGATCTAAACAGTTACTTTCTCGCATTAAAAAATATTAAAACTGAATAAAGTCACGTAATAACAGGCTTCAGCAGGAACATTTCTCTTGTCTGTCGTCGCGCGGTTATGACGCTTCCAGTGACGACACTCATCAGCCAATCAGTGGAAGGCAGTCGGCTGACGTCACGTTTTAGTAACGCTTCGGCTCGCTTGGAACCAGGGCTGAGGTGATACCAAAAGTGTACCTGGTTGCAGGTACTGTGTGCTAGTGGAAACATGCAAATAGCGTGCCGCGCCGCGCCGAGCCGAAGCGCGCTAGTGGAAACGCGCCATAAGACATGTACAAAATTCTCCGCTGGATGTTTCTTTATCATTTTACTTTTACTTCAGTAATAAACTTCAGGGTTCTTCCTACCTTTCGGCCGTACAAACACTGGTAGAAAATAACCCCCACCGACCACACGTCCACCTTGTTGGAGATTTTGGGAGGTTCCTTTCCAACAACAAAACACTCGGGAGGAAGGTACCTGCAGAGGAAGAGAAGAGGTCTTAAGATGTTGTTGCGGTCTTGTATTTCCTGGGCAGTGCATCTCCTACAGTTTGTGACACTTGTATGCAACTCATCTTCTGTCATCTCTATACGTATGTTTTTAAAGGTACTATATAAATAAAGTTTTATTGTTATCGCCACACTGAACACTGTTTATTATCAACACAGCACATAACTGACTGAACATGATGCCTGAAGACTCTAACACCTCCTCTGTTTACAGGTGACTCTGCACTCTGCACTCGTTTTTTTTGTTTTTTACTGATATCGATCATCTATGTGGTCACTGTCCAATGGGGAGCGAGATAGAGAACAGCTCGGGGAGGTGTGTCGGACGCCAGTGGATCCTCGGCGTGAGATCGGCTGATACCGATCAATTCTGGCAGACGGTGTGTGTGTGTGTTTGTTTGTGATATCGGTCTTTATGTACTCAACATGTTTCTGTTCGGTGGTCTGTCGGTGAGTTGGTATTATAAAGCAGGTGATCAATGATTACAGGCATTAAGCTGATTGAGCAATTATAAATATTTAATGAAAAACGTCTGAAAATGACTTGATTAGTATCTAGTTAATCACAGCAGCATCCCTCAACTGTAACGATCCCATAATATCAATACAGCTCCACTGCCGCCCACGGGCAACGATTCATTTTCTCTGCTACAATGAACGTCTTCTCCCTTCACTCTCATACATGAAGCTGCTTCTGGCAGAACTTCACTCCGTCCCGTCTCCTGTCAGACGCAGCGATCGTATAAGATGAAGGGAGCTGCTGTGATTTACTGACTTTCCAGTGCAGATGGAGGATCGAGTCATTTTCAGAGGTTAAAACGTTGGTTTGGCTTGAAGGAGCTCAGCGAGAAGCTTCTGAACGTCCATATAATTCTGGCGTAAACTGGCTCTACACAGAAAAATACGACCCGCTCCGTGACAGACTGTGATGTGGGGGGAAGCACTCGAGTGTAGAGAAATATGTCAGCTTCGACTATCGGGCATAAATTTGACCCTTTTAAGAACTGAGGGTTTGGGCGGTGGTAAAAAAAAAAAAAAGGAAAAAAAGAAAGAAAAATAAAAAGCAGGATTTATTGCATCACACATGACGACACCTTCTGCGAACTTACCAGTACGTCCCGGCGCCCTGTGACGTCAGCTCCATCCCGTCCACTGAGTTGTAGCTGTCGTCGTCCATGATCTTCGACAGGCCGAAGTCTGTGATCTTGATCTCCCCGCAGGCGGTGCCGTTCACCAGCAGGATGTTGCCTGAGCAGAAAATTACACGTCAAGATTCATTTTCACATTTTCAGCATTAAAAAAATAAAAAAATAAAAAAAATATCACATTTACACTGTGGATGATTCAACTCAGCTCAACACAGGACGACCATACGTTCTACTATGTAATAACAAACCGTGTTCACATCTTAATGGAATAATAGCGACTAGATTAGAAGCGAAATGATGTAATTGTTCACATGTGAGACATGGTTTGATTTCACCCGTCACTGGCCACACTGTAATAGACTCAGCACAGCTTGGGCCAATCAGTCTTGACAACTAAATCATATCTATTAACAGGAAAATAAACATCCTGTGAGTCCGTGCCTTCAACTGCTTGATAATCATTAATCATGATCATGATGTTGGGGCAACACTTGAACCAGAACCAAAACTCTACTAATAATACTGAAGTAGCTGCAGCAGCGTCACTTCAACTGCTAATTTTATTTTTAGTAATGCTGCTCCAGAGACTCTGGCCTTGTCCACACGGAAACAGAGCTTCCCCCAAAACAATCTTTTTCTTTTTTGCTTTGAAAAAAATCTCCATAAACTTGAGGTTGTTTCAAGAAATATCTGCGTACACACAGATCCACTGAAAACTACGGACGTGTATTGCATTCACTTACATTTTTCTATTTTTCAGGGTAATATTTTTTCTGTTTTTTAGAGTCATTTTTTTCTGACTTAATGAGATCTCTCAATCCCACAAGAAGCTCCCACCTGCAAGTAATGTGACGAGTGATTTCAAAACAAAGGTGCTACATCAGACTTCTCTGAGGCGGTGTTCTGTAATAACAGGTCATCTCCTTTCAATATCAATCTGAATTTACAGGGAACACAGTGAAAATAAGAAATATTAGTGTTGCTTTTCCTTTAAAAATATAAATCACTTTGCAAACCATGCAATTGAATCAGTTTTGGAAGGGCACCTTTATTTTGAAATCAGTCCTTATATCCTTATATGCTCTTACTGTTGTTTATACATATAGGACAAAACAATGGCAGGGATAGCTTGACTGTATTTTTTTAAGTGGAGCATATACCGGTAAACGTATCATGGATCTAATAGATCTAATAGATCATGATGAAGTGGAGGCTTGACCGCAACGGTGAAACGTTATTTGAAGGTGGGAGCTTCTGGCGGGATTTTGAAATCGAAGTCCAAAAAAAAAAGAAAGAAAAGAAGAAAAAAATTACTCAGGAAAAGAAATTAATTACTCCCAACAACAATCTGTGGAGCGTGTGTGGCCCTGTAACGCTGCCACACATAATCACCAAAAGCAGAGAAGAAGCCAGAAAGCTCCCCGCTCTATTTAAACTCCAAACATTATAAGTCGATTAAATGTTGACTGGGAGAGGCGGTGTTTAGCTCAATTGGTAGAGCACCCACCCCATGTGTTGAGGCTACAGTCCTCACTGCAGGCGGCCCCGGTTCGAATCCCGCGTCAAGTGGCCCTATCCTGCGTGTCATCCCCCCCCTTTCTGCCTCCCATTTCCTGTCACTCTCTGAACTGTCCTATCCATTAAAAGGCATAAAAGCCCCAAAAATATACTTAAAAAAAAAAAAAAAAATGTTGACTGGGAGTCACGTCGGAAATATGAAGATCGATGATGATTTGACAGACACAATTCAGCTGCAGCGTCCGTGGGAACCAACAGTAGTCGGCCGTTATTGTTGTTGTTACGTTACGTCCATAGACCGTTTACGTCTGGCTGTGTGGCTCAGGTTACAGGTTGGAGCGATGGGGGATATGACGTTATCATTTCACAAAACATCCGTTTGGGAAGTCGCCCTCAAAACGCTGTTTCCATCTTGATGAAACATTGAAACGATAAAAAACTGATGTGGATTCACTGACACGTGTATCCGTGTGGACGGGCGCTCTGAGTTGCAGCAGTTACGGCGGCGTGCAGGGACGTACCGGGTTTAAGGTCGTAGTGGATGATGGGCGGTCTGATCTCGTTGAGGTACTTGAGGGCGTTGACGATCTGCATGATGATGGAGCGGCCCTCCTTCTCTGACATCAGCTTGTGCTGCTTCAGGTAGAAGTCCAAGTCGTTGCCCTCGCAGTACTCCAGCACTGTGCAGAACCTGCAGCGCAGCGAGGACGGACAGACGGGTTAGAAACCACATCTACAAACCACTTGAGCAGGATCAAACTGTTTAACTTCTGTTGAACACAATCTGCAGAAACATGAGAGTAGCCGTCAGAAGGCTCAAATTTAAAACAAAATGACTTACGAGTCAGTGTCGAGCGAAAAGTAGTCGTAGAGTTTAACTATTCGTGGGTGGTCCAGCTCTTTATGGATTCTATATTCTCTGCATGCATGTCTGAAACACAGAGAGAGAGAGTTTATTTACACCATTTGTTTTAAAAGTAGACATTACGCACAGTGTGGCAGAGAGTACACCGGAGAGTAAACACTCACTTGTGATAGTTTTCCTTCTTCTCGTCCCTCCAGTTCTTGTTTAACTGGTGGATTTTGACGGCGACGTATCTTTGCTCCGTGAGGTCGAAGGCCTGGGAAATAAATTCCTCCCGTTAGTCGTGACCTGTGTTTGGCTCGACTCCGTCTCAGCCGCAGAGAGACTCTCTCTCTTCACATTAAACAGCTTCAGTTCATTCATCATTTTTAACCGAGGTGACAACAACACGGTGTTGGAACAACTCTCACATTCTGCTGCAATCATTTTTTACTTTGAAATGTTGATGATGTCAACTCAGTGTAATGTAATGAAACACACGTCCTCAACTGTTTCCACAGCTCACTCACTCTCAGAGCTACAGGAGCTCATATTCAACAGTGCAATAAACTGTATATGTCAACCCAGAGGCTGTACTGCAAAGCGAGTTTAGTGGGTTAGCGAGGTCCGACTCCTGTCAGGAGCTCATTCTATTAGGCTATATACGTATATATATTTTACTTTTATATACAGTCTATGGAGACCACTGAAAAAGGTTGTGCGCTCGCAGCAGGACAGATAATCAGATGGATAATCGGTAAAGTTAAAGCAGAAGTAAGCGATATTTTTGTGTTAATATAAGTCTTAAATAGTTTTATCTTCCGACAGCAATCACTTACATAGAGTGTTTGGACCAAAACACGGGTCTCTCAGTCACTCTGCTCTGCTCTGAGCCGAGGAGAAAAGTTTTCTCGTATCCTACAAGTTTTATCCAATGAGGAGAGAGAACGGCATGAAGGGCTGTGTGTGCAGCCAAGGGATGCGCGTGAATGTGGTGACGTAGGGACGAGGACCAATTAGATCCATGACGAGGGCGGGGGCTACTAACTCCATCGGCTGACAAGACGTTATGGTGCGTTTAAGGCAACCCGTAACTCGTGTATTTCCGACCTGTGAAGTCGTACCAGTTCGATCTGGTACGAGTTCACGGGTCGGAAGTTACGAGTGGCCGTTATAGTGACTTTTACAGGTAAAACAGGTCGGAAAAACACGAGTGGGTTGCCTGGAACGCTACAAAGTCGTAAGTCGTGACTTGAAGCTGCAATTTACAGTTTCAAAAGCCTGCCTGGAACGCAGCATTAGCCAAAACGACCGGACAACTTACTTCTGCTTTAATACAGTAATTTCACTTTGATGTGGCCAAGAATAAAGTATTTTCAGTGTTTCGCCTGTTACATGGCAGTGTTGCCCAAATGCAATCTTGAATAGGTCTACGCTATTTTCACAGTTAAAGGTCTTTGTTGTCTTAAAATACCTACTGATTTTCATACACACACAGCCTGCCTTCAATATAACACACTTGTATTCTATAATTGCGATCAGTGAAATATATGAAAACAATATAAAACACAATTTAAAAATGACAGTTGTTGTTGCTCTAGTTTATTTTGTTTAAATGGATAAAGCTTCATATTTAAAAGCAGCACAATGTTCAGCTGTCAGAAATTAAAAGCAGCCTCCTCTCTCGTCATATTTGCAGCAACACTGTTGCTTCGGGCTGCGATCGTGCTATTTTGTATCACTCATACTCTCTCCATTAAAACAACCTGCTCCTCTTGGCTGAAATCAATGGCCGTTGTCGCTCCATTTTGTGCGGAAGTAGAATCATATGACGCCAAACGCCCAATTTGATGTGAACGCGCACAGAGCACAAAAGCGGAGCGCAGGACTTAACAAACCAAGGTGATAACCAGCGTCGTAGTACAAAGCCTTCTCAGTACAGGCCCCAGGTTTCAATCTACATCTCTGACATCAAGCAGCAGAAAACTCGACTCTGACCTGATACTGTGTCTTATTTTTTAGTCTGTAAAACAGCCCCAACTGTTTTCGACTGCATTCGTTCCAAGGTGTTGCCATAGTCTTGGAAATCAACGATCATTAAGGAACAAAGGCGGCCTCACCAAGGCTGAACGTTGTGAAAACACTGTCTCTAAAAATGAGCTTCAGAGACGTTTTGATATAAAATCAAATCTGTCTGTTGCTTCAGCACCGTGGCAGCACGTTAGCAATATCACAGAGGATGACAGGTCTTTACCAAGTATACGCTTCATCAAGAAAACCACTAATTATATAAATGAAACGTCTGCGTGACATTTATATATAATTATCGACTAACTATTTAATATTTCACTGGGAACAGCAAACAAGCCCTCCTGTAGTGGAGCTGGGATGGAACAGCAGGAAGCTTTGACCCAAGAATCAACATAGTCGAAACTGAGTTCTAATGTTGAAGAATGTCTTGCAAAAGCTCTTCATCCATGACATAAAAACAACAAACAAACAAAACAAGGAAGATGAGATAAAAACAAAGACTGGTTGAGCTCTGACAGCGTATCGTTTCTCTCACCTTGTAAACTTCACTGAAACCTCCTCGTCCAAGTAAATGGAGTAGCAGGTATCGGTCATTTAGCGTAGGGTGATCTTTGAATCTGCACGGGGTTGGAAAGAAAAACAAAAAAACAAAACAAAGTTTAGGAAGTACAGTAGAAGGCAGGAACACAACAGTATAGACTGACAAGGAAAGGACAACAGAAGAAGGAGAAGAAGAACTCATACTGGGAGTTATCCTCATTGTGGATCCTTTTCAGCTCACGAATGTGCAGGTTCCTCACTCGCTCCAACCTCTCCAGCTCCGCCTGGATCTCAGCTTCCTCCTGCAACGATCAATATCAAACGGGTGCAAATTGAATAAAACAACCAAAAGAATAAATAAATAAATAACCAAAGCAAGTCCTGCATGGTGAAACCAAAAACTTTTAAATTACAGCATTACCTTCTTGAGATGGCCTAGCCTCAGTTTAAAGATTTCCTCCTGCTCGTGGTACTCTGCCTGTGATAACCTGCGAGGACACAGAGGAAACCTCAGTGCAACAGGAACGCAGAAGGAAAACAGACGATTCAACAACAAAAAAAAAGAAAAGAAAAGAGAGAAGATAAATAATCAAAAGCATCGTACGCTTCGCTTTCCGTTCCATTGGCCTTGCTTTTACGTTTGTTTTGCTCCAGGCTCGGAGGCGGAGTCTGGGCCATGGAGGGCGGTTTGCGTTTGGCCAGGAGCTTCCTCTGCCGCTCGATGTCCTCTCGCTGCGAGTTGATCCTTTCTTGTTGTCTGGAAACAACCGGTGCATTAGTGTCACATCAAGAAGCCGATTCATTGCTCTGCTTCGTCTGTGTGTGTTTGATCTGCTCTGAGCTCTTTTGCTCCCTGGACCGAAGAGCTGTCTTTACCCCCTCTAGCTAAAGATTACAAAGTGATATCTAATAAATACAGAAACGTATGTTGTTCTCTCTGGTCTGGTTTCTCCTATTCAGGATAAAGTTTGAAGCTAAAACACGAGGACTCTCACTTGATGAGGTTTTGGAAGGCGTATCCATCCGTCCACTGCTCAGTGAAAGACGCTCCGTGTCTCACTGTGGTGAAGTGACCCAGTCGCAGCCTGTCCTGCATGCTTTTGTCCCTGCATGCCATCTTCTCCTGTTTCGACTGAGGGGCAGAGAGAGCAGAGAAACACAGACATCAAACCGGCGCTGTCGATTCCACGGGGCTAAAATTAGGACTTCTAAAATTAGCTCCTGTCACAACCCCCTCGATGACCCGATCACTCTGATATCCTACGTACTTTTTCAATCAGCAGCTTCTTGGACATGGTCACACACTTATTTAAGCGCTCCTTGTATCGCTCCAGCATCCTCTGCTGCTCGTCGATCTGCCTCCTCAGGTCACAGTTCGCCTGGATCACACACACACGATGCACAGACAAGCAGACGAGAAGAATCAACACCATTTTACAGTAAAAAAAAACCAAACACATTACATAAAGAAGGAATGTGTCAACTAACATGCCAAAAATTAAGACCACACGATATTCACTGAAAACCATTAAAAACATGGCAGCAGAGCAGAGCGCCCGCGATGAAACGTTATGAGATTAGTACCCGGAGTAAATCGTCTATTCGTCCCTCCTTCTTCTCCAGGTCGGAGTTCTTGTTGTTCTCCATCGCTGTTAGTTTCTCTATAGTAAGGTCAGACTACGGGACACAAGTCAGGACAGAACAGTGGTTAACACGCTGATGACGCATCATTCTGTATCAGTGACAAATGCAATGCAACAATTAGACCCACATCTCCCACTTGATGATGATGATTTTTTTTTTTTTATATACAACAATGATAGTGCAGTGTTAAATAAACCATCAAGCAGCAGAGCCAGGTGCTGTGTGTGCGGTACCTGTGTGGCTTTGTGGAGCATGTGCAGAGAAACAGGCTTCAGCGAACACGTCGAGTGCTCGGTGTTGGCCGAGCCGACGGAGGAGGGGCTTCCCTGCTGCACCTGCAAGACGACACACATTCATCCAATGAAAAGCCTACACACACACACACACACGGGCTGAAATCACTCACCACTCAATATATAGTTTGTACTAAAGGCCGATTCTGATTCTGATAGTTTGTAGTGCAGTGAGAATTAATATACCCCATATAATGGACTCATAGTATCCCACAATGCAGCATGAAAAATAACTGATAGACACTAACCAAGCAATAAATACCATAATGCATCGCGGATGACACTGATCTGGAGCGTTTTTATTATTATAACTGCACGGTGGAATCGCGTCCGAAAGTATTTTTTCATTTTATTAATGAGCTCACTATATATATCAAGTCGTTTCAGACACAACCATAGTGACGGTGACTCCATCACACAGACGCTCACTTCATTTCTCAACACCTGGAGCTGCCACTCATCATAAAGCACGAGTCCATGTTGCATAAAAATAATGAGCAGAGACTGAAATGAGTCGAGAGCCTGTTAAAAGTTAATAAAGTCTCATTGCAAAAACACTCCGACGTATTTCAAGGCTTTTCAGCTATTCATCATATTTGACTAGACGTACTGCCACCGCTTTACAAAAGATGTGAGCAACAGGTTCATCTAGACTCCCCCCTTGTTATCATTTAACTGCCTGTTTCCAGGTGAGTGTGTGCTGCAGGTATTTGCATTTCTATCAGTATCTTCCATTTCTACCAAACGCTGCTCTTCGTGATTGCTTTCGCTGGTTTCAGTTTTTGTCAAAACATTGGCAGGCGATGACGACAGACTTGAAAACGCAGTGAGTGAGTGCGACTGAATGTTAGTTAGTTGACAGAACCACCACGTCAGATTCTTCCTCTCTCGGTGTTAATAACAAGCAGAGAGAGAAGAGGAACAAAATGGGAGGAAAGAAGAGTCAAAAGGGAGCATGAGAAAGACCATAGAGCAAACATGCTCACCGTGACAGGGGGGTTGGAGAGGGAGTGTTGTGGGGAAGAGCGGACCACTGGTGGAATTCCCCTGGCAGGGCTGGTACCAGGACCGCTACCTCCCGCAAACTGACACACATGTAAAGAGAGAGACGGACAGGAAAGCAGTTCAATGGAAAGACCGAGATGGCTTTAAAAAAAATAATAATAAGAGGAGAGAAGTGTGTTAGAAATTAAATGTGAAAAGTTACGCATCCAGTGTGGAGGTATAGTAGAGGACACACGCTCAGTACAAGAAGAAGAAGAAGAAAGGAAAAGAAAAAAAGAAGATGGTTTTCTGCAACTCACCTCAAAATAATCACTAATTTTATGCCCCCTCGCTCCGGCTTTGCCTTGAAGAGAGAGAAAGGAGGAGTTCAACGAGAGGCTGCGTTTGAAATACTCGATGATGACAGCAGATCGTAGCAGAGGACGAACTTACCTTGACTGCTGTCAAAGTGGTCTGCTTTCCGTTTTCTCACTCTCTGGTCGTTTGCTTTTTTCTCGGGCGTCTGTCGGGGGGAAACCAGAGAGCGTGGGTCAACCAGAGAGCGTGGGTCAACCAAACGTACGATGACATGACAAAGCGGGATGGGTGGTGTAGGAAAAAAATATATAATAGTAAATGTGTGACACAGACTCACCTCTAACTCTTTGTCACTAAGCGAGCCAACACTGCATAGACTCTGATTGGACGACTCGTTTTGATTCTGACCCGAGCCCTGGGAAAAAAAAGACATAAAAATACATAAAAACAGGGAGCGAAAAGGTACAAATATGCACAAAACACTATCTATCTCTAAAAGGTTTTCACATGTACTTGTTAGAGAGAACGAGCGCACACGCTGGGTTAGAAAACAAGAGAGAGAGATGGGTGACGAGCCGAGGGGGGACGTGGGGGTTTGACTGAACCAAACATCACCATTAACTTCCCACTGAAGCCAGACCTGCATCATTCAGTCCTGATGCCGCCGGTTCCCTAGGTGACGATGATGCCTGTCAGTCAAATGATTCACATCAGGATTCAGCCGGCACTGTCCACCAATCAGGAAGACGCACTTAGTCATTCAGAGCACACGAGAGCTCTCTCACTGAACCCTCCTAAAATGGCTGAACATTAGGCATGCTGCTGGGGACCCATTCCTCCCTCCGTCTGTCACCTTTAGATAATGTCATCCATTTTTCTCCCGTTCACCACCGTCTTAACCATTCCTGCCTTCTCTCTCTCTCTCTCTCTCTGTGGAGAAAGATGCTCTGCTTGATCTGAGAATGACAGCGTGTTTTTACACCTCTCCTCCCCGTCTCTCTCCCTTTCTCCCCCAAAAATTCTTGCCTGTTTGATCAGACTTGTTCAAAAGGGAAATGCACTTTTCAATAATTTCAGCTGCCCCTCTCTGTTCCATTACCGCAGCCATGTATGTTCTTGCTGTGTGTCCTCAAAGGATAACAATTTTCTTTTCTTTTATGCCAACTCAGAGATGACAAGGGTAGCAGCGGTGGCATGAGGGGGGGGGGGCGCTCAAGGTCAGGAAAAAATAAAAAAAATATGAAGAAGGAAGCTGCTCTGTGACATTGAAGGGCTTTTAGACCACCAACCTGTATTTCTCCACAGCCATTTGTTGACACGTTTCTCTCTCACTCTCCCCACACACATCTCATCTCTTGTCATACAGGGTGGCTGTGGCATGATGCCTTAGCGAGAGCCGCCATTTTCTCTGCGGCAGCAGCCATGCCATGCTCTGGGCTCAGCTCTGCCTATGGCTGGCACGGGGCCCACACTCCTGGCGCTGACTCTCACTCCCTAACTGTTCCAAGATCACCTTCCACAAAGACGGCTCCATCCATGTAGCGGAGGGGGGAAGAGGGGGCGCAAGGCTAAACACTGCCTCCACTCACACCTGGTCAAGAACTATTTCTGCATTCCTCCTTTGCCTTTACTCCTCCTCCTCTTCCTCTTCCTCCACCCCCCCCCACCCACCTCTCTACCACCCCTGTCCCGTCTGTGGCCTTTTTGGCAGACGTCGCCACTTGCATATACAGCCTCTACATCATGAGCCAGGGAGAGATGCCATATCACACCAGCCAAAAAACACAGACACAGCTCAACCTTCTCCAGAGACAAGACAAAGAAAAGGAGTGGGGCCAAGCCTGTCCTAGGCCCCGAACAGCAGAGTGATACCGAGGCACGGACTGAGACAAAGAGAGGAAGAGATTCACACACAAAAAAAAAGTGGAATCAAGAAAATCTGTGATTTCAAGCACTTTGACGGGAGAGACTTCCTGTGCGACATCTGCTGTAACACAAACCTTAGCCACACCAACCCCAGTGAAGCGAGCCTCCAACAGTTCCTGCCGGCGGGGGTCCAGGCTATGCAGTTCTTCCATCATGGCTGCGGAGACAAGAAGAGCACAAATTAAGGAAGGCGTTGTGAGGTCTGGTACATTCAGAAGGGAGTGACAGATCAGTGCCACAAAAGACACATTAGATGTGATGAGTCATGGCTGTTTTTAGCTATATGGATGTGGAAAATTCCTGTTCTGAGTCATCAATAAACCTGACAATAATGAATGTGTGTGTTAACCAAGAACCAGCCATACAATTAGGGCAACTCAGGAACACACTCTCTACAATCTGGATAGACACTGAGCCAATAACGGACATTAAATATGCATCAGAGACGTAGGCCAGATGTGTAGAGTCACTGCCTGGAAAATTATAGCATCATGTGATAACGCCCTGGCATTATAGGCCTAAGTTACATGGCGCTGCTGGAGTTATGAAAGGTCACTAATGGAGGGACTGCCAAGTAGACTCACAGCAATGGAGAAGTCCACAATAGACAACAACAACAACAAGTGCCCAGTTTACTAAGCTTATGCAAAGGTTAACGTTTAAGTTACACGCCCTGCACTTGACTGCTGTGTGTGTGTGTGGCATTGCATACATTAGATGAGAAATGTAACTTGCAGCATTCGTGTCCATTTAGGGAGATAAGACATTTCAATCTCGTGTAACTTTTCTTTTAGAGTTTAGAGAGTGGGATTACAGAGCCGTGAATAATATCATAGAAAAAGAGCAGCTTAAAGAGTGAAACATCATCACTGACTGACTGAATGATGACCATGGTAGCTAGTTAGCTTAGCACGGAGCTAACGAGTTCTCTGGCTTCATCGCTTTAGCATTGAGGAGCTAACCGCTAACGTTAGCTAGTCAACATCACCATCACATCACATCTGGTTTTATGTAATGTTGGTTCGTATCAACTCCAGACACATTTGTGACATTAGTCTGCGTAGATACCGACTCATTAAGGCAACACTTATCAATCACAGCTGCGGTGAATTTATCTCACAAAACACACACACACTACATAACGTGAGCTAGCCACGTTAGCATGTCTGTCAAAAAGAAGCACGACGGACCCAGGACTCACCCGAACAACAACACATCTGTTGCCTTTATATTAATCATTTTTTCCTCGAGATACTTACTGTTATTTTATCTTGTATCGGGGTCTGCTGTTGTTAACCCCCTTGCCCCTTGCCCCCCCCCAAAAAAACAGTCCCGTAGTTGTCCCGTTGTTTGTTGTTTCTCCCCCGGCGCCTCGCAGACAACTCCCAGGCTTAGGCCGCATCCACAGCCCCGTGCCTCGCGTGCCTGGCGTGCCGACCGTTGACGCTCCAGACGCGGGAGGAGGAGGAGGAGGATTCCCCTCCGAGGCCTCGACGTCTCCGGGTCT
Source organism: Trachurus japonicus (assembly GCF_045865225.1). Classification (NCBI taxonomy): domain Eukaryota; kingdom Metazoa; phylum Chordata; class Actinopteri; order Carangiformes; family Carangidae; genus Trachurus; species Trachurus japonicus. Next base: position 6,458,575 of record NC_140914.1, on the reverse strand, counting down.
CCCAAACAAACCCGCCTTTCTGCCGTGCTCCTTAGGCGGCGGGGATCCCCATCACATCCCTCTCTCTCTTTTCCCCCCGTGGACCATACCGTGCCTATGTCCTTCCCTTTTTTTTTTTACCCCCACACACAGACACACAATGGCGACCCTCGAGATTCTGCGTTTTTTTTTTTAAACCGCCAGGTATAAATGATGTCTTGCCCCCCTATCTTTTTTTTCTCCCCCCCCGGTGGTGAGATGAATTTCGGGTCCTGGCTTTTTGCAGGTCGATCAAAACAAAGTTGGGCTTCTGTCGCCTTCCTCGCTGCGGGGGGGTAGGACAGACAAAACCAAACCAAATCTGTTTCTTTCGGGGAGTTGTGCTGTAGCGAAGTCGTTTTCAGATGAATCCGGATCGATTCGGTTCGGTTCTCATGTTTTTTTGCAATGTAAACAATAATCAGTAAAATCTCATATTTTCTCGTGAGATTGTTCAAGAATTTTCACCTTCAGTTCCGTCAGTCCACGCCTGCCCCCAAAATCTCTCTTGTCTACTCTGGACCAATGGCAAATAATCCCTGTGCAGTGTGTGTACACAACACAATTTAGCTGCGCCCACCCACACAAGCACCAAAATGATCACTTATCACAAAGTTGCCATTCCCATCATGTTCACACCCACATATTGTACTTATTAATGTGTGTGTGTCAAAGTAGTGTTAAAAACAAATGCAACAAAACATTTTTTGAATTACCAGGAAAAACAAACAATCAACAGATTTACAGTTTATATTTTTATTCATGTACAAAAAGTGTGGGTGAGTGGGTGTTGGTTAGTTTTGTTTTGTTTTTTAAACCATGCAATTTAATATCAAAACATCAGATAATTAAAAACAGCCTCTGGCAGAATAGAGACACTTATTTCGTGGGGGTAACCAGCCCTTTTTTTCTCAGATCACTGAACTCATCAGTAGAAAAATGAGAAATCGTCACTCTTGCAGCCGGGAAAGCAGCAGCGCCATAAAACACGAGTCCATCAACACGACGGCAGCTGCGTTCCCCTCATCACAATCACAACAGAGCCCCTCGGTTTCACGCGTCCTCTGAAAAACAAGGCAGCACCGCCCGGACTTCAGCTCCCTGTTTTGTGGTTGATACTCAGGCGGGTTCAGTCTCCTCTGTCTCAGTCCTGGGTCTTAGGCGGCTGAACCGGACTCTTGCGGTACTTGCACTGGATCCACACCCTGTACATGGTGAGCTGTTTGCCTCGGTTCACCTGCAGCCGCCGGTCCACCATGTTCTGCACCTTCTCCAGCCCCGCCTCGGTGAACAGCTCATGAAGCTCATCTGTGATTAGAAAAAAAAGAGGGAGTACGGACATATTGTTATATACATATTAACATTATTAACACACAATTCTGCAAAAATAATTATGAAGAAGTCTTTGTTTTTACCTTGGGTAAAGAAATAAACTCTTGTTCCGTCCCCTCGGACGTAAAAGTTTTCTGACAGACAGCGCCCTAGAAATAGAAAAAGGTCACAACATACAACAAAATGCGAATATTATTAACTGTATTAATGTACATACTGTATCAAATGTAGTGTAATTGTATTTATATTGTGCAATTAGCAGTATGCAGATAGACCCAACCAGCAGCCAGATTTATATTTCAGTACTTTGGTGCAACCTAACTCAGCAGTCAGGCCTAAAATGGTGCTACTAGATAAACAGAGCTAAGTGAAACACATTTTCTTTGTGTCTGGAGCAGGTTTCTAACAACTATTTGGACCAAAGCCTGACTAACCTTTCTTGAAGCGGAGCTGTGCCATGTCGTAGCGTCCGTAGTCCCTGAGCAGCATCACTCCCCCGGGTTTGAGGAGCCGCGCTAATCTGCTGATGGACTCCGGCATCCTGAGACAGGAGGAGAGAGAAGGAGGGTGGGGGGGTTAAAACAACCAGTGCTGTGTTTAATGAGACACACTCAGTTAAAACTTGAAAAAAAAGAAGAAGTAAAGAAGTGAAGTGAGAGAGAGAGAGAAAAAAAGTTCATACTTGTTGGGATGCAACGCTGATAGCACAAAGATTAGCACGATAACATCAAGGCTTCCATCGGGGACGGGGTAATCGGCTTCCACGTCACTCAAGTCGTGAACAAAGGCGAAGCAGCGGCCGGGGTCGTACTCCGGATTAGTCTGATGACAGGAAGGTGATTTCAGTTCATTAGTTTAGCCAACAACCTGGGATGAAGGAGGAGGAGGAACCACGTCGTCCTGAAACATTAACCCCCCACCACATCCATCGTCTCACCTTGACCAGCTCCACCGCAGTGCTGGAGAAATCACAGCAGTACACAAAGAGTCCCGGGTCACTGTGTAAAGAAAGGAGTAAAGCTGTGTGGTGAGTACGTCCGTCACATTATACTGCGTATACTCAAACCTCTACATGTCTGTGTCCAACTTGCACTTACTTGTTGGTCTTCAGTATTGGAAAAACCGTATTCCCCACACCACAGCCGACCTACAGTAACACACAGAGCAGTCATTTCTATCCAAGGCAATAAATATCGATTGATACAGTTACTAGAAAACATAAAACACTGCCACAGCTGCAAAATCCACCTGAATTAATCTGATTAAAAAAAACATTTTTATCCATTTTTTTGTGTTGTTTCCTCCATCCTCCAATGAGAATAATATATATTCTTTAAAAATAATTTAAAAAGTGAGTATAACCAGTTCACTTTTTGGTCTTAACATCTAATCCAAAAGGTTTTTAACAAGTTTCAGAGAGCAGCAGGTATTCTCAGTCAAGTGTGTGATGAAAGATCTGGTAACTCGCTTCCAAATCAACCTCCCACCTCCAGGATGCGATACGACGCGGAGGAGCCAGGAAAGTCTCCGTCAGCGACCTCCTCTCTGCTTTGTTCCTGGTCCAGAGCGTCCTGCCGACCGTCGTCCTCGCCTCCAGAGCCTTCAGTGGGACGGGGGTCGTGGTGGTTCAAGCTGCACTGAGGGGCCAACTCTGGGAACTCGGTGAAGAGCCAGTGGCGGTCTTTGAAGAAACGGTTCTCGTGGATTGTGTAAAAATCATTCCAGTACTCGTTTGCCCGGTTGTCGTACTCCTCTGCAAGAACAGGTGATGAAGCAGTAAAGTAAGTAGAAGAAATTTATAAACGATTAATAAGACAAAAACTATGGATAAGCAAATGATCATATAGAAATAGTGTCAGTTAAAAGCCAACTATTAAAGATAACTGTCAAAAATGAATTGATATAATGCAGCATGTAATATATAATGTAAATATAAACAATCCAATAATGAGAAGGTTAAATCTGTATCTTCTTCACATTGAAAACAAATATCCTCCTGATTAGAGGCAGTAATAGTTGTGTTATTGATCCCTGATGTTTGTCACATTGTGTGGTTTATGTGTGCGCAACAACAACGTCACCTTGTTTCTCTGTAGGTAGAGGCTGACTGTTTTCCAAGACTTTCTTCTTAGCAGCTGCTTCTTGGTCCTCAGTCCACTCCACATTGTCCCTGTTGACAATGCAAAAGTATTATATAGTATAATACATTATAAAATATATTATATCAGATATGCAAAATGTGCAAATTAATCCAATCTTATCCAGAACACCTCATAGTTAATTTTGAGCAATTAATCAACCAGTCTATCCGCAACAATCACCAATGTATATATTTTTTCAATATAGTAAATCTTGGAGTTTGAACTGTTGGCTGCACAAATACAAGACATGTTGAGATTTCACACCAGGTTTTGTTGTATTGTTATTGTCACTTCTATTTGACACTTTATGGAATAATCCGCACATCTATAATGAAAATAATCGATAGTTACCGCTGTAAGTACCATAAGCCATTTTATAAATCAATATTCACAATTATTTCATCATGTAACACCCAGTCCTACTGTATATTTAGATGATATAACCTGAGATTATTCAACAGATTATTATATTATCATTACATGAAAATAACATGACCCGTTCTGCACCAAATCTCCGATCAAAACAATAAAAACAAATCATAATCAATGAGAAAGCGGTAGCTAACAGCCGGTAGCCCCCTCCCCTCCTGTAACTTGTGCGGTTTCTGGCTGAAGTTACCGACCACGCGTTGTGCTGGAAGACCTGCCGCGGGTCCGTGAGGAACCGGGTCCCGAACTGGGGTCTCTTCTCGGCTCCGGTGGACGACGAGTCGGACAGAATCAGCTCCGTTTCACCGCCGCTTCGCTCCGCTCCGTCCGCGGCATGGGGCGCCGCCATGTTGGATCTGACGCGGCGGAAGAAGGGCCGGGCATTTAACTGTGGTGCGTTCCCTGACTGTCGGAAATAGCAGAATCCATACCAATAATAACACTAACAGAAGAACTCGTATGAAAAAAAGTTTCAAGAAGTGGATGTCGCCTAAAACATTACTGCTGCGTTATTATGTTGTTTGATTGGCTCCTGAATATTTAACATTAGAATACGTCTACTTGATTTAACTGGTAACACGTAGGCTGCTGGGTGCAACACATTTTTTTCTTTTACGATTTTGTCCGTCGTTTCTCTGTAAAGTTTCTGTCTTTCTTTTTCTTTTTCTTTTTTTTCTTTTTTTAGTATAATCAAGTGTTTATAATGATACTTGGTTAAAAACACGCTGAATCGTAAACCTTTGTTTGATTTACTGGTCATGATTTACAAATGTACCATGCTGTGCGGAGACACATGAAGATATCTTCGTCGAGATATCAATGGATGCATAAATAGCCTACTATAACACAGGCTGAACTAATAATTTCCATCCAGCCACACTATAAATCCAGGCTTGCACAATCTACATTAGGCTACTACTATTGCATGTCAACACAATTATCAACACAAGACTTTTCCTGCTGCATATCTACAGCTACACACACACACACACACACACACACACACACACACACACACACACACACACACACACACACACTGAGCAATGCAGCGTTTATACACTAGAGGGAGACACATCCTGGATAATCTTTGCTGAGTCCCACTGGTGTCACTGAGCCACATGAATGAGGAGAATAATTCAGAATCAGAATCAGAATACTTTATTGATCCCCAAGGGGAAATTTCTTTTTTTACAATAACAACTCCAACTCAAAGTGTACAAGTTAAAAGAGCAAGTAGTCAAGAATATAAGAAAGAAATATAAAATAAAATAAAAAAATATATAAAAATATATACAAGGACAAACATGGACATGAGTTATTGCACTATAGGTTATTGCACATATGGCATTAAATATGGATTATTGCACAGAGGGAATTTGCACAAGAGTTAGTTTAGGGGCCAGCCCACTGACTCAGAGTGTCTGACACAGAGTGAGGAGATGGCCACATGGCCTGAAAGAACTCCTGTGTCTGACCAACACGTCATGGAGTGGGTTGGACAATTAATGATTCTGCACAATTCAACAACTCATGGGCTCATTACTGTAAATGCACCATTGATTTTTTTTAAAAACCAGCCCTTACAAACAAAAATGACAAAAATGTGCAGTGCACTTTACCTTGAGTGGAAATGTTTGTAAAATGAAATGCCCTTCCTGGGTGAGGCATCCCTCCTCTGTTGCTCACCCTGAGGTTTCTCCAGTTTTCCCCTGTTTGCCCTTTGAGACTATACAAATAAAATTGCCTTGCCTTATAAAATTATGATCAAAATAGACATCGGAACTAGTCATTATGCATTTTCTGGGGTTGGTTCCATCTTTATAGAACCTATACAGAAACTTTAATTTCTTTTTTTAGCTTTGAGATGAACTGATAAATGCTTTGACAGAGACCAGAAGTGTGACTTTAAAAATGCATAGCAGTTGGCAGTTTGTTTGCAGTTTTTTCAGTTCGTCTTTTGCGGTATGAAAGTGAAGCTTTTGCACGCACTGCAAGAGAAACATTAAAATGTTATATACTAGATCACATCAGATTACAGTATGTAAAGCCATAGGCGCTGATCCACTTAGATTTTATCCATCATAAAGGTACTTGAGGTAGGCCTAGTACACACACAACTTTATTAACAAGAGAATAATGACATAATATGGCATAACTACTTTACCAGACTGTTGTGCACAGGATGTGGTGACGAGCATGGCACAGTTCTCATCTGTATCACCATCACCACAAGTACCATCAGAGAAGCAAAGTAAAGCATCATGGGGAAATGCCAGCGAGAGATTTGACCTCAGGTGTCCTAACAGGAAACATTCATGCTGGTGAGGATGGTGACAGACGGTGGTAAACAGACACATCAGTCAAACAACTACGAGTGGAGTCATTCTCACGGTGTCTTTCACCTTTTATCTTAATTACAGACTCATCTCAAATAACATTAAACTGACACATCCCACAAGTCAACAGATTGTAATCACGTCAGAGTTAAATGAAGTGACTGAAGGTGAAACAATTTTAATTTAAAAATAAAAATAAAGAACAGAACAAATATCTCACAAAGGACAGAAAGAACTGTGCACTGAATCCACCTGTGCCTCATTCGGGAGAGTGGGTCATGTGACTTCCACTTCCAACGCAGATGGAAAACATCTGGAGGTTAAGGACAGATGTGAATGAGGATTAATATCCAACTATTCACACTGAGTTTTCCTTTCAAACTAACTTTATTTATAACAAATGGATGACGAATCAACAACAAAAAGACAAAAAGGACTAAAATGTTTAATGATAAGAGAAAAAAATAACTATTAAAATTAAACAGAAATAAGGAAATGAGCATGAGATCATAATAACCATTAAAATTAAAAAGAAATAAGGAAGTGAGATCATATGTTTAGATTAAGAATAGAGTTTCCTGTCACCATGCACTTTTAACATTTATATACATTTGTCATCTTTAGCACATCCTTCTATCAGAGGCGATGAAGTGAAACAACAGTTTTGTGTAGACCACAGTGTTTTGTCATATTGTTGATCTGTCTGTGGTGCAGCCAGCTATGTCGTGTCGTTTTTAAATGTTGCTGTAGCTGTCAGGGTTGTGGGAAACTGGACTCAAAAGCAGATAACTCCAAGTAATGGGCAACAAAAGATTTTTTTTTTTTTTTTTTAAAGGTGAACAAAAGGTACAACGGAAAAAAAAACAAAGTACCAACAAAAGTGGTCAATGGGCCAACACAAAGTACAAGAGAAACATCACAAAGTACAAAACAAGAGACTTGAAACATAAGAACTCATGGGGAAAAACACGATGGCAGGAACAGATAGCACGAGGGAGAAAACACAACGCATGGCAGGAAGAACAATGAGGTTAAATACACAATGAGACGAGACGCAGGTGGTGCAATCAGACACAGGTGAGACACACGAGGTAATCACACAGGAAACCACTGGACTTCAAGCTAAAACAGGAAACAACTCAACTAAACAGGGGAAAACACGCGGAGGTCATGAGAGTAGCAAGGAATTGTATGACGGCAACTTTTTCCTTTTGATTTCCTAAAGGTCGGTCCAGACAGTGTTTCCATTCACTGAATCAGCCACTGTAACCCTCTGCTCCCACCCTCGGTTTCCTCCTTTCCTTTCAGTACTGTGCTGAATATCCCAGATTCTGTGGATGTATCACGTCTATATTTCAGACTATGACCCCATGTTTGATTAATTCTGGGCTGGTTTCGCTCCGGTCGCCACCACGTTAACGTGTCATATCAGAAGATCTCCAGATATGATTCAGATTCTTTGCGAGAACCAAACAAGGAAATCTCCCGATTCTTGGGACAATGTTTAAGTGCTGTGTGTTGAGGGGGAGTGTGTATGTGTGTGTGTGTGTGTGTGTGGGTGGGTGTTTTGAGTCTATAAAAGGCTGGAAACTGCTTTGGCCTCCTCCAGCCTCTCCCTCTCCTTCTCTACCAGTCTGAGCCTCTTGATTCTGATTGGTTAAGAGCGTCATCGTTTGTGTGGCCTCGTGTTACTCTTTGTCATCTGTCTCATACTTCCATTTCCTCTTCCTGTTGTTTCTGGACTCCTTCCAGATCCATTCCTTTCACTTTGCCCTCCAACACAGCAAGACTGAGGGTGGTTCCTTCTGCAACAGCCTCCGGGGGTTGGTCTGCTTCCCCTCGGACCAGAGGTGTGGTCAGACGGAGCAGCAGCAGGGGGAGGAGGACAGATCAGCACAAACTGTACCGTCCATTCACTGATGATGTGATAAGCTGAGGGACGTGTGTCTCATCGGCTCCTTGTGCTTCCCCTCAGATGACGTTATTGCTGCAAGAATTTCAGACTTATCCTGTGAGACAGGAGCCCCAACACAGAGGCCTAGACATCAGCGGTCACATCATGACAGTGTAATGTGATAAGCGTGAGGGTATCTGTGGTTATTTTGCAATAAGGTGCGGCAGGTTGCTCAAACTTTTAACCATCAGCTGTGCCAGATGTAATTGTGGCTTCAGTTTCAGAACTGCAGATACTTGCTGCTGCTGCTGCTGCTGCTGCAAACACACTCATCATGCACTCATTCATTCATGGCTCTAAATAAGATCTCAGCTGGATCTGCATCGCTGCACCCTCTGGTCGCACATTACATTAGGGGAGAGTGGGGCAATGTGAGACACCGGGTAATGTGAGACACCCCCTGTATCTAGAAAAAGGAACACATTTATGGTCATGTGCCCATTATGTTTTCAAGCCCCTTCCATTTCCCCATGGTCATGAAGAAGAGGACCTCATGATGCTGTGGAAAGCATGTTTTTTTCACAAAAATATAATTTTTGCATGTAAAAGTAAATTTTCTTGGTGTCAACTTAATCAACTGTTGTGCCAAAGCAAATTGATTTTGGTAGAAAAACGTATATGATACATGATGATGAACTACCAACACATAAAACCATGTGATGATGCTGGCTGAAAATTAGCCTGAATTTCTAAGAGAGGTCATTTTTTCTAAAATGGGGGTGTTGGGGTAAAGTGAGACAAATGCTGCGGGGTAAAGTGAGACCATGGATGTATTAATAAATCAATGAGTGAGACTGTGAGCACACCACACACAAAGATTTACACTAGAATCTCGTCCCCCAAGCCAGAAATCTCACGTGATTAATGATCTGTAGCCACACTGCTTTGTTATGCTATGTGCTCTCAGTCAGCTCGCTTCTTTATTGGCTAATTAACTCAATTTTAGTCACATTCCACTTTGTCGGCTCCCCCCACAAACAAGAGGACTTTTGATCAAAATGGTCACGATTGTCGGGGCCTACAATCTGACCCCCAGACTATCTAACTGGTTCTATCTGTCATTTAAATGTTAATTAAAACATTTTGTGTTGTATTTGATTTTGGTCTTGAGTTACTTTGTGTTGAGAAAACAAAAGTGCTTAATTGACCAATCCCCATGATTCTGGTACTAGTCCGACATTAGTTTTGGGAAGTGTGGTTGTCAAGCTAGCTATCAGGATTCTAACTGTTAAAACATGTGTTGTTATGGTAGTTTCAGAGTGGAAAAGGTAAGTGGATCAGTTTACCCCATTGATTTCTCTGGTTTGTCTCAGTTTACCCCTGAGCTGGGGAAATGTAAAAAATGTCTCACTTTACCCCACTCTCCCCTACCTGGACACCAGAAAGACAGAGAGCCGTGCCAAAGACAAAATAGCCTGTAGAGTACATACTCACAAAAAGTTAGGGATGTTTGGCTTTTGGATTCAATTTCAGAATGCACCTAAAATGCACTATAACCTCTACAGGTTAACTTAACCTTCTCCAAACTTTTGAATGCACATGTCCAATTGTTCAGTGTTTCAGTCCTTATTGAATAACATGCTGTTCTCTAACAAGACAAACACAACACAAACATCACAAGCACCGTCTGATTTAGTGTTTCAGCTGTCATTGAACCACTAAATGTTCTGGTTCAATGACAGTTTCTATACAGTCCTCTTCTATCGATGTTCAAATGATGACATGATGAGACCAAGACAACACTTTGATCAAACTGATCAAGTTATTGAGGCTGTTGTTAGCTTTTGTTTGAGATAAAGAAATGACCATTGCATCCTTCTACTTAAAAGGCTTTCATGATAGAATATCACTGTAGCTGCCATGAGCTTTTTATAGGGATATTCTTGTCAAATATCCCTAACTATTTGTGAGTAGTGTAAATAAGAGCTAGTTCATCTTCTCAGATAGTTTAGTCGCCAATCAAGCACTTATATTGCTTCTGAATGATGACACCCCTCTGAATTTATCATTTCTTAAGAAGAGAGTACTGTTTGCAGGTTTAACTGCTGCTAAAAAGATGTTGATAAAAAGATGGAAACCACCACATGTTTTAAATGTGTATCTGTGGAAATTATCATTTTATGAAATTTTGTCACTAGAAATCTCCAGTGCCCGTGCCCAAAAGGCAAAGGTAGAAGCTATACATAACCTAGAAGCGGCAGCTGAGAATGTCAAAGCGTTGTTTTGATGGGCTTGCGTGTGTTTTTTTTTTTTTTTTTTTTTTTTTGGTTTGTTTTGTTTTGTTTTTCTCTGTTTCATGAATATGTCTGCTATGTACTTTTGATAATTATTGATAACTATTTATTTATTTTCGTTTGTTTGTTGTTTTTGTTTTTCCCTGTAATCACCCTAACCTAATGTTACCCCCAGGACCCGGGACAAGGGTGGGGTCAAGGGGAATGGATAAATGGAATTGTAATGAAATAAAACAAAATAAAAAATTGATCACAAAAAAAAAAAAAGAATATCACTGTAGCTGCCATGAGCTTTTTATAGGGATATTCTTGTCAAATATCCCTAACTATTTGTGAGTAGTGTAAATAAGAGCTAGTTCATCTCCTCAGATAGTTTAGTAGCCTATCAAACACTTGTTGCTTTAAAAGAGGCTCTGACACCCAAAAGTCAAAAATCACACACGCAAAAAGCTGGTGAAGTCAGGTGTAAAGAATCTTTATGTATTCCCTCAGAATAAAGAACCAGAGTTGAACCACAGCCTTCTTAAAAAAAAAAAAAGTGTCCAACAAACAATTAAACAGACAAGGATACAGTCAGGCCATGTCATCATAACCGATGCTTTTCATTGTGCAAAAAATTCAAATGTACAAATACTTACACAAATACAGAACTTTGTATTTCAGTAGAAAAACTGAACAAACCAAACAAGTTACAGTTCAGTAATGATTGGACAGAGAACAAGTTTTAAAGGGATAGTTAAACATTTTGGCAAAGTTGTTTTAGAGGTAAACTCATGCAAAACAGCTGATGCGCATTGCCTTCATGGACAGTTTTTCATCAAGCAGTCTCTGTATTTCCCTCTAAAACAACTCTGTCTGGTAGCGTGGTGAATGTGCAGGTCACAACTTGTCCACCAGAGTGTTTTGGAGTTGTTCGATTGTGTATTTGATGAGGGAAACCAAGAAATCCCATGAGCCTCCATAGCGTAGCTCTGAGCAGCTCGCGGCTCTGCTCCGCCGTTCTAAAAATAGCTTGCACCGACAATTAAAGGAAACGAACCTACTGCTATGACTATAGCGATTATGGCAATGGGCCAATTTGCCAAAAATGTTGAACTATCCCTTTAAAGCACAAATAAAACTATAAACAGTTTTTAAAAAAGCCCAACACACACAAACACAAAAAAACCAAACACATGTCATAACATTTAGAACATTTCAATCACTGTAAACCAACACTGATGGGATTTGGATCCTTATTTATTGTCTCATGTTTTCGGGGTATAAATGGTTGATAAAGACAGAAATCTTTGCCCGGCTGCTGTGATGTTGAGAACTTTGCAATCTCATCACATTAAACTAACAAACAAATGAACCGGGAGTAGAAATGACAGAGAGCTGACAAACAGCAAAGATTTTTTCTCTAACAAATGTCGTCAAACACTTAAAATAACAATCTGACTCTGTCACCGGTAAAAAACAGACTCTTAAAGTTAAAGTAGACGTACTTTGTTACCATGCGATCAAATGCCCTGTTGTTTACGCTGCAGCAGCTGTTTAGCGGTTCCTCGTTCTTCTGTTATTTGTATGTCAATGCTCGACCGACTCTTGAAAGCTTTTTGTTCCCATCAATTATCAACCCCCCCTCCAACAAAAACAAAACACCAGAAAATAGGTTCCAGGTTAAAAAACAACAACCCAGAGTTACTGTTTAACTTCTCCACATAGCGCTGCACTCTTGTTTTTTTTCTTTAAAGCGGTTGCAGCTTCACTCTGAGAGAGACAACTACAGCATTTTCTAATACAACAAGGCACAGATGTAAATAAATAACACATCAAACACGTCTGTGCTTTCTGTGATGTCTGTCTTAATGCTGTTCGATTGTGAGCAAAATATAAAAACGTGATAGTAAAAAACGACAGACTTTGCAGTGGTAGAAGAGTTTCCCAAAAAAAAAAACACCACGACGGCGACAGCAGCAGTTCCCACGAGTGTGACCTGACGTGACACTGCAGCAAAAAAAAATTGCTGCAGTTGCACAAAGTGTAAAACATAAAACACCCAGGAGCATGCAGCCATCTGTGACTTATATTAACATTAGTTTTTTTCTTTACACTATGTACAACTGTGTCATCCCATCGTCTGACAGCAGTACCTACTCTACAGCGACAGTAGCTTGTCACGTGACAGTGTGAGCTGCTCCTACTCGTCCATCTCTCCATCTCTCCATCTCTCTCTGCTGCTACATCCCACCTTCGTCGTTGAGCCCTGAGTTTTCTCTCTCGTCCCCGTGCCGTCGTTAGTTCCCTCGGTACGCGATGTTGGTGAAGGTGGAGGTGGCTCCTTTGTACAGAGGGTTGTTTGCCTGTGGGATGAAAACACAAAGGTAACAAAGTTTAACTCAAATATCAGACGTCCGTACCCCATTAGAGGAAACAGACATGTATAACTGTAGAATGTATACATGTTTAACAGGACCAGATCTTTAAGAAAGGAACATTTTTGTATCTGAGGAAAACATACATCATCTCCCAGTCTATGATATATAGATATATATATAACCTACACATCTGTCTCTCTGTGGCAGAAGAAACCACTGGTAAATGAATCCAACAAAAACATCCTATTCACTGCTGTGCTTTTTAGAAATTATTGAGCCGAAACGTCACTGAACCAAACTGTAAACAAAGGTTCTTCACTAATGAAGTACGTCTAGTTGATAAATACAAACTATAGGCTCCATCGTGGCTGTATATAAACGTGCATGTTGTCATACTCTTGCTTTGCAACATTTAAAAAGTAAAAACTAATATGCAAGAATATTTTTCATACATATGACATCTGGAGAGGCAGAGGGATTGAATAATTTTATGCTTCTTCCTGCTCCTTTTTTAGATATGTTATAATTTCTTTTTCATCATCTGTTGATGAATCGAGAGAGAACTCAATTCCTAAGATTTTTCCTAAAGCACTAAATATAGTTCTGTCAGGACCACTATGTCAAAATAATATTTATTTACTTGCACAAGTTTTATTTGGCGGTATGGTACTGTTCTGGGACCCCCTGCTCTTCCACACGCTTGCGTGGAAAGCCTGAGGCAGGAAGAGCACCTTCCTGCCCTTCATGAGCCATCATGAACGGTATAAGCAGGGAGCGCAGCAGCCAAGAAAACCCAGACAGAGCAGAGCAACCAACATGAATACAATGACAGGAGGAGCTGGGGTGGAGGTGGGTTGCAAAAAAGCCACCAGAGGAAGCAGCAGCAGCAAGGGAGGTGACGTCGGGCTAGAGCAGTTTAAATAGCGCTCTGAATGCAATTCCCCAATAGGAAGCGGCCACTGGGAGTCAGCTGAGCCATCAGCTGATCTGCACAGGTGAAGACAGCTACGCTGTGCTGATTAGAGCTTGACGTCATGGCCTGCCAGAACTAACGCTACGCTTGATACGTATACAACAGAAATCCTTCTTCATCATAAACCTGTGCATATTCTCATTTGTCCAGGTCATAGTATCTCAAAGGAGGTTAAATCGAAAGCAACTGGACTTAGTTATTTGTCTGGGAAGATGTTTCACCTCTCATCCAAGAGGCTTCATCATCACCTATGGACTTCTAATCATGTGTGGTGTCTGCAGACCAACATGCATTAAAAACAACCATCAAAACAGGGCAATTACCAAATAGATTATAAACTTGAACCAATGACAAAGTAGGAAAACTGAGTCTGATTTGGAAAACTGAAAGAACAGAACCTGGACATGATGGAGTAAAACACAGGTGATGAGCTCTGTGTTCACGTGTCGTTTGCCGTCTCTGAGCAAAACTCAGAGCCTGGACTGGTTTTATCTGAGGAGTCGCTGCTCCTCTGGTAGCACATGTTAATATATTCTAATTGCAGCTATCTCTCTCACCGTGTCCCATTTGGCTTTGGCTCTCTCCTCCTCGAACTTGGCGAACTCTCTGCGGTCGTGGATGGTGACCAGCAGCTTCCAGATGAGCAGGCCGACCAGGCCCAGCAGCAGGATGGCTCCGGCCACCGCCAGCAGCACCACCAGGATGTCGGGGCCCTCAGGGCACTCTGACAGACCAGACACAGGGAGTTCATTAAGAAAAATAAAATAAAACTCTGTCTGCTGATGCTGCAGCTCGCCATGCAGGCACAGGGAATGAAATGACATTTAAGAACAGACTATTCTGTCTTAATGATGTGCATCAGGGTTCTCACAGTACCTGGCTCTTTCAGCACATACAGAATGGATTTGCCACTTTCATCTTCGTAATACTGGAAATGGTCAATGCAGTCGTTTTCGTCCTTGTACGAACAATTCACCGCATTTGTGTCGTGGAAAACTGTTGGAGGAAGAAACATGATTAAGTTATTGGTTATAGTATATTCTGTTTATTTACACAAGGTGGAAAGAAGGGGGGAAGATTTCTCACTCAGTTCGTCCACGACTATGATTTCATCTTTGCAGATTCTGTTGCACTCGGCCTCGGTGTACTGGCCTCTCTTGAAGTGCTGACACTCGACACACTCTCTGCAAAACACAGTCGTACATTGTCACCTTCATACACTACACAGAGCACATTGTGTGGTTCAGTTGGATACGAAACAACAACACAAAGAGTTTGGCTGCACATGCATCAAAATGAACCAGTACAGTGTTGAGGCCCTGGGAGAGGGTGGGCCTCTTTGTGCTGTACGTGAAAACACTCTGTGAATTTGTTTAACGTAGTTTGTTATCGTCCAGGAATGTTAAAACATCACAAACTCTCAAATTCTTTACAGCACAGTAGATTATTTTCCTGCAGAGCGGCCGGACCTGCAGACGCAGATTCAGCTGTTCAGGTGGAGGGCTGACGAACAAATTTCTTCAAAATCATCACTTAACAGTCTTTTCATGGCAAATAACAACCAGTCATTTCATTGGTCAGTTAGACGACGACTGGCCTGATCGTCATGATGTTAGCACAGATATTAAAGGCGTGATGGATTAATCATCTAAGTCTTTCTTAGTTACATCAGCCTCTGCATGTGCCGATAAGCAGGCGTCAGAGTCGCTGGGGAAGAGGGTTCATGACTTTTTGTCATGAACAATTTTGTCTCCACCACTTTTTAAAACGTTAATTAACTTAACATCAGCCTAATGACAGAAAACGTTGGTACATATAAACCTATTATGACCGTAGAGGCAGCAGAAACCTGTGATCACCAATTTGACGACTTTTTTTTTTTTTTGCTGCAAATCGTCTGAGTTTAATTTATGAGTAATGTCCTTGCATTGGTTGATCCACTAAAGTAAATGAAGAATTTTTATTTAAAATATCAGCAACAGCCCCAAAGATCCAATTCCACTCTGGTCTATATGAAATAACCAATGAACTCACTTCTTTATGGTGCAGGAGTCGGGGCAGGTGGGGCATTTCTCACAGGTGGCTCCGTAGGCTCCGGGCTGAGTGCAGTGACAGACGCCACACTCACAGTTCCCGCGGCCGCTGCACAGCAACCCGATGCTGGACATGCATGTGTCCTTGCGTGTGGTGCAGTTACAGTTCTCTCCTTCCCAGCCGGCATCACACTCACAGTCGCCACAGCTGCACCTCCCGTGATCTGGAAAAAAGAAAGAAAAAAGATCAGTATGTTTGCGTTTAAAATATTCTTATTCTTATTGTCTTAATACATATTTTTTCGTGGCTGTAATCACACGGGCGGGGCCGGGCAAACTGCACCATAAGGTAATAATTATGCAATTGGAAAATGAATCACAGAGTGTGTCTGTGTTTTATTGTTTTAAAGTCTGTGAGTTATTAACCGGTGTGTTTTCTAAACATGTTGCATGATCAGACAGGCGTAGCTTCTGATTTCTACAACTGTGTAATTACTAAGTAATAAGTGTAAAGTGTGATTAAAGCACTGTTTGTGCACTGTCTAGTGTTATTTCTGTCACAACAGCCAGGTCACTCTAGGAACAGTGTTATGATGACACAGCTGTTTGCTGACAGAACCTGGAGGCAAGCTTTTCTCCCCGGATTACTGGAGAGCCACCACCTCACCTCAGCACATCAAGCTGCCGTAGAAACAAAGGCAGATCCCCGGAGACGACTGCGTTCTTAGCAGGAAACCAAACAGGATTTGGCACTGGATGACTAAGAGCAAACTGGGTGAGTCACGGCTCAGCTGGATCAGACTGGGGGGGGGTTGAAATATCACAGAGGGTTCAAGGGTCCCTAATTCCAGTGCTCAAAACAAATCATCCAGTGTTGTAAAGTCGAGGAAACAATGTCCCGGGCAACGACGGCGGCTTCTCTTTAAGGTCACATTTATAGCAGAGACAGGATGATTACTGATGGTGTTGTCACTGGTTAATAGTTAACACTGTGATGTGCAGAGAGTAATCTTTGTCTCTGTGAATCACAGACATGAAGGGAAAGACCCTGAAAACAAGAAAAGTCGGTGACACGTTGTGTTAAAATCCAAACAACTGATCAGCCTGGAGTGTTGAAAGTCGACAAAAGCAGCAGTATAGAGATAGTAGTTGTCTTGTTCTCATTATTCTGATCTCATTATGTTGATTCACACACATATAAAAAGAGAGGTTTTTAGGTTTACATCATCCCGTCCTCCCTGTGAGACTACAAAGTAATCCTTCCCATGAATCACATGCTTAGGCGGCTATGAGGTGGATGAATGTGCCGGCCGTGCTGTAGGGGATGAAGACAGAGCTGTAAAACAGAGAGGTACACAGCTGTGAGGAAGAGAGGGATTGGTAGAGAGATATATGTACTACAAAGACAGTGAGACAGGAGTTTGGGCAAACTGCCAGGACAGGAATGCAAACTTTCCTGTTCTCGCTGTCCTCATATTTACGGGCCCCGGGGCCACGCTGGCTGCTCTGCTGCTCTGCTGCTCTGCTGCTCTGCTCCCTCAGCCTCTCGGCGGAGGAGGAAATCCACAGCCGCAGGGAATATCACAGAGATGGAGCTTCAATTGAGCTGGGGCCGAGGGATGCCGAGGGTCTTTAAAGGCTCCTACGTCATGAATGCACCGTGGGCCCGAACTAAGCTCTGTGGACTCTCTCACATCGGTTATGGCTCTTGTCTGTGTTGGTGTGTGGGAGTGCGGGATTTGGGCCAAGTGTCTGAACCAGAGCCCTCGGTGTCAGTGTTGAATAGTTTGATGCCTGTTATTCAGGAAAAACACACTCCCTTTCAGAGAGACTCCTAAACCCGTCCTCGTTGATAAAAGCCTGCCAAGTTCCTGATAAATTTTAGCTTTAGTAAAACACGCACATTAAGCTCCATCTACTCCTGAGGTCACGATGCAGCCACTAGAGTCATTCAATGAACACACACCGTCAAACATCCCACTTCTGAATGCTGGCCTTTTAGTTTACTTCAAGCTGAATGACACTTTATCTTGTCATTTTTATGTCAAGAGTTAAATTTGGGGGTGTCAGAAAAGGGGCGGAGCCACCTACACGTTTTGACCTTGGTCAGTGTCTTATTTTTTCCATGCCCAATGCTGATTCTGGTACCTTAACTGTGCATACTATTTTATAACGAGTACTGAGCCAATAACAGTGCATAAAAAAAAACACACAACTGGAAAATAGATAAATCTAGGAATAAACAATGTGACTTGGGACTCACTCACTTGCTTCAAACTGTCCTGAGACTGAGCCGAGCTAATCTCCATTTAAATCAGAGTTTGCCTTATTGCTTAGGTTTGTTCTGCTTAATGTATGTGAAGACTTAAAACTTATTTTCTGTTCTGCCTCCCTCCTTATAATCACAAAACCACACTTCTTTTGAAATACATCAATCAGCGACAAAGCCTATTAAAGTTTTATCACTGGGATTGAGTAACTGTGCACTGAGCTGTGCAGACTTGTAATAGGGAGTGATAGAGCGCCGTGCCCCACTGCTGTGAGTGATAAGGACACTCGGGCAGCACTAATCGGGTGTGCTCTCCGACTGAGAGCCGGTCATTTGTAAGCTCCACTGTTTACGCTCGGCAGTTGAAGTATGCAATTATTTACGAGCCTTTTACAAGCAAGCACAGACAGTCATAATAATGGGACATTCCTCTTGAGAAAGCTTTTTTTTTTTTGATTTGTCAAACTGAGTAACGGGAAACTATGTAAACTGACGATGGTGTGTTTACAGACCGAGGGTGACTGGAAATGAGCAGAGTGTGTCTCATTAAGGCTGGATGAGGCCTGAGAGAAGAGAAAAGGAAGGAAAGGGAGGGCGACTTCATCTTTCCTGTTAATGGTAGCATAAAATAAAGGGAGTGTTTCAAACCCCAAAAGAAGAGAACGGTGATGTCAGCACATGCCAGTGTTTTTTTGATTAGTCACGGTAAATGGACCACAGCACATCCCCACACTGGATCAGCCATCAGGAGCAATTTGGGGTTGACACGTGGTTTAGAGAGCTAGATACACAGACCATGGGACAACAAGTGTTGTAGCAGTGTGGCTTGAGTTTTAAAAGGAGAAGAACAACATCGCTGATCATTAGTTTTGTGGTAAAGACCACCTAACCGGAAACTGAATCAAGACCAAGACCAGAGCATACCAAGGGGACGAGACCAAGTCCAAGGCCGAGACCAAACCAATGCTAGATCATTCAGTACTCTGCAAAAACTCAAAATCTTTCCAAGAATATTTGTCTAGAATAAATGTCTAATTTCTAGTCAAAACTAATCTCTTTCCACTTAAAATAAGACTCATCACCTAAAAATTAATTTGTTTTCAGATCATTTTTACTTGTTTCAAACTAATTTTCAATTGAAATAAGTAGAAAAATCTGCCAGTGAAAGCTGAAAGAAAGAAAAACTTGCTCCACTGTCAGATTTTCCTACTTATTTCAAGTGAAAATATGCTTGAAAGTAGTAAAAAGTGTCTAAAAACAAGCTACTTTTTAATGTGATGAGTCTTAGAAGTAGAATAGTTAGTAGAATTAGATTGTTTTGACTAGAAATAAGACAAATATTCTTGGTAAGATTTTGAGTTTTTGCACCAGTCCTCATAATAATCATGTGGCTTGATATTTACATTTCCTCAGCTAAAAAAAAAAGATAATTTTATATAAAAACTATCCCATGTTTAATTCAAACAAAGTTCGGATTGAACAGAAGAACACAGTAAATAACCTGTTGAAGTCTCCTCCCACTGTTGACCCTTTTCAAAACCAAGTTTTTTAGATGGTTACACAAGCAGAAACTTTTGTAGAACAATTTTAATGATCTTAAAGTTATTGAATTAGTTTACATAAACCAAAGTGAGCGAGTGACAGAGAGACATTTTCGGTTAAAAAAAAAAGATGTCACTGCAGCTGTAGTCTCGCTCACCAGACCCTCCTGCAGAGAAGAAGGGTCTGGCTGGTCCGTCTATGATTCTGTGATCAGAGAAAAAACGCTCCGGCCGTTTGTAATTCTTTCAACCAGTCACAATCGTTGCGGTCGGCGCCGTAGCAACGGTGCGCTTGCAAAATACTGCCGGTTGGAAACTGGATTTGGGTCCGCGGTGTAACGACGGTTGGCATCCGTTGACGGATATTTATTCTTTTGTTCGGTTTAACGGCGGTTGGCAACCGCTGACGGGTATGTCTTCTTCTGTTCAGTTCATGACATGGATGTATAATAGATCCATGGTTCGGTTCCTGTTGTCGTTTGTTGATGTTTCCCTTTACCGGGCGGACTGTGAAAGCTGCAGCACGGAGGCGGGACTTCCGCGGGGTGGCTCGTTCCGACCAATCAGAGGCTAATTGCAGCAACCTACTTCCATCAGGCCAGACGACTGCAGCTGTGGTCTGAACTGGTCTTGAGAAAGAATCCCAAGTCCAGCTCGACCATAGACTGTAAAAAGAATGGACGTAGCATCCGTGACGTCCCACATTGGTTTTGGGGAGTCGTTTTTGTGACTCAAATATGGCGGCCTGAACAGCGCCATGTTGGATTGGCCGGCCGAGAGCCCGCCCACTGGCCTCGAAGCAGCTGTCCACGGACCTGCTCGGACCTGTCACTCAACGTTTCCGCGCTTAATTGGCCAGAATTTTAACCTAATAACAGTAATACGGTAGAGTTAAAAAAAAAAATCACCCCCCTCAGAGTGTGTGCAGGGGTAGAAACTATCGACTGAGACCAAAAAACGTTCTGACACCAGGCTTTGATCATGTTTATTGAGGATGATGTAAAGTCGGCGATTTTAACATGGGGGTCTATGGAGAATGCTCCCTTCTGACACCAGCCCCCAGAGGAAGCCGAGGGGATTGCAGTTTTTTGAACGCGGAAGTGAGCTTCACTTCTCAGACCGACAACTGCCCCCTTGAGCTCGACCGAGACTGATGGTGCGTTCCAGGCAGGCTTTTTAACCCGTAAGTCACGACTTCAAGTCACCAGTTACGAGTTTGTAGCGTTCCAGGCAAGTTACGAGTTACTAACTGGGAACTGGGAGCAGATCGATCTAGTACGAGTTCACAGGTGGGAAGTTACGAGTTTGACTGTACGTTCTAACGGGTAACCATAGGAACAGGTCGGAAAAATACGAGTTACGGGTTGCCTGGAACGCACCATGAGACAAGACCAAGACCTTGAAGAAGTGGTCTTACTACTACAAAGCTACTGATCATGACAGGAAGAGAGGGATCTACTCACCGGAGCAGAGCAGCCCTTTGAAGCGCAGACAGTTGAAGTCGTCACACTCGCAGTACTTCCCCCACACCTGGCCGAACTCGTTGGAGTGGCAGGAGCACTGTCCGCACAGACAGTCGCCTCTGCCGCTGCAGATCGGGCTGCCGGGCTTCGGGATGCAGTTGACGTCGTCGGTCGGGCTGTAGTCCTCCACCGAGCACTCGCACCGGGGTCCCAGGCGCCCCTGGTGACACTGGCACACGCCGCACTCGTACGTCCCGTTGCCGGCGCTGCAGAGGGGGCTGTTGGGTTGGGCCGTGGCCTCGCAGTCGCAGCCGCAGGCGAAGTCCATGGTGACCTCCAGGGCGTCCTTAAAGCCCCGGGGTTTGATGGTGAAAGTGCGACTCTTCTCCTTGGGGCAGCCGCGCAACTGGGCCTCCACGCTGAAGGACACCTGAGGAGGAGGAGGAGGAGGAGGAGGAGGAGGAGGAGGAGGACGACGAGAACACAACTGTGATCATTTGTGGACCAAGTCCTCAAACCTTCTCTAAACACTCTGAGACAACTGGACCACGGTTGTCATGGTTACAATGATAAACATAATGGACTGCACCAACAGCAGTGTAACCTACCAAACCTTTTAGTGGGTTTCGGCACTTAAAAGAATAGTTCACCAAAAAATGAAATTCAGTCACCCTCATGCTGATGAATACTCCAGAGTAGTTTTTTATTCCTCAAAGTGCATCTGGAGACCCGGGAGGCCGGTTCATAGTCCAACCAAAACTTATAATAGGACCCAACACAAAACCGTCCATAAAACTACACAAAAACCATTTAATATTCCTCCACACTACTCGTCCACTGCAATCCAAGAGTCCTGAAGGGATATAGTCCAGAGTTTACTCGACGTCATTTAGGACATTTTTACAGCCTAAACAGTCCTGTATTGAATTTGCCATGGGGCGCACTCTCACGTTTTGTGTCAGGCACTATATTGACTCTCATATAAGGATTTCGTTGGACTACGAACCGGCCTCCCGGGTCTCCAGATGCACTTTGAGGAATAAAAAACTACTCCGGAGTATTCATCAGCATGAGGGTGAGTCAACAATGACTGAATTTATTTTTTGGTGAACTATTCCTTTAAACTATGTAGACAAGTTACAGTAAGTTTGGGACATTATAATTAAACATTATAATTTGGGGTTAAACTAAAGGCACCTACTTCCTCAACATTACACAGTCTTTGTTGTCATGGTTACAATATAAACAGCTTCCTTCACATGGGACATTGAACGCCACTTTGTCAAATTCATGAATTTTGTCAACCCTTAAATTCACCACAACCTCTTTTCCGGATGCAGACTTTATGCTACGTCATCATCATACTTTTCCCCCCACTAGGTGTCGCCTAGCAACAAAACACAATAAGCAGCTTTTGCAGGACTGATCCGTACCGTGTCTCCGATCTTGAGGCCGGAGCAGGACTTGAGTCCAGGGATGATCTCTCCGTTCAGACAGGTGGCGTTGAAGGACAGATTCAGCTCCTCCGGGACGTCCAGCAGCTCCAGCTCCACTTTAGAGCGAATTTTCTGCCCAAAATTAATCAATTAACACTTCAATTAACTTGCTTAGATGAGATAAATAACATTCATTTGCATGTTGAGTTCAAGTCCTCACCTCATAAGCCTCTATGATGAGCTCGATAACATTCGCAGAGTCGCCAGAAAGCGTTCCCACCGTTGTACCCGGGATGAGTCTGCTGTAATTCTGTGACAGCAAGGTTGAGTGTTAATTAGTGTGTTTTTTATGAATCAAAAGCTGAATTAAATTCAAAAAGCAGCACAGTGTGTTCACCCTGTAGATGTCCACCACGTAGCTCGTCACGGCAAAAACTAAATTGATGTTGTTCTCAGACATTTTCTCGGTCATGAGCCCTAAGGAGGGATAATCCTGGAAGACACAGGGAGCAGAGTCAGTGCAACCACTCACATGGCTGTAAAAGCCTCGTCGTGAGCTAGTCCCTGAAATTACTTCAAATTTCTGCCTTTTTTTTTTTTTTTACCAGCACGGTGGCTTTGTTGTAAGTGTTTTCACTGTCAAGGTGACACTGCCCGTCGTTGGGCTGCACGATGCCTGCGATGCGCCCATCCAGCGCGATGTGAGTTTTGGCATCGGTGGTGAAAACCAGCAGGTGTGAAGCATCCGGGCGCCAGCCTATTTGGTCCTAATGATGATGCACAAGGAAAAAAACAAAAAGAAACACATGAAGTGAGTGAAGGAGAGACCAGAGTGTATGCACACACATCACTCACTGCAAAAACTCAAATATCTTACCAAGAATATTTGTCTTATTTCTAGTCAAAATGTCATTTCTTGTTAAAACAAATAAGACTCATCACATAAAAAGTAGCTTGTTTTTAGACACTTTTTACTTCTTTCAAGCATATTTTCACTTGAAATAAGTAGAAAATCTGATAGTGGAGCAAGTTTTTCTTTCTTATTACAAGCACAAAAAACTAGCTTCCATTGGCAGATTTTTCTACTTATTTCAAGTGAAATTTTGTTTGAAACAAGTGAAAATGATCTAAAAACAAGCTAATTTTTAGGTGATGAGTCTTATTTTAAGTGAAAAGAGATTAGTTTTGACTAGAAATGAGACATTTTGACAAATATTCTTGGAAAGATTTTGAGTTTTTGCAGTGCTGAGCAGGTGTGCATGTGTGTGTGATTACAGTTTGTGTACCTTGCACACCATCGCCTGCATGATGGCGTCAAATCCGCCCTCTGGAGCGTCTCTATTTCTAGACACCTGCTGCTTCTCCACCTCCTCGGTGAAGCGTTCCACCTTCTCCGTCAGCTGCAGCACGTGCTTGAACCCGAACTGAGCCAGGCAGGTTTGACTGAGTCTGCATATG
This sequence comes from Trachurus japonicus, assembly GCF_045865225.1. Taxonomy (NCBI): domain Eukaryota; kingdom Metazoa; phylum Chordata; class Actinopteri; order Carangiformes; family Carangidae; genus Trachurus; species Trachurus japonicus. The sequence continues at coordinate 6,434,595 of NC_140914.1, read as the reverse complement.
GTGAGAGGCAGATGAGAAAAAAACCAGCGAAGGAGAAAATAAAAAAAACATTTCAGATAAATCAAGCTTTTTCTTCCTCCACCTACCCGTAGCAGGGGTTCACCACCGCCTCTGGAGGATGCATGTACATGTACGGGGACACCGTCTTGTCCACAAAGGCGCCGAACCCCATGCGTAAATTGCTGGTTTTGCGGCCCATGGCCTCGGCCAGCTTGCTGCCGAGGGTGCGGAGACGAGCCAAGTCGTCCTTCATTGAAAAGGACAGATCCATGAGATAGTAGAGATCCACCGGGTAATCCTCCACCTGCTTCACCGACACCGTGAAACGCCGGGAGTCACCTGAGAGGAGGGAGTGGGGGGCATTACAGACAGATCCATGAGTCTACAACCAGCACCAATCAGCAGTAGAAGTTTTATTTGTGTTATTTGTTCGGATCTCCATTAGCTGCGCTCTAGAGCACCGCTAGTCTTCCTGGGGTCCACATTTAAAACCAATTTAAACATACATCTACAATCACAACCCGAAAAAGACAAGACAAGTCAACAAAAACGTACATTAAAGGGATAGTTCACCCAAAATTCAAATTTCACTCATTAGAGAAATTGTTCCGAAAAAAATTAAATAAGTCTATATTTAAGCTTGTTTGTAGTGGAAGCTCCCAGTGTCTCGGTTCACTGCTCTTCCTGTGACCGGCGGAACAATTTCTCATGTCGGGGTTTCAATACCAGAGGGACATTACAGACGAGCAGTATGGAGGTATTTGGATGTTTTTTGGTGTGTCTTTTTGGACGAAGAAAGTTGGTATCCATTGACAACCATTATATGGACAAATACTGCTGCGCGGACCCCCCCGTAACTCAGAGAAGGCACGGAGGACTCTGAAAATTCTCACAGCTCTTAGTTGACATGAGGGTGAGTAGATAATGAGTGAAATTTGAATTTGGGGTGAACTATCCCTTTATTTCTGCACAATCAGATTGTCATCTACATCAAAGAACGTATGTAAAATAGAAATAAAGTAAAATTAAATAACATAAAATAAAATAGAATAAAACAAAAGGTGTGGAAATTTGCTGTGATTAGTATTCTCCTTGTAATAAGTGGTAAGGTAGTCTGTGTTCTGTTCCCTTCTCTATAGAGAATAAACTTGGGTGCATGCTTCCTCTCCAGTCTTGTTCTTTGACTCTCCACCCCTCTCCCTGTTAAAAGGGTTTTCCATGGAGTTTTTCCTCAGTCGATGACGTGAGGGTCAAAGGGCAGAGGATGTTGTTGTGAAGCCCTTTGAGACAAACTGTTTGTAAAAACGGGCTACACAAATAAAATTGCCTTGCCAATTGCCTTGCCACCGGCAGAACCAAAATTTCCATGACAAAGGGTATTTCAAAGGAGGTTAAATCGAAAGCAACTGGACTTAGTTAATTTAACCTCCTTTGAAATACTATGAGAAATCAGAAATACTATGACCTGGGCAAATGAGAATATGCACCGGCTCATGACAAAGGGTAAAACAAATGAAAATGACAACAAGAAACCCTACTACCCTACATAAAACCCTTTGTGTGTATGTGTGTGTGCATGTGTGCGTATGCTATTTTACGGATATAAAATTCCAAGATATTTTTTTGTTAGTTGTGATGCTGCATGTTATCTGCTCGCTGTCCGGGGGGGGGCGCTGAACATACAGTACCTGGTCGTAGAACCATGTGGAGTTTCTGAGGTTTTATCTGAGTGACGGCGGCGGCGGCGCCCGAGGCCTTGTCGCTGAGCGGAGCGTCCTCCTGGATGGTGATGATGCTGGAGGGAAACTCCAGCGCCGCCGAGCTGCAGCCTCCATCCAGCAGGTTCTGCTTCAGGTCGCAGCGGGAAACGCCGGCTCCACCTTTACCAAACTCCTGAAACAACCACATCCGGTCTGTGTAACACTGAAGGAACTGATGCAGTTTGTTTTTGTTTTGTTTTTTCACTTTGCTGCTTGGCAACAACACCTGTACATAGATTATTGCAATTGTAAGAACTGATAAGGGGCTTTTTTTTGTTTTTGTTTTGTTTTGTTTTCCACTTCGCTGCTATGGCAACGACGCCTGTACATTTAATCTTACTTAGCTTATTGCAATTGTAAGAACTGAGGTGTTGCAACCGACCCCCACCCTAAAGTTGCAACACAGATGAGTGATGGTTGCAACATTAAAAAAACATGTTAATAATTTGCTTTTTGTCTTAATAAGCATTTATTCTGAAAATGTACTTGGATTATTTGACAATAAAAGTTATTTATCTTATTTCTTATGATGAGCACAACAGACAAATATGTTATGAGATCATGGGAGGCTCATAAAGTGTCTCCCAGAATAACTCGATACTTTAAAATAAACCGTCATTGTTGTTTCTGCTGAGCTACAGTTCAGTTCACAACATGGGAAGAGATACAGTAGTTCTTCTGTTTTGAGAAAAGTCACAGTGACAACCATCTCCATCTCCTCCTGTCGGCCATGACAGAGCAACAGCTACTGGGCTGAACTGATAATCGTGTCATTTATACATCAACAAAACAATAATTCAAACTTAATACGTTTTGATTAATCAGCAATAAACACAATAATACATAGCAGATGTTTTTCCTACTCAGGCTCAAACATAACTGAGACTATAATGTCGTCACTGCAGCGTGTTTCTGTTTAGAGGAATAAAACTTTGTTGCCCCCCCCCTCCCCCCTAGTCTCCCCCCATCTCCTCCAGGTACTGACGGTCTGTGCAGAGCTGGTTGAGGAGTCAGCAGGAACAAACAGCAACAAGAAGAATGTGGTTGAGAAAGGAGGGTTTCTGTTACGACTTGCATGATTAACCACCTTTTCTGTGTGTGTGTATATGTGTGTGTGTGTGTGTCTCAGTGTGTGTGTGTGTGTGTGTGTGTTTTACCTCCTGAGAGCACCATGCACAGCTCGGGTGAACAGCCAAACACTGCTGACAAGTGGTGACTCCTCGTGAGGTACAGATGTTGGAACCTGCGATGATGATGATCACATCAAACACATCAGTGCATCGATATGTTTCCTTCCTCCTTACACACACCAACATGCACACACACAGATAATACTGCTAACCACATTTTTATAAAGAAATGGATGCGCAGTCTTGTGCAACTCACAGGAACACTGATACCGCTGCTGAAACGTTCAGTCTTGCACAAGAAGTTCAGTTTTGGAGTATCAGTACTTTTGAGTATCCTACATTTACTCTTACTTTGAAACTCAATGTTTAGTCAGAGTTACTGTAATGATTGATAGTGTTAAATTGGAAAGAGTACATGAGAACACATTTCTAGAAGTGACAATCAAGCATAATTTTTTAACAAATCATTGCAAACGCTGCATTGTACACTCATGTCTGACTTATTGTGTTGAAGTATGGGGAAACACCTACAGAAGCAATCATACAGGCATTATGCAAAAGAGAGCAATAAGAATAGTGAACAATGCAGGATATCATGAACATACCAATGCGCTGTTTATAAAATCAAAGACACTACAATTTAGGGATTTAGTAGAGTTCAAAACCACTCATTGTGAATGGATTTCTTTTTTCCTAATAAATGTTGCTGATTGAAATAAACTCAGCGAGAGTGAGTCTTTTATTTTGAAAACCTATTAGATATCATAAACTGTGATTCCCTCCGCTGTTAATGATGTTGTATTTGTTGTATTTGCATATTTCTAACAGCTCAGGTTGAACTTGGCCTCACCTGGCTGCCCAACCCATCATCCAAACGTCTGCTGTGTTTACTACGACCAGACTTAATCATTTCCTGTCTACAAGAAGTTTGCAACATATTTTTTATCACTCTGTTCCACACTTGTCATTCGATTGTTTGCTAATACAACTTCTCCAGACTTCAAAATGTTAATTCAACAACAGTTTTCACCTGTACTGGACTGAACTTTGTCCACCTCTGTCTTATCTGTTGTGGTCTACGGGTGTGGCTCACTGGAGTTATAGCACAAGCACACACACACACACCCACACACAACTTCTGTAAGTGTGAATCTGAATATGAATTAAGAAGAATCTGATATATAGGCCTACAGTATATACTTGATATTATATATAAACACTCACATAAACCAGGGCCCCTGAAGTAAACACACTGATCTGATAAGGCTGAGTAGCTGTTTTTTTCTAATAAACCAGATGTTTGGCTTCAGACTTGGTTAAAAAAATAACTTTGTATGTACTTATTTAAAAGTTAGTTTCAGTCTGCATGGAGGACAAAGTAAACCCATAAACTCCACATACATGTTGTCAGTGTGTTCCCATATAGTTAATTATAATTACTCTGAGTGGCTGATGGTGATGTGGAGCCTGTATGTGGAGGGGCTCGTGCAGCTCTGGGAAACAGTTTTCACTCCCTTATAAGGAAAGGAAGCGGCCACAGGCAATTACTACAACCACCGGCCGCTGCACTCCCAGCTCAGCTAACTGTGAATTATTCCTATTCAACATCAATACAACAATTCAACACACACACGCACTATTGATCAGTTTCGATCACCGCCTTCAGAGATGGAGGTCGCTGCTGACTTCCCTCCCGGGTTCAAGGGGAGGGGGAAGCACCGCCTGAACAGGTGAGACTTACAAAAAAAAAGAAAAAAAAGAAAAAGTTGATCCAAGTATTAACAAAGAAAAAGCATCTTACCGTAAACATGTGACACGGAGAGAAAGAGGAGAACGAAGCGGATTAGAGAGGAGCCCATGGCCGGAGAGGAGCGGAGCGCAGCGGGGCAGGAGGCGACTGAGCTACTTGAAGCCTTTCCTCATTCTTCACTTGACTCAACTGCATGTTGGGTCACACAGCCTCCTCTCAGTGTGTGTGTGTGTGTGTGTAGGGGGGCGAAACAGTTCAGTGTGTAACATGAACAGACTCGCCTCTTTTTTTCTTTTTTTTAACCATCATCTGTTTTTAATCATCATAATTTGACTTAATTTATTTTCTATCAGTGGAGGAGAGAGGGAGCCTCGATCAGCTGTGACTTCATTGATCCAATCAGCAGGTTCAAGTTCAACAATAAAGTTTTTTTTTTTCTTTTTTTTCTTTAATATAAATGACAGTATTTATGTGACATCACTTCCTGCTTTAAACGTTTCGAAAGAGTCTGTGTAGATGTTTTTCATACCAGTAATACAAGAGACACTGGTGAACATTTGTACATTTTGAGTAGTTTTATTATTGTTTCAACATCTTTTGCACATTAATAGGCCTACTGTAAAAAAAAAAGCTGCATAGATTGATCTTAAATCACATTTTTTCAACTTTACAAACTTCTGAACACAGTGTCACTTTTTTTCCACCTATGAACAACCACTACGTCCACAAAGTGTCACCTTTTAACCAACAAGGTTGTGCAGCTCTGCAGCGCTCAGGTGGATGTTTAACCTGACGGCGGCAATGGGGTTAAATACTGCAAGCAGTATCTATCTATCTATCTATCTATCTATCTATCTATCTATCTATCTATCTATCTATCTATCTATCTATCTATCTATCTATCTATCTATCTATCTATCTATCTATCTATCTATCTATCTATCTATCTGTTTCATTTATACCACTGGTGCTTGCATCCTCCAAATGCAGGACTGCAAATTTGCCATTTGCCAACAGCTTCATCCTCTGATCTGTCCAGCCACATGTTGGACCTTCAGCTCCACCACATCTGACATTACACGTGCTACTTGACCTCACACAAAGCCAAGATGAGGATTTGCAGGAATATTTGCCACTGTCTGTTATGACCACAGTCACATTAACCATCCATCATTTGGCTCCTGGGGGCCCCCTAGTGGTCAAGTGGTCAAGGGGCCCTAAACAAGTGCTAAGTTCATGTCTGCCTTGGGCCGGCTCTGACTGCAGGTTAGGAATATGTTACTCAGGTGTTTTCTGAGCTGTTGTCTGTTTGCTTTGTTTGCATCTTGTCGGTTGATGAAGCCACAGTGCTGCTCTGAACAAAGTCTCAAGTGATCATATTTACAGTATAAAGTTTAAACGGCCTCACATGTCGCCCTGCCCTCTACTGGACTGAATGGAGAGCTGCAGCTCACAGTTAAGGGACAAACCTAGAGATAAACATGAACTCCTGGATATATTAGTTTATTTATGACGTCTATTAAATGCACATTTCAAACCAGTAGAATAAAACACAAAGACACGTGCATGGTAACAGGCAGAAGGAAACAAAACAGAAGGAGGTTACAACATTTGAGATGACTCAACCATCCCACAGGCATCGACCGACAGGAAACAGTTTACACAGTTAAAAGTGAAAAAATAAAACCTCAACAACCAGTGGAAACCTGAGGTTTCAGATTAAACGTGTTCACAGAGGAGGAGCGCTTCATTAAAACAGCTGAACAGTTTCAAAGCTACAGCGAACGCACCATCAGCCTCTGTCTCGTCCTCAGGCTGGAGCCGGGGGGGGGGGGACAACCAGGCCAGGGGCAGCTGGACTGAGGAGGACGGAGACAAGGCAGAGACGGGCTGAGCTCCATCAGACCCAGAAAATGAAAATGAAAAATAAAGTAAAAGTGGAGTTTGACTGACAGCATGAAATGAATCACCTGGGAAACTTGTAGTTCACATCGTCAAGCTGTTAAAGAGGAACCTGCAGTGAGAAACATATGAAAAGAAAGATCTGGAATCAAAGTTTTACAAACTGGAATTCACTTTTTGTCGACCACTTCTTCGTGGTTTGCTGCTCTAAAACTTGATTGGATGTTGTCAGATGTTTCAGACAAGGTGGATTCTGGGAGAACATGACAGATTGAATGCATGTTACTAGTTTATTCATGGCCTTTCAAATCTATCTCACGTATTTTCATGTCCAAGGGCTGAAGTGATGAGTCACAAGTCAGTCCAGTTGTAAGTCCTTTTTAAAGATTGTTAAGTCGAGTCTGAAGCCGTCAATAGTTTCTCCGTCCTCCTCCTGTATCGGTCTGTTGCCGTCTGCTCCTGAAAACCTCCTGTCTGAGTGACTGATGGAGCTGCAGGTGGAGACACGTCAGCTTCTAAAACAAGACGACGGAGAAATAAAAAGAAAGAAAATGAGGCAGAAAAAATAGGATGAAAGCTGCAGAAATGAACTTTTGGGAGAGTGTGTATGTGGTGCAGGTGTGTGTCTGTGTGTCTGTGAGTGTGTGTGTGTGCCTTGTGGGGCTTGTAGGAGCAGACAATGCTTCTTATCTCTGCACTTGTCCATTTATTGAATCTTTATCCCTTTGCCCTGCTCTTATTCTGCGGCTGGTTGCTAAGTTACCGCCTCCCGTGTCCAGGAGCTGCTGATGCTGCTGCTGCTGCCGGGGGAAACGACAGAAATAGAGAAATAAGTAGAAAAAGCTATAATACAGTAATAGTCAACTGTTCTGCTGGCATTAAGCCTGTATGTATGTGTATGTCTATGTGTGTGTGTGGATGGGCGGTGCAGGTGATGCACTGTGGGAAATCGAACCCGTATCGACTGATTTGAACCTGTTGGGTGTCGTCCAGAGGCTCCTCAGAGGATGGACGGCGTTCAGAGCAGATAACGTGCAGCGCTGGTTGTCCTGAGTGGTGAAAGAGCCACAGACCGGGTCAGATGGCAGCCAATTAAGACTGAACAAGTAGCGAGGAGGAAAGGTGTCGGTGTTACAGATCCATCCACAGCCCTTTAAGATCTTTCACTGAAGCTGAAGACGAATAATAATAATAAAAAAAGTCGTTTGGTTGTGTGGTTTGGTTGGCAACCGCCGGCTTTATCGGGTGAGAGGGGTCGTCCGGCTTTTATGAAACGTGGCCCCTGAGCCGCTGATGTTGGACATTGTGTATTTGTGCAGTGATGCTTTTGCTGCCTTCAATTCCCTCTCTGGGTTTGGTTTGGTTTGGTTTGGTTTGGGGGGTTATAAGAGGAGAAAGTAGAAAATAAATAAAGTAAACATGTGAGGACAAAGACTGGAGGGCATCACTGCATCCAGACTGGAGGAGTGTGTGTGTGTGTGTGTGTGTGTGTGTGTGTGAGAGAGAGAGAAGCTGAGGAGACGAAGTGGAGGAATATTGTGACAAATAAAAAAATACAGCAAAGACGGCATCAGTGTGATGTGGAGATGTGTTTAAATGGAAATGAGTTTAATGAGGCAGCGGCTGAGTGCATGAGGTTTTTATGATCATTATTTATCTTATTCCAGTCAGATTCATTAGATCTGTCATGTGCATCTCAAACAAACTGATTTTCACAAAGCAAACAAACACACTGAGAAACCTTATGCAAATATAGACAGGACAAAATAAGATAGAATGAAAAGCACACGTAAATGTAAAAAGTTGCAATAACTTCACATCTTCAGGGCCAAACATTAATATATTATATTACAAACTGTTTTAACGGTTTTAATAAACCTGAATATCTGTCATCAACACACATGTTTTATCATTTTTGCCTTTTTTTGAATAGATGTACACATCGTTTGAACATATTTTTATATATGCAGAGGAAGGATATACATATGTAGATATGTGATAATAATAAATCTCTTTATAGTGACACAGTGTCAACTATCACATCTCTGTAGAGCAAGGATTTATTTTCCAACTATTCATGAGTTCTGTAAATGCAAATGTGACATAATCTATATGACAGGTATGGATTAAAAGGACAAGGTTATTCATATATTAAATCTGTATATAAAAGTAATATATCCACCTTAAAGCCTTTCAGTGTAGCCCATATTTATTTATGTTATGTACAGTTGTTAATCATCACTGAAAGTTACACATTTGGAATTTAAAAAGAAAAACATGTTATTTTAATAAACATGCACATTTAAATTTATGTTTGTTGTAAACATATCAACAATCTGTGTATGTACCGGTATATATATTCAATAAATATCCAGATGTGACAGGTATGACAACATCCTCCTCTGCAAAGCAAAGCAAAGCAGTGAAGTCGTTACCACTTTAAAAAATTCCACCTTCAATGAGCGATGGGTTCTTGGTGTGAGGTGGGGAAACAGAAATCTGTATCAGTCTGTAATTATGACTGCGTTTATTCTTATTTCAAAGCCCATACTAAACACACTTTTTACCCTATGCATGTTACTTCCTCACACACACACACACACACACACACACACACACACACACACACTGACTTCCTCCCGGTCTTGTTGTGGCTTTAATCAGTTAATAATGGAGCGTCTTGGAGAAGAGGAGGTGGTGTTGGGGGCGTGTGGGGGGTCTGATAATTGAAATGAGTGGAGTAGTGAGGAGGGTGATGGGGGGTTCAAAGGACACAGGTGGAGGTGGTGGGTCGGGGGGGTGGGGGGGTCACGTCCGGCTCCACAAACTGAAAAAACGATGACGAGGTAAAAAAAAAAAAGGAAAAAAAAGGCACCGGGTCAAACATCACCTCCTTGTTGCCATGGATGTCTTCACTTAGTTTGTGTTGCTAGGCTGCCAATTCCCTCATGTTAAGTGGAAACAAGCCCCCCAACTCCCCCTAACTCCCACTCCCACTCCCACCCCCACTCCCACCACCACTTCTCTCCCTCTCCCTCTCTCTTGGTCCAGGCACCTCATCCCTCCCTCCTTCTCCTCCTCTAAACCAAAATAACTTCACCAACCATCTGTCACGGGGCTCACAGGTCCACTGTTGCTTAGGAACAAGTCAGACACTCACATCCATGTCTGTTACGCATCCTCATATGAATACACTACAACTTCATACATACATACATACATACAGTATACATACAAACACAGATACATACAGTATGCACAGTGCTGTTGATGAACAGCTGCGGGGGAAACGTCTTCACTCGGCCGCTCTGAGGAGTTTAGAGCAACAGGTTCTTCACCGCCTGAAAACTTCAATTAAACCAAACTCTCCACTGATTCTCATAATCACCTCTAACGAGCAGCGTGTTCATTGAACGTCCCTTCCTCCTCCTTGACTCTTCTACACCTCCTCCTCCTCTTCTTTGTAGTTTTTGGGTTTAAACAGCAGCAGAGGAGGATTTCAGATGTTGACAGAGCGGATGAAGAATGGATGAATAATAGAAACAGAATCAAATTACGCAGCGGCGATTTGATTAATCTGCGGTAAATCCAGGGGGTTAATAAGATTATTTGAACTTTACTGTACAAAGACACTCGTGATTTTATTATTATTTATTTTTTCCTCCTGTTTGAAGAGTGTTAATAATAAATTATCCTAAAGTAAACTACAGTACATCTCCAGGTGGATGGATGGAGCTGATCGTTGTTTGTACACACGACACGAAGGATGAGGGATTGGATTTCACGGCCTTTGTTTTTTTCAGACAAACAAGCAGATTAATCCGACGGGCTCGTTTGCAAAAATATCTTTTATTTCCTCATGATCCTGTCAGAGTTCATCGCCTCAGCCGTCAGAATCCCTGCAGAGGCGTCGGGATTACAGAGGATCAGGCGTCTGCTGCTTGTTCACATACAGTAAAGTGGCTTTAAATACCAACGCTGCTGTAATTAGATAATGAATTTTATATTGGTTTTATCCTACATCCAGAGTAATATATGTTACATTATAAAATGAGAATAGATATACCGGTATGAAGATATAAGTTCATAACTGTACAGAAACAATAGTAAAATGTGATTTATATATGGTATAAGATAGATATATGTAATTTATTTAAGTATACGTTTATTCAGACAGTAGAACATCTATATGTTTATGTTTATTTTTTTTCTGGGAAACTGGTCTCAGACTATTTATAATATAATGTATCATATGATATATCATGTATTGACAGGCTATGAGATTGATACACAGTGTATTAATGTATAATATGTTTACAATATTAACAAACATAGATCATAAACTAAAACGTATGAGCTATAAACATAAATATATAGATGTTAATACATGATATTGTTCCAATTTCTAAGAGGTTTCATTCATATATTATTCTTTCACTCATGTGCTTTTATTCTATATGTGCATGTATAGAAATTAATATATTGCAGTTTTCACAATCTGCACAAACTGTTTCATAAAATGCAAATTTCAAAGCACAAACTTGAAAAAACTTGAAAAACAAAAAAAAATCCTGCGAACACTTGAACGTCTCTTGGGCGTCTTTCAAACCCCAGTGGGCACGTTTACATGCGTTGAGTTCACAAAAACTGTGTTCATGTCTAATTGTGTGAAACAGATCCAACTTTAGAAAACAACTTCATCTGAGTGCTGTTTTTTTTTTTGTTTTTTTTACATGGATGGAAGTCAACTTGGATATTTAGAAATAATTCCGTGATAAAATGACTGGAGTTATTTCCAGTAACAAGCGGTAGAGCAGGAGTTAATTATGACTGGTTCCTGCAGCCTGTCAGTGAAACACAGACGTCACGTCACAGTCTGAACACGGAGGTGTTGTTATTGAATGACTAAAACCTGAAACTTTCTCCAGTAACTTTTTTCAGATTTGACCTTTGAACTCTGGGACAGGACAGAGCCTTAGTTATCTTAGGTGCGTTCACACTTCTCTGTTCTGAAAATACATCTTTTAAAGATTATAAAATAGATTATTCATATTCACATTACGATTTAAATTGAATGGATTGGTGGATTACAATTTATACATGATCTGCTGATATTAAATAAATATGTTTAATACTGTAATAAAGCATCGTTGCGTGATAAAACAACCCATATCAACCCGTATAGCAGCTGTTTTACATGCAGTAATAAAATAAAATATCCCCAGGGAAAAGTTCATTTCAAATAGAAGAACCTTTTTTCTGTCTACAATTTCAATTATTCATTTTACCAAGTTTTATGTATCATGAACACATGATATCACTTGTAAATCAGTTGAATAGGGTGCTGATCGTTACCAGGGGACAGGATGGCGGCTTCGTTGAGGCATCGCTCCAATGAACAATTTATCAAGGCAGCCTCAACGTTGTGTAAATATCTGAGGCTATACTGATAGAGATTTATGTTAGAGGCTGTAGTAGCAAATAAGAATCTCTATTTGAACAAAAAACACAGTTATTTCAAAGATAAACATGATTATAATTTACAAATGGCAGAAAATCCACTGCTGAGGTCAATGACCTCTAAAGGTCACCAGAGGTCAGATACCAAATGTTTCCATGTCTATATTAATTAACCTTCATGTTTGTCGAATGTATGTTGAAACTTTCATGCTTCCCTCATAAAAAGCTCTGTTTATTTGCACCTTTCTGCTTCACAGCCTCATTTATAGAGCAGAGAAAAAATAAACGTGTTGGACGCTGTGAAACTTGAGTTTCCAGCTCATTCATCAAATGTTGATATTTGCACTTTGATATTTGCAGAATGTTTTCTGTTTTTTTCTATAGTTACAGTTCAGGTTCAGGTTTCATCTGCGCCTCGGTGAGCTGCAGTCCCACAACATTTACACACAGCAACAGCTGAAAGGCAAACTGATATAAATTGAATAACACACAGTCCAATAAAAGCAGGGCTGTCTGCTGGTGATGCTCGGGTGAGGAGGCGGGGAGGGGGGAGAGGAGGGGTGAGGAGGGGAAGGGGGGGTTCATTTCAGCTGCTGCCTATATAGGGGAAGGAAACAGCAGGTGCAGCGAAGGCAGCGCAGCCAATACTTCTGATAAATATTTGCCGAGGTTCAATCACAGTTTTATTAATTCATGTCTCCGGTTCTAAGTTATAGCATCTCTCCAGGCTCCGGAGTCACGGTGACAGTTTCCGCAGCAACCGTCTCCAAACTCTATAAATAAGAACCTCTCAAAGTTTTTTCTTTTTTCTTCTTCTAATTGTTTCTCTTGTGCAGTTATAACAATCTGCTCCTGCATATTATCGACTCTCAGTGGAACTGATGTTTTTTTTCCAGCTTTTAAATGATTCTTGACACTTTCATGAGAAGCCTTTAAAGTTAATGTAAGTCCTGATCAATAGTGGAGGTAGTGGGGGGTTTATTGATGTGAATAAATGAGAGCTAAGTGGGTTTTTAGAGGAGCACACACTCAAAATATCCATGTTTATGAGTCATTTAGCCTCAGTCCTTAATAATAATCCTGAATAAACAGAGAGGCAGCAGGAGGGGAAACAGGCAGCACTTGTTGGAAACGCTCTCACTTGTTGAAGCGTTTTCAGGAAACATCTTGTTTCCCGGTGAAAAAGAAACAAGGGAGGGAGGAAATAGTTTCACTTACACAAGGAAATGAAAACAGGAGGTAAAATGTGAATAATAATAAAGCTCAGATTTATTCTCTCCATTCATGTCCCTCCCTCTCTCCCTCTCTCTTCCCCCCCTCTCTCTCTCTTTTGTACATCTTAGGAGCAGCACTTTATCTATTCTGTGGCCACCTGACTGGCTCCCCTGGTGATGAGTGGTGGTGTGGTCCACGGGGAGCTCATCATCACTTTAAAACGCACCAGAGACTTGGCACAAAAGAAGCGCTCGCAGGCTGAAGCGGGGAGGACTGTCTCTTATTACACCGGAGGGAAACACGTTTTGCACCTTGCGCGCAGCAGCAGCAGCAGCAGCATCAAGCGGACTCAGCGAGTGTCAGACAGACCGAGAGAGAGTCGGGATTTTTATTTGTTTTATTTTGTGAAACTTTTACTTCTGCAGCCTGACCCTCCGGTGATGTGGACGCGGCCGTTACGCACCGGAGCTGCGCTGAACCCGCTGACAGCAGCTGGACTCTAACAAACAGTCTCTTCATATTATTCCTCTTTTCTATTTATGAACAGTCACATGACGCAAAGTTTCACCGGGAGTCCAGGGAGTCTGTGGTGAGACCGATCGAGTCTCCTGAACCGATCAACCACCAACCAAACATTATGAACGTCTCCTTCTTCGAGGGCGCGCTCTTCAACGGGAGTCAGACCCTCGCCGGGACCCTGGCCGCCTACACCACCACCGCCGGCGGCGGCAACGGCACCACCGACGGCGGCGTGGTGACCGGTGACGGCGGCGTCGGCGGCGGCGGCGGCGACGGGTCCCTGGTGCTGCTGCAAGACGAGCGCAAACTGTTCGTGATGCGCGTGGTGCAGATCGCGGTGCTGTGCGTGCTCTCGCTCACCGTCGTCTTCGGCATCTTTTTCCTCGGCTGCAACCTGATGATCAAGTCGGAGAGCATGATCAACTTCCTGGTGAAGGACCGCAGACCCTCCAAAGACGTGGAGACGGTCATGATCGGACTCAGCTAGAACAAGTGGGTAGATATGTTGGGGAGAGGGGAGAGGGGGAAGCATAAAGGGACAGTGGAGAACTGGAGCGATGATCGAGGATTTGGTGCGCGTCTCCAAACAGCATCTGCATGTGCTTCAAGAAGAGACGCAGTGAGGAGAGATACTGTATGCAAAAACTTCTCATTTCCTTCCCACAACGAGGAAACAGGAAACTGAAACTGAACCGGCGACCAAATGTTTGTGCGTAAAAGTGTGCGTAAAAGCAGCAGTTGTTTACACGTGGGCCGATCTGTTGAGTCCATATGAGTGAAGTCAGTATTGCCAACTTGAACAAATTAAGTGACGGAAATGTTTACAAGTTGTTACCTCATTTTGTGTAGTTTTTTGTTTCTTTCTTCTCTTTCTCTTTTTGTAAATTTGATTGAAAATGATTGTTTGGATGTTTTGAACATGTCTAAATAAGCGCATGATGCCAGTGTAGCTGCTCTGTGGACTTGATGGATATGTGGATATTCTCTATTCAGAAAAAAAATGTATTTTTCTCGGTATCGTTTGGTATAAACACTCTGAATCTACTGAAAACTTGCACGTCACAGCTTTATGGGGTGGTCCTGGTCCTGGTCCTGGTCCTAATCCTGGTCCTGGTCCTATAGTTTGGCATGCTCGCTAAATATATATATAAATTGATCTGTAAAGTGAATTTTTGGAGCCGTTTTTTGCACTTTTGAACCCACTTGATGCTGCATGAATTATTTTGTACCGAGAAAAACTTTGAAGCTGAAACTTGCAGCATGCAATTAAAACCCTGAAACGACGTCTTTACTCTCTGTCATCTGTTAATTAAGATTTTAATTATCATTTCAACACAAAATCTTTTTTTTTTTGACAAATTGTGTTTGAGGAAAATCTTGTGCAAAGATATTTTTTCTTCTTTATTGTGCTTATGTCATTCATTTAATCACTCCATTATTACCTTAAACTACTCCAATGTTTCTCTGTTTGTGATGAAAGAAATAAGCTATAAGTGAATCCATTAATTCACTTATAGAAATGAGAAATAAAAGCAGAGAGCTCATATCAGTTTAGTTGGTAAAAGCCGCCTGCATGGCGTTTATTGCAGCTTTATATAGAGAGGCGATGAGGCTTCAGGCTCAGTTATCCATCTTGAGGACAACAACAGGCCGAGCTCATATTGGCTCACAGCATTTAATCTGATCTCTCTGAGGAGTGGCCGGCCGCAATCAAGACGCATTCAAGCTCACCCCCTCCCCTAACCCCCCCCCTCCCATGCAGCACAAGCTCAGACCTCAGACTGCAGCTGATGAGTTTAAAGAGCAGAGAGAAGAATCCAGAGAAGTCCATGTTCTTCTCCTCTTTGTTCCACTGGGACGTGTGTGTGTGTGTGTGTGTGTGTGTGAGAGAAGCTGGTGAAGGATCTCACACAAAGACGACATACAGAGGAACTCACTGTGCCTTATGATGTCATTACTCTTCCTCTCTTCCTCTCTGCAGATGATGACACACCTATTTTCCCTTCTCCAGAATAATAACTTTGATAATTCTATTTGAGACAGACACACAAAAAACCCTCAGAGTTTCATTCGAGGTGTCAGATTTTAGCTCTCGGTTGTATCCATCTCTACGTCTCTCTTCACATTTCTTCTTATACTTCTATCTGCCCCCCCCCCCCCCCCCCACCAGCCGTCCTCTTCCTCCATCTCACTTATGTGCCCCACTCAGAAGCAACCGATGTTCTCATTATTATTTCAGTACTTGTTAGGAGAGATGGGTGGTTAGATGAATCCTTACAAACACAGCCATGCATTCACACATGTGGCCATTCACCCTGCACACATAGGACACCAGGATGATCAACAACAAGACCAGCGAAGTCTGACATCAACCAAAAGCATCTCAGAAAAACACCATGAATTAATAAAGCTCGTTGGATAAATAGACTTTAACAGCTCAAAACTACTCCACAGTCGGTTTCAGACATAACACACATTATAAAACCACTGTGGATTTAAAACATAAAGGTGTTTGCATTAAAGCTCCATACGGTATAAAGGTAGATGTTTGTGTTAAAGCTCCATACGGTATAAAGGTAGATGTTTGTGTTAAAGCTCCATACAGTATAAAAGTAGATGTTTGTGTTAAAGCTCCATACAGTATAAAAGTAGATGTTTGTGTTAAAGCTCCATACAGTATAAAGGTAGATGTTTGTGTTAAAGCTCCATACGGTATAAAGGTAGATGTTTGTGTTAAAGCTCCATACAGTATAAAGGTAAATGTTTGTTAAAGCTCCATACAGTATAAAGGTAGATGTTTGTGTTAAAGCTCCATACAGTATAAAGGTAGATGTCCATGTGTAGTGTGATTATAAAGCAGCTCTAGGTTCTATATTAATACTGTGAAAGTATCAAAGCCTCAGTCCACAGAGAAATGCACACAGCCTGTATTGCCAGCTGTCTTCCTGTCACTTTGTGATGTCACAACAAAGCAGTCAACCTAAGCCCCACCCCCTCACCTGGACAACACCATCTAACAACTTGCAGGATTTAGTTTCTCTGAGTGTTTTATTCTGAAATCTGCTCTATCTCTATTTTTTTTTTTTTAGCAGATAATTCAGAAAAACTGTCAGCCAATCAGAAGAGAGACTCAGAGCCTCCTCTCGTCCGATTGGCTGAGGAATGGAAAACTGGGCTGGTTCTCAAAATCACAAATATATCTTCCTGTGAAAAGTTGTAAAATGTGTGACTAAACACGTTGTCATGGTAACCCCAATAAAACACATCACTACTAATTAATAAGACAAACGTGTAAATGATAATTCCTCACAGAGGTCAATATTAAAATCTATTTTTGAAGCAGAAAAACGTGGTGAGGTGTTTGAATAACGTCTCACTGTCATATAAACAGTAGCTGACGTACAGACAGAGGAGGTCTGATGAACACAATTATTCTGGTGGAAATTGTTCTTTCCGCTATTAAAAAATAATTCATTATTCTTTGTAAAAAAAAATAAGTATGAAAGATATTATTAGAGAGATGCTATAGTCAAATGTTCGCCTCTTAAAACTTGTTGCACCGACTGAAATGTCAGCTTAAAAAGACAAGTGTGAAGCAGGTCATGCAAGGTGGGGGGAGGTTGAATGGTTTGAAGGGTCTGAGACTGTGGGAAAAACATTTCTTTATTAAAACTGTGCAGATCTTTTGTCTGATTCCTGTCCAGATTTATGCACTAGAGATGTGCATTGTTTTGCTGTTATTATGTTCTGACGTTAGACTGGTTCCAAACATAGCCACACACATTTTTTTTTTTTTTTACATTTCATTTCATTTTTTTCTTCCCTGGTGGATGTTTTTCTAATTAGAGCTTTGAAGGCAGCGATGTCAGAATATAAGAATGGAAATGTCATCTTAGTGAGCCAGAGCGAGAAAGATAGCAACACACACACACACACACACACACACAAAAAA